>NC_054479.1:68215319-68556425 GCF_017639515.1 Carcharodon carcharias
GGGGAACAGTCCTGTCAATGGTAACACTGGAGAGCTGTCCTGCGTTTGGCAACACTGGAGAACAGTCCAGTGATTGTTAACATTGGGGAACAGTCCTGCCCTTGGTAATGCTGGAGAACAGTCCTGTGCTTGGTAACACTGGAGATTAGTCCTGTGATTGGTAGCACGGGAGAACAGTCCTGTGATTGGTAACACTGGAGAACAGTCCTGATCTTGGTAACACTGGAGAACAGTCATGTGATTGGTAATACTGGAGAATAGTCCTGTGATTGGTAACACTGGAGAACAGTGCTGTGATTGGTAACACTGGAGAACCATCCTGTGATTTGTTACACTTGAGAACAGTCCTGTGATTGCTAACTCTGGAAAACAGTCCTGTCCTTGGTAACACTGGAGAACTGTCCTGTGATTGGTAACACTGGAGAACCGTCCTGTGATTGGTAACACTGGAGAACTGTCCTGTGATTGGTAACACTGGGGAACAGTCCTGTCCTTGGTAACACTGGGGAACAGTCTTGTCCTTGGTAACACTGGGAAAGAGTCCTGTCCTTGGAAACACTGGGGAACAGTCCTGTTTTAGGTAACACTGGAGTACCGTCCTGTGATTGGTAAAATTGGAGAACAGTCCTGTGATTGGTAACACTGGATAACAGTCCTGTCCTTGGTAACTCTGGAGAAGAGTCCTGTGCTTGGTAACACTGGAGAATAGTCCTGTGATAGTCACACTGGGGACAATCCTGTAATTAGTAACATTGGAGTACCGTGCTGTGATAGGTAACAATGGAGAACAGTCCTGTGATTGATAACACTGGAGAACAGTCCTGTCCTTGGTAACACTGGAGTACCGTCCAGTGATTGGTAACACTGGAGAACAGTCCTGTGATTGATAACACTGGAGAACAGTCCAGTGATTGGTAACACTGGAGAACAGTCCTGTCCTTGGTAACACTGTGGTACAGTCCTGTCTTTGGTGACACTGGGGAACAGTCCTGTGATTGGTGAAACTGGAGAACATTCCTGTGATTGGTAAGACTGGAGAATAGTCCTGTGATTGATAACAGTGGAGAGCAGTCCTGTGTTTGGTAACACTGGAGAATAGTCCTGTGATTGGTAACACTGGAGAACAGTCATGTCCTTGCTAACACAAGAGAACATTCCTGTAATTGGTAACACTGGAGAACCTTCCTGTGACTGGTAACACTGGAGAACAGTCCTGCCCTTGGTTACAATGGAGAACAGTCCTGTGATTGGTAACACTGGAGAACCGTCCAGTGATTGGTAACACTGGAGAACCGTCCTGTGATTGGTAACACTGGAGAACAGTCCTGTGATTGGTAAAACTGGAGAACAGTCCTGTCCTTGGTAACACTGGAGAACCGTCCTGTGATTGGTAACACTGGAGAACAGTCCTGTGATTGGTAACACTGGGGAACTTTCCTGCCCTTGGTAACAATGGAGAAGAGTCCTGTAACTGGTAACACTTGGAAACCGTCCTGTGATTGGTAACACTGGGGAACAGTCCTGTGCTTGGTAACACTGGAGAACAGACTTGTGATTGGTAACACTGGAGAACAGTCCAGTCCTAGGTAACACAGGCAAACCGTCCTGCGATAGGAAACACTGGAGAACAGTCCTGTGTTTGGTAACACTGGAGAACCGTCAAGTGATTGGAAACACTGGGGAAAAGTCCTGTCCTTGGTAACACTGGAGATTAGTCCTGTGATTGGTAGCAATGGAGAACAGTCCTGTGATTGGTAAAACTGGAGAACAGCCCTGTTCTTGGTAGCACTGGAGAACAGTCCTGTGATTGGTAACACTGGAGAATAGTCCTGTGATTGGTAACACTGGAGAACCGTCCTTTGATTGGTAACACTGGAGAACAGTCCTGTCCTTGGTAACAGTGGGGAACAGTCCTGTCCTTGGTACACTGGAGTACAGTCCAGCCCTTGGTAACACTGGAGAAACTTCCTGGGATTGGTAACACTGGGAAACCGTCCTGTGATTTGTAACACTGCAGAATATTCCTGTGAATGGTACCACTGGAGAACAGTCCTTTGTTTGGTAAAACTGGGGAACAGTCCTGTCTTGGTAACAGTGGGGAACAGACCTGTCCTTGGTAACAATGGGGAACAGTCCTGTTCTTGGTAGCACTGGAGAACAGTCCTGTGATTTTTAACACTGGAGAACTGTCCAGTCCTTGGTAACACTCGTGAGCAGTCCTGTGATTGGTAACACTGGGGAAACGTCTTGTGATTGGTAACACTGGAGAACAGTCCTGTGATTGGTAAAACTAGGGAAGAGTCCTGTCCTTGGTAACAGTGCGGAACAGACCTGTCCTTGGTAACAATGGGGAACAGTCCTGTGATTGGTAACACTGGAGAAGGGTCCTGTCCTTGGTAACACTGGGGAACAGGCCAGCCCTTGGTAACAGTGGGGAACAGTCGTGTCCTTGGTAACACTGGAGAACAGTCCTGTGATTGGTAAAACTGGAAAACAGTCCTGTGATTGGTAACACTGGAGAACAGTCCTGTCATTGGTAACTCAGGAGAAGAGTCCTGTGATTGGTAACACTGGAGAATAGTCCTGTGATTGGTCATACTGGGGAACAGTCCTTTGATTAGTAACACTGGAGAACCGTGCTGTGATGGGTAACACTGGAGAACAGTCCTGTGATTGATAACACTGGAGAGCAGTCCTGTCCTTGGTAACACTGGAGTACAGTCCAGTGATTGGTAAAACTGGAGAACAGTCCAGTGATTGGTAACACTGGAGAACAGTCCTGTCCTTGGTAACACTGTGGTACAGTCCTGTCCTTGGTGACACTGCGGAACAGTCCTGTGATTGGTGCAACTGAAGAACAGTCCTGTTCTTGGTAACACTGGAGAACACTCCTGTGATTGGTAACAATTGAGAATAGTCCTGTGATTGGTAACACTGGAGAACAGCGCTGTGATTGGTAACACTGGAGAACCATCCTGAGATTTGTTACACTGGAGAACAGTCCTGTGATTGCTAACTCTGGAAAACAGCCCTGTCCTTGGTAACACTGGGAAAGAGTCCTGTCCTTGGAAAAACTGGGGAACAGTCCTGTTTTAGGTAACACTGGAGTACCGTCCTGTGATTGGTAAAATTGGAGAACAGTCCTGTGATTGGTAACACTGGATAACAGTCCTGTCCTTGGTAACTCTGGAGAAGAGTCCTGTGCTTGGTAACACTGGAGAATAGTCCTGTGATAGTCACACTGGGGACAATCCTGTAATTAGTAACATTGGAGTACCGTGCTGTGATAGGTAACAATGGAGAACAGTCCTGTGATTGATAACACTGGAGAACAGTCCTGTCCTTGGTAACACTGGAGTACCGTCCAGTGATTGGTAACACTGGAGAACCTTCCCTTGATTGGTAACACTGGAGAACAGTCCTGTCCTTGGTAACACTGTGGTACAGTCCTGTCTTTGGTGACACTGGGGAACAGTCCTGTGATTGGTAACACTGGAGCTTAGTCCTGTGATTGGTAGCACGGGAGAACAGTCCTGTGATTGGTGACACTGAAGAACATTCCTGTTCTTGGTAACACTGGAAAACACTCCTGTGATTGGTAACACTGGAGAATAGTCCTGAGATTGGTAACACTGGATAACAGTGCTGTGATTGGTAACACTGGAGAACCATCCTGAGATTTGTTACACTGGAGAACAGTCCTGTGATTGCTAACTATGGAAAACAGCCCTGTCCTTGGTAACACTGGAGAACAGTCCTGTGATTGGTAACACTGGAGAACCGTCCTGTGATTGCTAACACTGGGGTACAGTCCTGTCCTTGGTAACACTGGGAACAGTCCTGTCCTTGGTAACACTGGGGTATAGTCCTGTCCTTGGTAACACTGGGGAAGAGTCCTGTCCTTGGTAACACTGGGGAGCAGTCCTGTGATAGGTAACACTGGAGAACCGTCCTGTGATTGGTAACACTGGAGCACAGTCCTTTCCTAGGTAACACTAGGGAACATTCCTGTCCATGGTAACACTGGGGAACAGTCCTGTCATTGGTAACACTGGGGAACATTCCTGTGATTGATAACACTGGAGAACAGTTCTGTGATTATTAGCACTTGAGAACAGTCCTGTGATTGGTAACGCTGGAGAACAGTCCTGTCCTTGGTAACACTGGGGAACAGGCCTACCCTTGGTAACAGTGGGGAACAGTCCTGTTAGTGGTAACACTGTGAGTGGAGCACCGTCCTGAGATGGGTAAAACTGGAGAACAGTCCTTTGATTGGTAAAAATGGAGAACAGTCCTGTCCTTGGTAACACTGTAGAACCGTCAGGTGATTGGTAAAACTGGAGAACTGTCCTGTGATTGTGAACACTGGAGAACAGTCATTTCCTTGGTAACACTGGGGAACAGGCCAGCACTTGGTAACTGTGGGGAACAGTCCTGTCCTTGGTCACACTGGGGAACAGTCCTGTGATTGGTAAAACTGGAAAACAGTCCTGTGATTGGTAACACTGGAGAACAGTCCTGTCCTTGGTTACAATGGAGAACAGTCCAGTGATTGGTAACACTGGGGAACAGTCCTGTCAATGGTAACACTGGAGAGCTGTCCTGCGTTTGGCAACACTGGAGAACAGTCCAGTGATTGTTAACATTGGGGAACAGTCCTGCCCTTGGTAATGCTGGAGAACAGTCCTGTGCTTGGTAACACTGGAGATTAGTCCTGTGATTGGTAGCACGGGAGAACAGTCCTGTGATTGGTAACACTGGAGAACAGTCCTGATCTTGGTAACACTGGAGAACAGTCATGTGATTGGTAATACTGGAGAATAGTCCTGTGATTGGTAACACTGGAGAACAGTGCTGTGATTGGTAACACTGGAGAACCATCCTGTGATTTGTTACACTTGAGAACAGTCCTGTGATTGCTAACTCTGGAAAACAGTCCTGTCCTTGGTAACACTGGAGAACTGTCCTGTGATTGGTAACACTGGAGAACCGTCCTGTGATTGGTAACACTGGAGAACTGTCCTGTGATTGGTAACACTGGGGAACAGTCCTGTCCTTGGTAACACTGGGGAACAGTCTTGTCCTTGGTAACACTGGGAAAGAGTCCTGTCCTTGGAAACACTGGGAACAGTCCTGTTTTAGGTAACACTGGAGTACCGTCCTGTGATTGGTAAAATTGGAGAACAGTCCTGTGATTGGTAACACTGGATAACAGTCCTGTCCTTGGTAACTCTGGAGAAGAGTCCTGTGCTTGGTAACACTGGAGAATAGTCCTGTGATAGTCACACTGGGGACAATCCTGTAATTAGTAACATTGGAGTACCGTGCTGTGATAGGTAACAATGGAGAACAGTCCTGTGATTGATAACACTGGAGAACAGTCCTGTCCTTGGTAACACTGGAGTACCGTCCAGTGATTGGTGACACTGGAGAACAGTCCTGTGATTGATAACACTGGAGAACAGTCCAGTGATTGGTAACACTGGAGAACAGTCCTGTCCTTGGTAACACTGTGGTACAGTCCTGTCTTTGGTGACACTGGGGAACAGTCCTGTGATTGGTGAAACTGGAGAACATTCCTGTGATTGGTAAGACTGGAGAATAGTCCTGTGATTGATAACAGTGGAGAGCAGTCCTGTGTTTGGTAACACTGGAGAATAGTCCTGTGATTGGTAACACTGGAGAACAGTCATGTCCTTGCTAACACAAGAGAACATTCCTGTAATTGGTAACACTGGAGAACCTTCCTGTGACTGGTAACACTGGAGAACAGTCCTGCCCTTGGTTACAATGGAGAACAGTCCTGTGATTGGTAACACTGGAGAACCGTCCAGTGATTGGTAACACTGGAGAACCGTCCTGTGATTGGTAACACTGGAGAACAGTCCTGTGATTGGTAAAACTGGAGAACAGTCCTGTCCTTGGTAACACTGGAGAACCGTCCTGTGATTGGTAACACTGGAGAACAGTCCTGTGATTGGTAACACTGGGGAACTTTCCTGCCCTTGGTAACAATGGAGAAGAGTCCTGTAACTGGTAACACTTGGAAACCGTCCTGTGATTGGTAACACTGGGGAACAGTCCTGTGCTTGGTAACACTGGAGAACAGACTTGTGATTGGTAACACTGGAGAACAGTCCAGTCCTAGGTAACACAGGCAAACCGTCCTGCGATAGGAAACACTGGAGAACAGTCCTGTGTTTGGTAACACTGGAGAACCGTCAAGTGATTGGAAACACTGGGGAAAAGTCCTGTCCTTGGTAACACTGGAGATTAGTCCTGTGATTGGTAGCAATGGAGAACAGTCCTGTGATTGGTAAAACTGGAGAACAGCCCTGTTCTTGGTAGCACTGGAGAACAGTCCTGTGATTGGTAACACTGGAGAATAGTCCTGTGATTGGTAACACTGGAGAACCGTCCTTTGATTGGTAACACTGGAGAACAGTCCTGTCCTTGGTAACAGTGGGGAACAGTCCTGTCCTTGGTACACTGGAGTACAGTCCAGCCCTTGGTAACACTGGAGAAACTTCCTGGGATTGGTAACACTGGGAAACCGTCCTGTGATTTGTAACACTGCAGAATATTCCTGTGAATGGTACCACTGGAGAACAGTCCTTTGTTTGGTAAAACTGGGGAACAGTCCTGTCTTGGTAACAGTGGGGAACAGACCTGTCCTTGGTAACAATGGGGAACAGTCCTGTTCTTGGTAGCACTGGAGAACAGTCCTGTGATTTTTAACACTGGAGAACTGTCCAGTCCTTGGTAACACTCGTGAGCAGTCCTGTGATTGGTAACACTGGGGAAACGTCTTGTGATTGGTAACACTGGAGAACAGTCCTGTGATTGGTAAAACTAGGGAAGAGTCCTGTCCTTGGTAACAGTGCGGAACAGACCTGTCCTTGGTAACAATGGGGAACAGTCCTGTGATTGGTAACACTGGAGAAGGGTCCTGTCCTTGGTAACACTGGGGAACAGGCCAGCCCTTGGTAACAGTGGGGAACAGTCGTGTCCTTGGTAACACTGGAGAACAGTCCTGTGATTGGTAAAACTGGAAAACAGTCCTGTGATTGGTAACACTGGAGAACAGTCCTGTCATTGGTAACTCAGGAGAAGAGTCCTGTGATTGGTAACACTGGAGAATAGTCCTGTGATTGGTCATACTGGGGAACAGTCCTTTGATTAGTAACACTGGAGAACCGTGCTGTGATGGGTAACACTGGAGAACAGTCCTGTGATTGATAACACTGGAGAGCAGTCCTGTCCTTGGTAACACTGGAGTACAGTCCAGTGATTGGTAAAACTGGAGAACAGTCCAGTGATTGGTAACACTGGAGAACAGTCCTGTCCTTGGTAACACTGTGGTACAGTCCTGTCCTTGGTGACACTGCGGAACAGTCCTGTGATTGGTGAAACTGAAGAACAGTCCTGTTCTTGGTAACACTGGAGAACACTCCTGTGATTGGTAACAATTGAGAATAGTCCTGTGATTGGTAACACTGGAGAACAGCGCTGTGATTGGTAACACTGGAGAACCATCCTGAGATTTGTTACACTGGAGAGCAGTCCTGTGATTGCTAACTCTGGAAAACAGCCCTGTCCTTGGTAACACTGGAGAACAGCCCTGTGATTGGTAACACTGGAGAACCGTCCTGTGATTGGTAACACTGGAGAACTGTCCTGTGATTGGTAACACTGGGGAACAGTCCTGTCCGTGGTAACACTGTGGTACAGTCCTGCCCTTGGTAACACTGGGGAAGAGTCCTGTCCTTGGTAACACTGGGGAGCAGTCCTGTGATAGGTAACACTGGAGAACCGTCCTGTGATTGGTAACACTGGAGAACAGTCCTGTCATTGGTAAGACTGGAGCACAGTCCTTTCCTAGGTAACACTAGGGAACATTCCTGTCCATGGTAACACTGGGGAACAGTCCTGTCATTGGTAACACTGGGGAACAGTCCTGTGATTGATAACACTGGAGAACAGTTCTGTGATTGGTAACACTGGAGAACAGTCCTGTGATTGGTAACACTGGAGAACAGTCCTGTCCTTGGTAACCCTGGAGAGCAATCCTGTCCTTGGTAACACTGCAGAACAGTCCTGTGATTGGTAAAACTGGAAAACAGCCCTGTGATTGGTAACACTGGAGAGCAATCCTGTCCTTGGTTACAATGGAGAACAGTCCTATGATTGTTAACACTGGAGAACCGTCCAGTGATTGGTAACACTGGGGAACAGTCCTGTCATTGTTAACACTGGAGAGCTGTCCTGCGTTTGGTAACACTGGAGAACAGTCCAGTGATTGTTAACATTGGGGAACAGTCCTGCCCTTGGTAATGCTGGAGAACAGTCCTGTGCTTGGTAACTCTGGAGAAGAGTCCTGTGATTGGTAACACTGGAGAAGGGTCCTGTGATTGGTCACACTGGGGACAATCCTGTGATTAGTAACACTGGAGAACCGTGCTGTGATGGGTAACAATGGAGAACAGTCCTGTGATTGATAACACTGGAGAACAGTCCTGTCCTTGGTAACACTGGAGTACCATCCAGTGATTGGTAACACTGGAGAACCTTCCCTTGATTGGTAACACTGGAGAACAGTCCTGTGATTGGTAACACTGGAGAACAGTCCAGTGATTGGTAACACTGGAGAACAGTCCTGTCCTTGGTAACACTGTGGTACAGTCCTGTCTTTGGTGACACTGGGGAACAGTCCTGTGATTGGTAACACTGGAGCTTAGTCCTGTGATTGGTAGCACGGGAGAACAGTCCTGTGATTGGTGACACTGAAGAACATTCCTGTTCTTGGTAACACTGGAAAACACTCCTGTGATTGGTAACACTGGAGAATAGTCCTGAGATTGGTAACACTGGATAACAGTGCTGTGATTGGTAACACTGGAGAACCATCCTGAGATTTGTTACACTGGAGAACAGTCCTGTGATTGCTAACTCTGGAAAACAGCCCTGTCCTTGGTAACACTGGAGAACAGTCCTGTGATTGGTAACACTGGAGAACCGTCCTGTGATTGCTAACATTGGGGTACAGTCCTGTCCTTGGTAACACTGGGAACAGACCTGTCCTTGGTAACACTGGGGTACAGTCCTGTCCTTGGTAACACTGGGGAAGAGTCCTGTCCTTGGTAACACTGGGGAGCAGTCCTGTGATAGGTAACACTGGAGAACCGTCCTGTGATTGGTAACACTGGAGCACAGTCCTTTCCTAGGTAACACTAGGGAACATTCCTGTCCATGGTAACACTGGGGAACAGTCCTGTCATTGGTAACACTGGGGAACATTCCTGTGATTGATAACACTGGAGAACAGTTCTGTGATTATTAGCACTTGAGAACAGTCCTGTGATTGGTAACACTGGAGAACAGTCCTGTCCTTGGTAACACTGGGGAACAGGCCTACCCTTGGTAACAGTGGGGAACAGTCCTGTGAGTGGTAACACTGTGAGTGGAGCACCGTCCTGAGATGCGTAAAACTGGAGAACAGTCCTTTGATTGGTAACAATGGAGAACAGTCCTGTCCTTGGTAACACTGTAGAACCGTCAGGTGATTGGTAACACTGGAGAACTGTCCTGTGATTGTGAACACTGGAGAACAGTCCTTTCCTTGGTAACCCTGGGGAACAGGCCAGCACTTGGTAACTGTGGGGAACAGTCCTGTCCTTGGTCACACTGGGGAACAGTCCTGTGATTGGTAAAACTGGAAAACAGTCCTGTGATTGGTAACACTGGAGAACAGTCCTGTCCTTGGTTACAATGGAGAACAGTCCAGTGATTGGTAACACTGGGGAACAGCCCTGTCAATGGTAACACTGGAGAGCTGTCCTGCATTTGGTAACACTGGAGAACAGTCCAGTGATTGTTAACATTGGGGAACAGTCCTGCCCTTGGTAATGCTGGAGAACAGTCCTGTGCTTGGTAACACTGGAGATTAGTCCTGTGATTGGTAGCACGGGAGAACAGTCCTGTGATTGGTAACACTGGAGAACAGTCCTGATCTTGGTAACACTGGAGAACAGTCATGTGATTGTTAATACTGGAGAATAGTCCTGTGATTGGTAACACTGGAGAACAGTGCTGTGATTGGTAACACTGGAGAACCATCCTGTGATTTGTTACACTTGAGAACAGTCCTGTGATTGCTAACTCTGGAAAACAGTCCTGTCCTTGGTAACACCGGAGAACTGTCCTCTGATTGGTAACATTGGAGAACCGTCCTGTGATTGGTAACACTGGAGAACTGTCCTGTGATTGGTAACACTGGGGAACAGTCCTGTCCTTGGTAACACTGGGGAACAGTCTTGTCCTTGGTAACACTGGGAAAGAGTCCTGTCCTTGGAAACACTGGGGAACAGTCCTGTTTTAGTTAACACTGGAGTACCGTCCTGTGATTGGTAAAATTGGAGAACAGTCCTGTGATTGGTAACACTGGATAACAGTCCTGTCCTTTTTTAACTCTGGAGAAGAGTCCTGTGCTTGGTAACACTGGAGAATAGTCCTGTGATAGTCACACTGGGGACAATCCTGTAATTAGTAACATTGGAGTACCGTGCTGTGATAGGTAACAATGGAGAACAGTCCTGTGATTGTTAACACTGGAGAACAGTCCTGTCCTTGGTAACACTGGAGTACCGTCCAGTGATTGGTAACACTGGAGAACCTTCCCTTGATTGGTAACACTGGAGAACAGTCCTGTCCTTGGTAACACTGTGGTACAGTCCTGTCTTTGGTGACACTGGGGAACAGTCCTGTGATTGGTGAAACTGGAGAACAGTCCTGTGATTGGTAAGACTGGAGAATAGTCCTGTGATTGATAACAGTGGAGAGCAGTCCTGTCCTTGGAAACACTGGGGAACAGTCCTGTCCTTGGTAACAGTGGGGTAGAGTCCTCTCCTTGGAACACTGGAGGACAGTCCTGTGATAGGTAAAACTGGGGAACAGTACTGTGATTGGTAACACTGGAGAACAGTCTTGTCCTTGGTAACAATGGAGAACAGTCCTGTGATTGGTAACACTGGCGAACCATCCTGTGATTGGTAACGCTGGAGAACAGTCCTGTGTTTCGTAATGCTGGAGAACAGTCCTGTCCTTGGTAACTCTGGAGAACAGTCATGTCCTTGCTAACACAAGAGAACATTCCTGTAATTGGTAACACTGGAGAACATTCCTGTGACTGGTAACACTGGAGAACAGTCCTGTCCTTGGTAACAATGGAGAACCGTCCTGTGATTGGTAACACTGGAGAACCGACCAGTGATTGGTAACACTGGGGAACAGTCCTGTCAATGATAACACTGGAGAGCTGTCCTGCGATTGGTAACACTGGAGAACAGTCCAGTGATTGTTAACAATGGGGAACAGTCCTGCCCTTGGTAACGCTGGAGAACAGTCCTGTGCTTGGTAACACTGGAGAATAGTCCTGTGATTGGTAACACTGGAGAACAGTCCTGTGCTTGGTAACACTGGAGAATAGTCCTGTGATTGGTAACACTGGAGAACAGTCCTGTGATTGGTAAGACTGGACAAAAGTCCTGTGATTGGTAACACTGGAGAACAGTCCTGTCCTTGGTTAAAATGGAGAACAGTCCTGTGATTGGTAATACTGGAGAACCGTCCAGTGATTGGTAACACTGGGGAACAGTCCTGTCAATGGTAACACTGGAGAGCTGTCCTGCGATTGGGAACACTGGAGAACAGTCCAGTGATTGTTAACATTAGGGCACAGTCCTGCCCTTGGTAATGCTGGAGAACAGTCCTGTGCTTGGTAACACTGGAGATTAGTCCTGTGATTGGTAGCACGGGAGAACAGTCCTGTGATTGGTAACACTGGAGAACAGTCCTGTTCTTGGTAACTTTGGAGAACAGTCCTGTGATTGGTAACACTGGAGAATAGTCCTGTGTTTGGTAACACTGGAGAACAGTGCTGTGATTGGTAACACTGGAGAACCATCCTGTGATTTTTTACACTTGAGAACAGTCCTGTGATTGCTTACTCTGGAAAACAGTCCTGTCCTTGGTAACACTGGAGAACAGTCCTGTGATTGGTAACACTGGAGAAAACTCCTGTCCTTCGTAACAGTGGGGAACACTCCTCTCCTTGGAACACTGGAGGCCAGTCCTGTGATTGGTAAAACTGGAGAACAGTACTGTGATTGATAACACTGGAGAACAGTCTTGTCCTTGGTGACAATGGAGAACAGTCCTGTGATTGGTTACACTGGAGAACCATCCTGTGATTGGTAACGCTGGAGAACAGTCCTGTGTTTTGTAATGCTGGAGAACAGTCCTGTCCTTGTTAACACAAGAGAACAGTCCTTTGATTGGTAACACTGGAGAACTGTCCTGTGATTGTGAACACTGGAGAACAGTCCTTTCCTTGGTAACACTGGGGAGCAGGCCAGCACTTGGTAACTGTGGGGAACAGTCCTGTCCTTGGTCACACTGGGGAACAGTCCTGTGATTGGTAAAACTGGAAAACAGTCCTGTGATTGGTAACACTGGAGAACAGTCCTGTCCTTGGTTACAATGGAGAACAGTCCAGTGATTGGTAACACTGGGGAACAGTCCTGTCAATGGTAACACTGGAGAGCTGTCCTGCGTTTGGTAACACTGGAGAACAGTCCAGTGATTGTTAACATTGGGGAACAGTCCTGCCCTTGGTAATGCTGGAGAACAGTCCTGTGCTTGGTAACACTGGAGATTAGTCCTGTGATTGGTAGCACGGGAGAACAGTCCTGTGATTGGTAACACTGGAGAACAGTCCTGATCTTGGTAACACTGGAGAACAGTCATGTGATTGGTAATACTGGAGAATAGTCCTGTGATTGGTAACACTGGAGAACAGTGCTGTGATTGGTAACACTGGAGAACCATCCTGTGATTTGTTACACTTGAGAACAGTCCTGTGATTGCTAACTCTGGAAAACAGTCCTGTCCTTGGTAACACTGGAGAACTGTCCTGTGATTGGTAACATTGGAGAACCGTCCTGTGATTGGTAACACTGGAGAACTGTCCTGTGATTGGTAACACTGGGGAACAGTCCTGTGATTGGTAACACTGGAGAACCGTCCTGTGATTGCTAACATTGGGGTACAGTCCTCTCCTTGGTAACACTGGGAACAGACCTGTCCTTGGTAACACTGGGGTACAGTCCTGTCCTTGGTAACACTGGGGAAGAGTCCTGTCCTTGGTAACACTGGGGAGCAGTCCTGTGATAGGTAACACTGGAGAACCGTCCTGTGATTGGTAACACTGGAGCACAGTCCTTTCCTAGGTAACACTAGGGAACATTCCTGTCCATGGTAACACTGGGGAACATTCCTGTCATTGGTAACACTGGGGAACATTCCTGTGATTGATAACACTGGAGAACAGTTCTGTGATTATTAGCACTTGAGAACAGTCCTGTGATTGGTAACACTGGAGAACAGTCCTGTCCTTGGTAACACTGGGGAACAGGCCTACCCTTGGTAACAGTGGGGAACAGTCCTGTGAGTGGTAACACTGTGAGTGGAGCACCGTCCTGAGATGCGTAAAACTGGAGAACAGTCCTTTGATTGGTAACAATGGAGAACAGTCCTGTCCTTGGTAACACTGTAGAACCGTCAGGTGTTTGGTAACACTGGAGAACTGTCCTGTGATTGTGAACACTGGAGAACAGTCCTTTCCTTGGTAACACTGGGGAGCAGGCCAGCACTTGGTAACTGTGGGGAACAGTCCTGTCCTTGGTCACACTGGGGAACAGTCCTGTGATTGGTAAAACTGGAAAACAGTCCTGTGATTGGTAACACTGGAGAACAGTCCTGTCCTTGGTTACAATGGAGAACAGTCCAGTGATTGGTAACACTGGGGAACAGTCCTGTCAATGGTAACACTGGAGAGCTGTCCTGCGTTTGGTAACACTGGAGAACAGTCCAGTGATTGTTAACATTGGGGAACAGTCCTGCCCTTGGTAATGCTGGAGAACAGTCCTGTGCTTGGTAACACTGGAGATTAGTCCTGTGATTGGTAGCACGGGAGAACAGTCCTGTGATTGGTAACACTGGAGAACAGTCCTGATCTTGGTAACACTGGAGAACAGTCATGTGATTGGTAATACTGGAGAATAGTCCTGTGATTGGTAACACTGGAGAACAGTGCTGTGATTGGTAACACTGGAGAACCATCCTGTGATTTGTTACACTTGAGAACAGTCCTGTGATTGCTAACTCTGGAAAACAGTCCTGTCCTTGGTAACACTGGAGAACTGTCCTGTGATTGGTAACATTGGAGAACCTCCTGTGATTGGTAACACTGGAGAACTGTCCTGTGATTGGTAACACTGGGGAACAGTCCTGTGATTGGTAACACTGGAGAACCGTCCTGTGATTGCTAACATTGGGGTACAGTCCTCTCCTTGGTAACACTGGGAACAGACCTGTCCTTGGTAACACTGGGGTACAGTCCTGTCCTTGGTAACACTGGGGAAGAGTCCTGTCCTTGGTAACACTGGGGAGCAGTCCTGTGATAGGTAACACTGGAGAACCGTCCTGTGATTGGTAACACTGGAGCACAGTCCTTTCCTAGGTAACACTAGGGAACATTCCTGTCCATGGTAACACTGGGGAACATTCCTGTCATTGGTAACACTGGGGAACATTCCTGTGATTGATAACACTGGAGAACAGTTCTGTGATTATTAGCACTTGAGAACAGTCCTGTGATTGGTAACACTGGAGAACAGTCCTGTCCTTGGTAACACTGGGGAACAGGCCTACCCTTGGTAACAGTGGGGAACAGTCCTGTGAGTGGTAACACTGTGAGTGGAGCACCGTCCTGAGATGCGTAAAACTGGAGAACAGTCCTTTGATTGGTAACAATGGAGAACAGTCCTGTCCTTGGTAACACTGTAGAACCGTCAGGTGTTTGGTAACACTGGAGAACTGTCCTGTGATTGTGAACACTGGAGAACAGTCCTTTCCTTGGTAACACTGGGGAACAGGCCAGCACTTGGTAACTGTGGGGAACAGTCCTGTCCTTGGTCACACTGGGGAACAGTCCTGTGATTGGTAAAACTGGAAAACAGTCCTGTGATTGGTAACACTGGAGAACAGTCCTGTCCTTGGTTACAATGGAGAACAGTCCAGTGATTGGTAACACTGGGGAACAGTCCTGTCAATGGTAACACTGGAGAGCTGTCCTGCGTTTGGTAACACTGGAGAACAGTCCAGTGATTGTTAACATTGGGGAACAGTCCTGCCCTTGGTAATGCTGGAGAACAGTCCTGTGCTTGGTAACACTGGAGATTAGTCCTGTGATTGGTAGCACGGGAGAACAGTCCTGTGATTGGTAACACTGGAGAACAGTCCTGATCTTGGTAACACTGGAGAACAGTCATGTGATTGGTAATACTGGAGAATAGTCCTGTGATTGGTAACACTGGAGAACAGTGCTGTGATTGGTAACACTGGAGAACCATCCTGTGATTTGTTACACTTGAGAACAGTCCTGTGATTGCTAACTCTGGAAAACAGTCCTGTCCTTGGTAACACCGGAGAACTGTCCTGTGATTGGTAACATTGGAGAACCATCCTGTGATTGGTAACACTGGAGAACTGTCCTGTGATTGGTAACACTGGGGAACAGTCCTGTCCTTGGTAACACTGGGGAACAGTCTTGTCCTTGGTAACACTGGGAAAGAGTCCTGTCCTTGGAAACACTGGGGAACAGTCCTGTTTTAGGTAACACTGGAGTACCGTCCTGTGATTGGTAAAATTGGAGAACAGTCCTGTGATTGGTAACACTGGATAACAGTCCTGTCCTTTTTTAACTCTGGAGAAGAGTCCTGTGCTTGGTAACACTGGAGAATAGTCCTGTGATAGTCACACTGGGGACAATCCTGTCATTAGTAACATTGGAGTACCGTGCTGTGATAGGTAACAATGGAGAACAGTCCTGTGATTGATAACACTGGAGAACAGTCCTGTCCTTGGTAACACTGGAGTACCGTCCAGTGATTGGTAACACTGGAGAACCTTCCCTTGATTGGTAACACTGGAGAACAGTCCTGTCCTTGGTAACACTGTGGTACAGTCCTGTCTTTGGTGACACTGGGGAACAGTCCTGTGATTGGTGAAACTGGAGAACAGTCCTGTGATTGGTAAGACTGGAGAATAGTCCTGTGATTGATAACAGTGGAGAGCAGTCCTGTCCTTGGAAACACTGGGGAACAGTCCTGTCCTTGGTAACAGTGGGGTAGAGTCCTCTCCTTGGAACACTGGAGGACAGTCCTGTGATAGGTAAAACTGGGGAACAGTCCTGTGATTGGTAACACTGGAGAACAGTCTTGTCCTTGGTAACAATGGAGAACAGTCCTGTGATTGGTAACACTGGCGAACCATCCTGTGATTGGTAACGCTGGAGAACAGTCCTGTGTTTCGTAATGCTGGAGAACAGTCCTGTCCTTGGTAACTCTGGAGAACAGTCATGTCCTTGCTAACACAAGAGAACATTCCTGTAATTGGTAACACTGGAGAACATTCCTGTGACTGGTAACACTGGAGAACAGTCCTGTCCTTGGTAACAATGGAGAACCGTCCTGTGATTGGTAACACTGGAGAACCGACCAGTGATTGGTAACACTGGGGAACAGTCCTGTCAATGATAACACTGGAGAGCTGTCCTGCGATTGGTAACACTGGAGAACAGTCCAGTGATTGTTAACAATGGGGAACAGTCCTGCCCTTGGTAACGCTGGAGAACAGTCCTGTGCTTGGTAACACTGGAGAATAGTCCTGTGATTGGTAACACTGGAGAACAGTCCTGTGATTGGTAAGACTGGAGAAAAGTCCTGTGATTGGTAACACTGGAGAACAGTCCTGTCCTTGGTTAAAATGGAGAACAGTCCTGTGATTGGTAATACTGGAGAACCGTCCAGTGATTGGTAACACTGGGGAACAGTCCTGTCAATGGTAACACTGGAGAGCTGTCCTGCGATTGGGAACACTGGAGAACAGTCCAGTGATTGTTAACATTAGGGCACAGTCCTGCCCTTGGTAATGCTGGAGAACAGTCCTGTGCTTGGTAACACTGGAGATTAGTCCTGTGATTGGTAGCACGGGAGAACAGTCCTGTGATTGGTAACACTGGAGAACAGTCCTGTTCTTGGTAACTTTGGAGAACAGTCCTGTGATTGGTAACACTGGAGAATAGTCCTGTGTTTGGTAACACTGGAGAACAGTGCTGTGATTGGTAACACTGGAGAACCATCCTGTGATTTTTTACACTTGAGAACAGTCCTGTGATTGCTTACTCTGGAAAACAGTCCTGTCCTTGGTAACACTGGAGAACAGTCCTGTGATTGGTAACACTGGAGAAAACTCCTGTCCTTCGTAACAGTGGGGAACACTCCTCTCCTTGGAACACTGGAGGCCAGTCCTGTGATTGGTAAAACTGGAGAACAGTACTGTGATTGATAACACTGGAGAACAGTCTTGTCCTTGGTGACAATGGAGAACAGTCCTGTGATTGGTTACACTGGAGAACCATCCTGTGATTGGTAACGCTGGAGAACAGTCCTGTGTTTTGTAATGCTGGAGAACAGTCCTGTCCTTGGTAACTCTGGAGAACAGTCCTGTCCTTGTTAACACAAGAGAACAGTCCTTTGATTGGTAACACTGGAGAACTGTCCTGTGATTGTGAACACTGGAGAACAGTCCTTTCCTTGGTAACACTGGGGAGCAGGCCAGCACTTGGTAACTGTGGGGAACAGTCCTGTCCTTGGTCACACTGGGGAACAGTCCTGTGATTGGTAAAACTGGAAAACAGTCCTGTGATTGGTAACACTGGAGAACAGTCCAGTCCTTGGTTACAATGGAGAACAGTCCAGTGATTGGTAACACTGGGGAACAGTCCTGTCAATGGTAACACTGGAGAGCTGTCCTGCGTTTGGTAACACTGGAGAACAGTCCAGTGATTGTTAACATTGGGGAACAGTCCTGCCCTTGGTAATGCTGGAGAACAGTCCTGTGCTTGGTAACACTGGAGATTAGTCCTGTGATTGGTAGCACGGGAGAACAGTCCTGTGATTGGTAACACTGGAGAACAGTCCTGATCTTGGTAACACTGGAGAACAGTCATGTGATTGGTAATACTGGAGAATAGTCCTGTGATTGGTAACACTGGAGAACAGTGCTGTGATTGGTAACACTGGAGAACCATCCTGTGATTTGTTACACTTGAGAACAGTCCTGTGATTGCTAACTCTGGAAAACAGTCCTGTCCTTGGTAACACTGGAGAACTGTCCTGTGATTGGTAACATTGGAGAACCGTCCTGTGATTGGTAACACTGGAGAACTGTCCTGTGATTGGTAACACTGGGGAACAGTCCTGTCCTTGGTAACACTGGGGAACAGTCTTGTCCTTGGTAACACTGGGAAAGAGTCCTGTCCTTGGAAACACTGGGGAACAGTCCTGTTTTAGGTAACACTGGAGTACCGTCCTGTGATTGGTAAAATTGGAGAACAGTCCTGTGATTGGTAACACTGGATAACAGTCCTGTCCTTGGTAACTCTGGAGAAGAGTCCTGTGCTTGGTAACACTGGAGAATAGTCCTGTGATAGTCACACTGGGGACAATCCTGTAATTATTAACATTGGAGTACCGTGCTGTGATAGGTAACAATGGAGAACAGTCCTGTGATTGATAACACTGGAGAACAGTCCTGTCCTTGGTAACACTGGAGTACCGTCCAGTGATTGGTAACACTGGAGAACCTTCCCTTGATTGGTAACACTGGAGAACAGTCCTGTGATTGGTAACACTGGAGAACAGTCCAGTGATTGGTAACACTGGAGAACAGTCCTGTCCTTGGTAACACTGTGGTACAGTCCTGTCTTTGGTGACACTGGGGAACAGTCCTGTGATTGGTGAAACTGGAGAACAGTCCTGTGATTGGTAAGACTGGAGAATAGTCCTGTGATTGACAACAGTGGAGAGCAGTCCTGTCCTTGGAAACACTGGGGAACAGTCCTGTCCTTGTTAACAGTGGGGAAGAGTCCTCTCCTTGGAACACTGGAGTACAGTCCTGTGATAGGTAAAACTGGGGAACAGTACTGTGATTGGTAACACTGGAGAACAGTCTTGTCCTTGGTAACAATGGAGAACAGTCCTGTGATTGGTAACACTGGCGAACCATCCTGTGATTGGTAACGCTGGAGAACAGTCCTGTGTTTCGTAATGCTGGAGAACAGTCCTGTCCTTGGTAACTCTGGAGAACAGTCATGTCCTTGCTAACACAAGAGAACATTCCTGTAATTGGTAACACTGGAGAACATTCCTGTGACTGGTAACACTGGAGAACAGTCCTGTCCTTGGTAACAATGGAGAACAGTCCTGTGATTGGTAACACTGGAGAACCGACCAGTGATTGGTAACACTGGGGAACAGTCCTGTCAATGATAACACTGGAGAGCTGTCCTGCGATTGGTAACACTGGAGAACAGTCCAGTGATTGTTAACAATGGGGAACAGTCCTGCCCTTGGTAACGCTGGAGAACAGTCCTGTGCTTGGTAACACTGGAGAATAGTCCTGTGATTGGTAACACTGGAGAACAGTCCTGTGATTGGTAAGACTGGAGAAAAGTCCTGTGATTGGTAACACTGGAGAACAGTCCTGTCCTTGGTTAAAATGGAGAACAGTCCTGTGATTGGTAATACTGGAGAACCGTCCAGTGATTGGTAACACTGGGGAACAGTGCTGTCAATGGTAACACTGGAGAGCTGTCCTGCGATTGGGAACACTGGAGAACAGTCCAGTGATTGTTAACATTGGGGCACAGTCCTGCCCTTGGTAATGCTGGAGAACAGTCCTGTGCTTGGTAACACTGGAGATTAGTCCTGTGATTGGTAGCACGGGAGAACAGTCCTGTGATTGGTAACACTGGAGAACAGTCCTGTTCTTGGTAACTTTGGAGAACAGTCCTGTGATTGGTAACACTGGAGAATAGTCCTGTGTTTGGTAACACTGGAGAACAGTGCTGTGATTGGTAACACTGGAGAACCATCCTGTGATTTTTTACACTGGAGAACAGTCCTGTGATTGCTTACTCTGGAAAACAGTCCTGTGATTGGTAACACTGGAGAACTGTCCTGTGATTGGTAACACTGGAGAACAGTCCTGTCCTTGGTAACACTGTGGTACAGTCCTGTCTTTGGTGACACTGGGGAACAGTCCTGTGATTGGTGAAACTGGAGAACAGTCCTGTGATTGGTAAGACTGGAGAATAGTCCTGTGATTGATAACAGTGGAGAGCAGTCCTGTCCTTGGAAACACTGGGGAACAGTCCTGTCCTTGTTAACAGTGGGGAAGAGTCCTCTCCTTGGAACACTGGAGTACAGTCCTGTGATAGGTAAAACTGGGGAACAGTACTGTGATTGGTAACACTGGAGAACAGTCTTGTCCTTGGTAACAATGGAGAACAGTCCTGTGATTGGTAACACTGGCGAACCATCCTGTGATTGGTAACGCTGGAGAACAGTCCTGTGTTTCGTAATGCTGGAGAACAGTCCTGTCCTTGGTAACTCTGGAGAACAGTCATGTCCTTGCTAACACAAGAGAACATTCCTGTAATTGGTAACACTGGAGAACATTCCTGTGACTGGTAACACTGGAGAACAGTCCTGTCCTTGGTAACAATGGAGAACCGTCCTGTGATTGGTAACACTGGAGAACCGACCAGTGATTGGTAACACTGGGGAACAGTCCTGTCAATGATAACACTGGAGAGCTGTCCTGCGATTGGTAACACTGGAGAACAGTCCAGTGATTGTTAACAATGGGGAACAGTCCTGCCCTTGGTAACGCTGGAGAACAGTCCTGTGCTTGGTAACACTGGAGAATAGTCCTGTGATTGGTAACACTGGAGAACAGTCCTGTGATTGGTAAGACTGGAGAAAAGTCCTGTGATTGGTAACACTGGAGAACAGTCCTGTCCTTGGTTAAAATGGAGAACAGTCCTGTGATTGGTAATACTGGAGAACCGTCCAGTGATTGGTAACACTGGGGAACAGTCCTGTCAATGGTAACACTGGAGAGCTGTCCTGCGATTGGGAACACTGGAGAACAGTCCAGTGATTGTTAACATTAGGGCACAGTCCTGCCCTTGGTAATGCTGGAGAACAGTCCTGTGCTTGGTAACACTGGAGATTAGTCCTGTGATTGGTAGCACGGGAGAACAGTCCTGTGATTGGTAACACTGGAGAACAGTCCTGTTCTTGGTAACTTTGGAGAACAGTCCTGTGATTGGTAACACTGGAGAATAGTCCTGTGTTTGGTAACACTGGAGAACAGTGCTGTGATTGGTAACACTGGAGAACCATCCTGTGATTTTTTACACTTGAGAACAGTCCTGTGATTGCTTACTCTGGAAAACAGTCCTGTCCTTGGTAACACTGGAGAACAGTCCTGTGATTGGTAACACTGGAGAAAACTCCTGTCCTTCGTAACAGTGGGGAACACTCCTCTCCTTGGAACACTGGAGGCCAGTCCTGTGATTGGTAAAACTGGAGAACAGTACTGTGATTGATAACACTGGAGAACAGTCTTGTCCTTGGTGACAATGGAGAACAGTCCTGTGATTGGTTACACTGGAGAACCATCCTGTGATTGGTAACGCTGGAGAACAGTCCTGTGTTTTGTAATGCTGGAGAACAGTCCTGTCCTTGGTAACTCTGGAGAACAGTCCTGTCCTTGTTAACACAAGAGAACAGTCCTTTGATTGGTAACACTGGAGAACTGTCCTGTGATTGTGAACACTGGAGAACAGTCCTTTCCTTGGTAACACTGGGGAGCAGGCCAGCACTTGGTAACTGTGGGGAACAGTCCTGTCCTTGGTCACACTGGGGAACAGTCCTGTGATTGGTAAAACTGGAAAACAGTCCTGTGATTGGTAACACTGGAGAACAGTCCTGTCCTTGGTTACAATGGAGAACAGTCCAGTGATTGGTAACACTGGGGAACAGTCCTGTCAATGGTAACACTGGAGAGCTGTCCTGCGTTTGGTAACACTGGAGAACAGTCCAGTGATTGTTAACATTGGGGAACAGTCCTGCCCTTGGTAATGCTGGAGAACAGTCCTGTGCTTGGTAACACTGGAGATTAGTCCTGTGATTGGTAGCACGGGAGAACAGTCCTGTGATTGGTAACACTGGAGAACAGTCCTGATCTTGGTAACACTGGAGAACAGTCATGTGATTGGTAATACTGGAGAATAGTCCTGTGATTGGTAACACTGGAGAACAGTGCTGTGATTGGTAACACTGGAGAACCATCCTGTGATTTGTTACACTTGAGAACAGTCCTGTGATTGCTAACTCTGGAAAACAGTCCTGTCCTTGGTAACACTGGAGAACTGTCCTGTGATTGGTAACATTGGAGAACCGTCCTGTGATTGGTAACACTGGAGAACTGTCCTGTGATTGGTAACACTGGGGAACAGTCCTGTCCTTGGTAACACTGGGGAACAGTCTTGTCCTTGGTAACACTGGGAAAGAGTCCTGTCCTTGGAAACACTGGGGAACAGTCCTGTTTTAGGTAACACTGGAGTACCGTCCTGTGATTGGTAAAATTGGAGAACAGTCCTGTGATTGGTAACACTGGATAACAGTCCTGTCCTTGGTAACTCTGGAGAAGAGTCCTGTGCTTGGTAACACTGGAGAATAGTCCTGTGATAGTCACACTGGGGACAATCCTGTAATTAGTAACATTGGAGTACCGTGCTGTGATAGGTAACAATGGAGAACAGTCCTGTGATTGATAACACTGGAGAACAGTCCTGTCCTTGGTAACACTGGAGTACCGTCCAGTGATTGGTAACACTGGAGAACCTTCCCTTGATTGGTAACACTGGAGAACAGTCCTGTGATTGGTAACACTGGAGAACAGTCCAGTGATTGGTAACACTGGAGAACAGTCCTGTCCTTGGTAACACTGTGGTACAGTCCTGTCTTTGGTGACACTGGGGAACAGTCCTGTGATTGGTGAAACTGGAGAACAGTCCTGTGATTGGTAAGACTGGAGAATAGTCCTGTGATTGATAACAGTGGAGAGCAGTCCTGTCCTTGGAAACACTGGGGAACAGTCCTGTCCTTGTTAACAGTGGGGAAGAGTCCTCTCCTTGGAACACTGGAGTACAGTCCTGTGATAGGTAAAACTGGGGAACAGTACTGTGATTGGTAACACTGGAGAACAGTCTTGTCCTTGGTAACAATGGAGAACAGTCCTGTGATTGGTAACACTGGCGAACCATCCTGTGATTGGTAACGCTGGAGAACAGTCCTGTGTTTCGTAATGCTGGAGAACAGTCCTGTCCTTGGTAACTCTGGAGAACAGTCATGTCCTTGCTAACACAAGAGAACATTCCTGTAATTGGTAACACTGGAGAACATTCCTGTGACTGGTAACACTGGAGAACAGTCCTGTCCTTGGTAACAATGGAGAACAGTCCTGTGATTGGTAACACTGGAGAACCGACCAGTGATTGGTAACACTGGGGAACAGTCCTGTCAATGATAACACTGGAGAGCTGTCCTGCGATTGGTAACACTGGAGAACAGTCCAGTGATTGTTAACAATGGGGAACAGTCCTGCCCTTGGTAACGCTGGAGAACAGTCCTGTGCTTGGTAACACTGGAGAATAGTCCTGTGATTGGTAACACTGGAGAACAGTCCTGTGATTGGTAAGACTGGAGAAAAGTCCTGTGATTGGTAACACTGGAGAACAGTCCTGTCCTTGGTTAAAATGGAGAACAGTCCTGTGATTGGTAATACTGGAGAACCGTCCAGTGATTGGTAACACTGGGGAACAGTCCTGTCAATGGTAACACAGGAGAGCTGTCCTGCGATTGGGAACGCTGGAGAACAGTCCAGTGATTGTTAACATTGGGGCACAGTCCTGCCCTTGGTAATGCTGGAGAACAGTCCTGTGCTTGGTAACACTGGAGATTAGTCCTGTGATTGGTAGCACGGGAGAACAGTCCTGTGATTGGTAACACTGGAGAACAGTCCTGTTCTTGGTAACTTTGGAGAACAGTCCTGTGATTGGTAACACTGGAGAATAGTCCTGTGTTTGGTAACACTGGAGAACAGTGCTGTGATTGGTAACACTGGAGAACCATCCTGTGATTTTTTACACTTGAGAACAGTCCTGTGATTGCTTACTCTGGAAAACAGTCCTGTGATTGGTAACACTGGAGAACCGTCCTGTGATTGGTAACACTGGAGAACAGTCCTGTCCTTGGTAACACTGTGGTACAGTCCTGTCTTTGGTGACACTGGGGAACAGTCCTGTGATTGGTGAAACTGGAGAACAGTCCTGTGATTGGTAAGACTGGAGAATAGTCCTGTGATTGATAACAGTGGAGAGCAGTCCTGTCCTTGGAAACACTGGGGAACAGTCCTGTCCTTGTTAACAGTGGGGAAGAGTCCTCTCCTTGGAACACTGGAGTACAGTCCTGTGATAGGTAAAACTGGGGAACAGTACTGTGATTGGTAACACTGGAGAACAGTCTTGTCCTTGGTAACAATGGAGAACAGTCCTGTGATTGGTAACACTGGCGAACCATCCTGTGATTGGTAACGCTGGAGAACAGTCCTGTGTTTCGTAATGCTGGAGAACAGTCCTGTCCTTGGTAACTCTGGAGAACAGTCATGTCCTTGCTAACACAAGAGAACATTCCTGTAATTGGTAACACTGGAGAACATTCCTGTGACTGGTAACACTGGAGAACAGTCCTGTCCTTGGTAACAATGGAGAACAGTCCTGTGATTGGTAACACTGGAGAACCGACCAGTGATTGGTAACACTGGGGAACAGTCCTGTCAATGATAACACTGGAGAGCTGTCCTGCGATTGGTAACACTGGAGAACAGTCCAGTGATTGTTAACAATGGGGAACAGTCCTGCCCTTGGTAACGCTGGAGAACAGTCCTGTGCTTGGTAACACTGGAGAATAGTCCTGTGATTGGTAACACTGGAGAACAGTCCTGTGATTGGTAAGACTGGAGAAAAGTCCTGTGATTGGTAACACTGGAGAACAGTCCTGTCCTTGGTTAAAATGGAGAACAGTCCTGTGATTGGTAATACTGGAGAACCGTCCAGTGATTGGTAACACTGGGGAACAGTCCTGTCAATGGTAACACTGGAGAGCTGTCCTGCGATTGGGAACACTGGAGAACAGTCCAGTGATTGTTAACATTGGGGCACAGTCCTGCCCTTGGTAATGCTGGAGAACAGTCCTGTGCTTGGTAACACTGGAGATTAGTCCTGTGATTGGTAGCACGGGAGAACAGTCCTGTGATTGGTAACACTGGAGAACAGTCCTGTTCTTGGTAACTTTGGAGAACAGTCCTGTGATTGGTAACACTGGAGAATAGTCCTGTGTTTGGTAACACTGGAGAACAGTGCTGTGATTGGTAACACTGGAGAACCATCCTGTGATTTTTTACACTTGAGAACTTTCCTGTGATTGCTTACTCTGGAAAACAGTCCTGTGATTGGTAACACTGGAGAATAGTCCTGTGTTTGGTAACACTGGAGAACAGTCCTGTGATTGGTAACACTGGAGAACCGTCCTGTGATTGGTAACACTGGAGAACTGTCCTGTGATTGGTAACACTGGGGAACAGTCCTGTCCTTGGTAAAACTGGGGAACAGTCCAGCCGTTGGTAACACTGGAGAACCGTCCTGTGATTGGTAACACTGGGAAACCGTCCTGTGATTTGTAACACTGCAGAACAGTCCTGTGATTGATACCACTGGAGAACAGTCCTTTGTTTGGTAAAACTGGGGAACAGTCCTGTCCTGAGTAACAGTGGGGAACAGTCCTTTCCTTGGAACACTGGAGGACAGTCCTGTGATTGGTAAAACTGGGGAACAGTACTGTGATTGGTAACGCTGGAGAACAGTCTTGTCCTTGGTAACAATGGAGAACAGTCCTGTGATTGGTAACACTGGAGAACATTCCTGTTACAGGTAACACTGGAGAACAGTCCTGTCCTTGGTAACAATGGAGAACAGTCCTGTGATTGGTAACACTGGAGAACCGTCCAGTGATTGGTAACACTGGGGAACAGTCCTGTCAATGATTACACTGGAGAGCTGTCCTGCGATTGGTAACACTGGAGAACAGTCCAGTGATTGTTAACAATGGGGAACAGTCCTGCCCTTGGTAACGCTGGAGAACAGTCCTGTGCTTGGTAACACTGGAGAATAGTCCTGTGATTGGTAACACTGGAGAACAGTCCTGTGATTGGTAAGACTGGAGAATAGTCCTGTGATTGGTAACAGTGGAGAACAGTCCTGTGATTGGAAACACTGGAGAAAACTCCTGTCCTTCGTAACAGTGGGGAACACTCCTCTTCTTGGAACACTGGAGGACAGTCCTGTGATTGGTAAAACTGGAGAACAGTACTGTGATTGATAACACTGGAGAACAGTCTTGTCCTTGGTGACAATGGAGAACAGTCCTGTGATTGGTAACACTGGAGAACCATCCTGTGATTGGTAACGCTGGAGAACAGTCCTGTGTTTTGTAATGCTGGAGAACAGTCCTGTCCTTGTTAACACAAGAGAACAGTGCTGTGATTGGTAACACTGGAGAACATTCCTGTGAATGGTAACGCTGGAGAACAGTCCTACCCTTGGTAACACTGGAGAACAGTCCTGTGATTGGTAACACTGGAGAACCGACCAGTGATTGGTAACACTGGGGAACAGTCCTGTCAATGGTAACACTGGAGAGCTGTCCCGTGATTGGTATCACTGTAGAACCGTCCAGTGATTGTTAACTCTGGGGATCAGTTCTGCCCTTGGTAATGCTGTAGAACAGTCCTGTGCTTGGTAACACTGGAGATTAGTCCTGTGATTGGTAGCACGGGAGAACAGTCCTTTGATTGGTAACACTGGAGAACAGTCCTGTGATTGGTAACACTGGAGAACAGTCCTGTCCTTGGTTACAATGGAGAACAGTCCTGTGATTGGTAACACTGGAGAACCGTCCAGTGATTGGTAACACTGGGGAACAGTCCTGTCAATGGTAACACTGGAGAGCTGTCCTGCGATTGGGAACACTGGAGAACAGTCCATTGATTGTTAACATTGGGGAACAGTTCTGCCCTTGGTAATGCTGGAGAACAGTTCTGTGCTTGGTAACACTGGAGATTAGTCCTGTGATTGGTAGCACGGGAGAACAGTCCTGTGATTGGTAACACTGGAGAACAGTCCTGTTCTTGGTAACACTGGAGAACAGTCCTGTGATTGGTAACACTGGAGAATAGTCCTGTGATTGGTAACACTGGAGAACAGTGCTGTGATTGGTAACACTGGAGAACCATCCTGTGATTTGTGACACTTGAGAACAGTCCTGTGATTGCTAACTCTGGAAAACAGTCCTGTCCCTGGTAACACTGGAGAACCGTCCTGTGATTGGTAACACTGGGAAACCGTCCTGTGATTTGTAACACTGCAGAATAGTCCTGTGATTGGTACCACTGGAGAATAGTCCTTTGTTTGGTAAAACTGGGGAACAGTCCTGTCCTTGGTAACAGTGGGGAACAGTCCTGTCCTTGGTAACAGTGGGGAACAGTCATTTCCTTGGAACACTGGAGTACAGTCCTGTGATTGGTCAAACTGGGGAACAGTACTGTGACTGGTAACACTGGAGAACAGTCCTGTCCTTGGTAACAATGGAGAACAGTCCTGTGATTGGTAACACTGGAGAATCGTCCAGTGATTGGTAACACTGGGGAACAGTCCTGTCAATGATTACACTGGAGAGCTGTCCTGCGATTGGTAACACTGGGGAACAGTCCAGTGATTGTTAACACTGGGGAACAGTCCTGCCCTTGGTAGCGCTAGAGAACAGTCCTGTGCTTGGTAACACTGGAGATTAGTCCTGTGATTGGTAACACTGGAGAACACTCCTGTGATTGGTAAGACTGGAGAATAGTCCTGTGATTGGTAACAGTGGAGAACAGTCCTGTCCTTGGAAACACTGGAGAAAACTCCTGTCCTTCGTAACAGTGGGGAACACTCCTCTCCTTGGGACACTGGAGGACAGTCCTGTGATTGGTAAAACTGGAGAACAGTACTGTGATTGATAACACTGGAGATCAGTCTTGTCCTTGGTGACAATGGAGAACAGTCCTGTGATTGGTAACACTGGAGAAACATCCTGTGATTGGTAACGCTGGAGAACAGTCCTGTGTTTTGTAATGCTGGAGAACAGTCCTGTCCTTGTTAACACAAGAGAACAGTGCTGTGATTGGTAACACTGGAGAACATTCCTGTGAATGGTAACGCTGGAGAACAGTCCTACCCTTGGTAACACTGGAGAACAGTCCTGTGATTGGTAACACTGGAGAACCGACCAGTGATTGGTAACACTGGGGAACAGTCCTGTCAATGGTAACACTGGAGAGCTGTCCCGTGATTGGTATCACTGTAGAACTGTCCAGTGATTGTTAACTCTGGGGATCAGTTCTGCCCTTGGTAATGCTGTAGAACAGTCCTGTGCTTGGTAACACTGGAGATTAGTCCTGTGATTGGTAGCACGGGAGAACAGTCCTTTGATTGGTAACACTGGAGAACAGTCCTGTGATTGGTAACACTGGAGAACAGTCCTGTCCTTGGTTACAATGGAGAACAGTCCTGTGATTGGTAACACTGGAGAACCGTCCAGTGATTGGTAACACTGGGGAACAGTCCTGTCAATGGTAACACTGGAGAGCTGTCCTGCGATTGGGAACACTGGAGAACAGTCCATTGATTGTTAACATTGGGGAACAGTCCTGCCCTTGGTAATGCTGGAGAACAGTTCTGTGCTTGGTAACACTGGAGATTAGTCCTGTGATTGGTAGCACGGGAGAACAGTCCTGTGATTGGTAACACTGGAGAACAGTCCTGTTCTTGGTAACACTGGAGAACAGTCCTGTGATTGGTAACACTGGAGAATAGTCCTGTGATTGGTAACACTGGAGAACAGTGCTGTGATTGGTAACACTGGAGAACCATCCTGTGATTTGTGACACTTGAGAACAGTCCTGTGATTGCTAACTCTGGAAAACAGTCCTGTCCCTGGTAACACTGGAGAACCGTCCTGTGATTGGTAACACTGGGAAACCGTCCTGTGATTTGTAACACTGCAGAATAGTCCTGTGATTGGTACCACTGGAGAATAGTCCTTTGTTTGGTAAAACTGGGGAACAGTCCTGTCCTTGGTAACAGTGGGGAACAGTCCTGTCCTTGGTAACAGTGGGGAACAGTCATTTCCTTGGAACACTGGAGTACAGTCCTGTGATTGGTCAAACTGGGGAACAGTACTGTGACTGGTAACACTGGAGAACAGTCCTGTCCTTGGTAACAATGGAGAACAGTCCTGTGATTGGTAACACTGGAGAATCGTCCAGTGATTGGTAACACTGGGGAACAGTCCTGTCAATGATTACACTGGAGAGCTGTCCTGCGATTGGTAACACTGGGGAACAGTCCAGTGATTGTTAACACTGGGGAACAGTCCTGCCCTTGGTAGCGCTAGAGAACAGTCCTGTGCTTGGTAACACTGGAGATTAGTCCTGTGATTGGTAACACTGGAGAACACTCCTGTGATTGGTAAGACTGGAGAATAGTCCTGTGATTGGTAACAGTGGAGAACAGTCCTGTCCTTGGAAACACTGGAGAAAACTCCTGTCCTTCGTAACAGTGGGGAACACTCCTCTCCTTGGGACACTGGAGGACAGTCCTGTGATTGGTAAAACTGGAGAACAGTACTGTGATTGATAACACTGGAGATCAGTCTTGTCCTTGGTGACAATGGAGAACAGTCCTGTGATTGGTAACAATGGAGAACCATCCTGTGATTGGTAACGCTGGAGAACAGTCCTGTGTTTAGTAATGCTGGAGAACAGTCCTGTCCTTGTAAACTCTGGAGAACAGTCCTGTCCTTGCTAACACAAGAGAACAGTGCTGTGATTGGTAACACTGGAGAACATTCCTGTGAGTGGTAACGCTGGAGAACAGTCCTATCCTTGGTAACAATGGAGAACAGTCCTGTGATTGGTAACACTGGAGAACCGTCCAGTGATTGGTAACACTGGGGAACAGTCCTGTCAATGGTAACACAGGAGAGCTGTCCCGTGATTGGTATCACTGGAGAACCGTCCAGTGATTGTTAACTCTGGGGATCAGTTCTGCCCTTGGTAACGCTGGAGAACAGTCCTGTGCTTGGTAACACAGGAGATTAGTCCTGTGATTGGTAGCACGGGAGAACAGTCCTGTGATTGGTAACACTGGAGAACAGTCCTGTGATTGGTAACACTGGAGAACCGTCCAGTGATTGGTAACACTGGGGAACTGTCCTGTCAATGGTAAAACTGGAGAGCTGTCCTGCGATTGGGAACACTGGAGAACAGGCCAGTGATTGTTAACATTGGGGAACAGTCCTGCCCTTGGTAATGCTGGAGAACAGTGCTGAGCTTGGTAACACTGGAGATTAGTCCTGTGATTGGAAGCACGGGAGAACAGTCCTGTGATTGGTAACACTGGAGAGCAAACCTGTTCTTGGTAAACGTGGAGAACAGTCCTGTGATTGGTAACACTGGAGAATAGTCCTGTGATTGGTAACACTGGAGAACAGTGCTTTGATTGGTAACAATGGAGAATCATCCTGTGATTTGTTACACTTGAGAACAGTCCTGTGATTGCTAACTCTGGAAAACAGTCCTGTCCTTGGTAACACTGGAGAACTGTCCTGTGATTGGTAACACTGGAGAACCGTCCTGCGATTGGTAACACTGGAGAACTGTCCTGTGATTGGTAACACTGGAGAACAGTCCTGTACTTGGTAACACTGGGGAACAGTCCTGTCCTTGGTAACACTGGGGAAGAGTCCTGTCCTTGGTAACACTGGGGAACAGTCCTGTGATAGGTAACACTGGAGAACCGTCCTGTGATTGGTAACACTGGAGAACAGTCCTATGATTGCTAACACTGGAGAACAGTCCTGTGATTGGTAAGACTGGAGAAAAGTCCTATGATTGGTCACACTGGGGACACTCCTGTGATTAGTAACACTGGAGAACCGTGCTGTGATGGGTAAACATGTAGAACAGTCCTGTGATTGATAACACTGGAGAACAGTCCTGTCCTTGGTAACACTGGAGTACCATCCAGTGATTGGCAAAACTGGAGAACCTTCCCTTGATTGGTAACACTGGATAACAGTCCTGTGATTGGTAACACTGGTGAACAGTCCAGTGCTTGGTAACACTGGAGAACAGTCCTGTCCTTGGTAACACTGTTGTACAGTCCTGTCTTTGGTGACACTGGGGAACAGTCCTTTGATTGGTGAAACTGGAGAACTGTCCTGTGATTGGTAAGACTGGAGAATAGTCCTGTGATTGGTAACAGTGGAGAACAGACCTGTCCTTGGAAACACTGGGGAACAGTCCTGTCCTTGGTAACAGTGGGGAACAGTCCTCTCCTTGGAACACTGGAGGACAGTCCTGTGATTGCTAAAACTGGGGAACAGTACTGTGATTGGTAACATTGGAGAACAGTCTTGTCCTTGGCAACAATGGAGAACAGTCCTGTGATTGGTAACGCTGGAGAACCATCCTGTGATTGGTAACGCTGGAGAACGGTCCTGTGTTTAGTAATGCTGGAGAACAGTCCTGTCCTCGGTAACTGTGGAGAACATTCATGTCCTTGCTAACACAAGAGAACAGTCCTGTGATTGGTAACACTGGAGAACATTCCTGTGACTGGTAACAATGGAGAACAGTCCTGTCCTTGGTAACACGGGGTAACAGGCCAGCCCTTGGTAACACTGGAGAACCGTCCTGTGATTGGTAACACTGGAGAACAGTCCTGTCCTTGGTAACACTGGAGAACATTCCTGTTCTTGGTAACACTGGAGAACAGTCCTGTCCTTGGTAACACTGGGGAACTGGCCAGCGCTTGGTAACAGTGGGGAACAGTCCTGTCCTTGGTAACACTGGAGAACAGGCCTGTGAATGGTGAAACTGGAGAACAGTCCTGTGATTGGTAACACTGGAGAACAGTCCTGTCCTTGGTAACACTGGAGAACAGTCCTGTGATTGGTAACACTGGAGAATAGTCCTGTGATTGGTAACACTGGGGAACAGTCCTGTCATTGGTAACACTGGGGAACAGTGTTGTGATTGATAACAATGGAGAATAGTCCTGTGAATGGTAACACTGGAGAACAGTCCTGTGATTGGTAACACTGGAGAATAGTCCTGTCCTTGGTAACACTGGGGAACAGGCCTGCCCATGGTAAAATTGGGGAACAGCCCCGTCCTCTGTAACACTGGAGAAAAGTCCTGCGAATGGTAAAACTGGAGAACAGTCCTGTGATTGGTAACACTGGAGAACCGTCCTGTGATTGGTAACACTGGAGAACTTTCCTGTGATTGGTAACACTGGGGAACTTTCCTGCCCTCTGTAACAATGGAGAACAGTCCTGTGATTGGTAACACTGGGAAACCGTCCTGTGATCGGTAACACTTGGGCACATTCCTTTGCTTGTTAACAGTGGAGAAGAGACCTGTGATTGGTAACACTGGAGAACAGTCCTGTGATTGGTAACATTGGAGAACTGGCCAGCCCTTGGTAACAGTGGGGAACAGTCCTGTCCTTGGTAACACTGGAGAACAGTCCTGTGAATGGTGAAACTGGAGAACAGTCCTGTGATTGGTAACACTAGAGAACAGTCCTGTCCTTGTTAACACTGGGGAACAGGCCTGCCCTTGGTAAAATTGGGGAACAGTCATGTCCTCTGTAACACTGGAGAAAAGTCCTGTGAATGGTAAAACTGGAGAACAGTCCTGTGATTGGTAACACTGGAGAACAGTCCAGTCCTTGGTAACACTGTAGAACCGTCCAGTGATTGGTAACACTGGAGAACCGTCCTGTGATTGGTAACACTGGAGAACATTCCTGTGATTGGTAACACTGGGGATCTTGCCAGCCCTCGGTATCAATGGAGAACAGTCCTGTGATTGGTAACACTGGGGAATATTCCTTTGCTTGGTAACAGTGGAGAAGAGACCTGTGATTGGTAACACTGGAGAACAGTCCTCTGATTGGTAACACTGGGGAACAATCCTGTGATTGGTAACACTGGAGAACAGTCCTGTGCTTGCTAACACAAGAGAACAGTCCTGTGACTGGTAACAATGGAGAACAGTCCTGTCCTTGGTAACAATGGAGAACAGTCCTGTGATTGGTAACACTGGAGAACCGTCCAGTGATTGGTAACACTGGGGAACAGTCCTGCCCTTGGGAACGCTGGAGAACAGTCCTGTGAATGGTAACACTGGGAAACAGTCCTGTGATTGGTAGCACTGGGGAACATTCCTTTGCTTGGTAACAGAGGAGAAGAGACCTGTGATTGGTAACACTGGAGAACAGTCCTGTGATTGGTAACACTGGAGATCAGTCCTGTCCTTGGTAACACTGTAGAACCGTCCAGTGATTGGTAACACTGGAGAACTGTCCTGTGATTGGTAACACTGGAGAACAGTCCTGTGATTGTTTTAACTGGAGAACAGTCCTGTCCTTGGTAGCACTGGAGAACCGTCCTGTGATTGGTAACACTGGAGAACAGTCCTGTCCTTGGTAACACTGGGGAACAGTCCTGCGATTGGTAACACTGGAGAACCGTCCTGTGATTGGTAACACTGGTGAACAGTCCTGTGATTGGTAAAACTGGAGAACAGTCCTGTCCTTGGTAACAGTGGGGAACAGACCTGTCCTTGGTAGTAATGGGGAACAGTCCTGTGATTGGTAACACTGGAGAACGGTCCTGTGATTGGTGACACTGGAGAATAGTCCTGTGTTTGGTAACACTGGAGAACAGTGCTGTGATTGGTAACACTGGAGAACCATGCTGTGCTTTGTTACACTGGAGAACAGTCCTGTGATTGCTAACTCTGGAAAACAGTCCTGTCCTTGGTAACACTGGAGAACAGTCCTGTGATTTGTAACACCGGAGAACCGTCCTGTGATTGGTAACACTGGAGAACTGTCCTGTGATTGGTAACACTGGGGGACAGTCCTGTCCTTAGTAACACTGGGGAAGAGTCCTGTCCTTGGTAACAATGGGGAACAGTCCTGTGATAGGTAACACTGGAGAAAATTCCTGTCAATGGTAACACTGGAGAACAGTCCTGAGATTGGTAACACTGGAGAACAGTCCTTTCCTAGGTAACACTGGGAAACATTCCTGTCCATTTTAACACTGGGGAACAGTTCTGTCATTGGTAACACTGGGGAACAGTGCTGTGATTGATAACACTGGAGAACAGTCCTGTGAATGGTAACACTGGAGAACAGTCCTGTGATTGGTAACACTGGAGAATAGTCCTGTCCTTGGTAACACTGGGGAACAGGCCTGCCCATGGTAAAATTGGGGAACAGCCCCGTCCTCTGTAACACTGGAGAAAAGTCCTGCGAATGGTAAAACTGGAGAACAGTCCTGTGATTGGTAACACTGGAGAACCGTCCTGGGATTGGTAACACTGGAGAACTTTCCTGTGATTGGTAACACTGGGGAACTTTCCTGCCCTCTGTAACAATGGAGAACAGTCCTGTGATTGGTAACACTGGGAAACCGTCCTGTGATTGGTAACACTTGGGAACATTCCTTTGCTTGTTAATAGTGGAGAAGAGACCTGTGATTGATAACACTGGAGAACCGTCCTGTGATTGGTAACACTGGAGAACTGTCCTGTGATTGGTAACACTGGGGGACAGTCCTGTCCTTGGTAACACTGGGGAAGAGTCCTGTCCTTGGTAACAATGGGGAACAGTCCTGTGATAGGTAACACTGGAGAAAATTCCTGTCAATGGTAACACTGGAGAACAGTGCTGAGATTGGTAACACTGGAGAACAGTCCTTTCCTAGGTAACACTGGGAAACATTCCTGTCCATTTTAACACTGGGGAACAGTCCTGTCATTGGTAACACTGGGGAACAGTGCTGTGATTGATAACACTGGAGAACAGTCCTGTGAATGGTAACACTGGAGAACAGTCCTGTGATTGGTAACACTGGAGAATAGTCCTGTCCTTGGTAACACTGGGGAACAGGCCTGCCCATGGTAAAATTGGGGAACAGCCCCGTCCTCTGTAACACTGGAGAAAAGTCCTGCGAATGGTAAAACTGGAGAACAGTCCTGTGATTGGTAACACTGGAGAACCGTCCTGTGATTGGTAACACTGGAGAACTTTCCTGTGATTGGTAACACTGGGGAACTTTCCTGCTCTCTGTAACAATGGAGAACAGTCCTGTGATTGGTAACACTGGGAAACCATCCTGTGATCGGTAACACTTGGGAACATTCCTTTGCTTGTTAACAGTGGAGAAGAGACCTGTGATTGGTAACACTGGAGAACAGTCCTGTGATTGGTAACATTGGAGAACTGGCCAGCCCTTGGTAGCAGTGGGGAACAGTCCTGTCCTTGGTAACACTGGAGAACAGTTCTGTGAATGGTGAAACTGGAGAACATCCTGTGATTGGTAACACTAGAGAACAGTCCTGTCCTTGGTAACACTGGGGAACAGGCCTGCCCTTGGTAAAATTGGGGAACAGTCCTGTCCTCTGTAACACTGGAGAAAAGTCCTGTGAATGGTAAAACTGGAGAACAGTCCTGTGATTGGTAACACTGGAGAACAGTCCAGTCCTTGGTAACACTGTAGAACCGTCCAGTGATTGGTAACACTGGAGAACCGTGCTGTGATTGGTAACAGTGGTGAACAGTCCTGTGATTGGTAACACTGGAGAACAGTCCTGTCCTTGGTAACACTGGAGAACATTCCTGTGATTGGTAACACTGGGGAACCTGCCAGCCCTCGGTATCAATGGAGAACAGTCCTGTGATTGGTAACACTGGGGAACATTCCTTTGCTTGGTAACAGTGGAGAAGAGACCTGTGATTGGTAACACTGGAGAACAGTCCTCTGATTGGTAACACTGGGGAACAGTCCTGTGATTGGTAACACTGGAGAACAGTCCTGTGCTTGCTAACACAAGAGGACAGTCCTGTGACTGGTAACAATGGAGAACAGTCCTGTCCTTGGTAACAATGGAGAACAGTCCTGTGATTGGTAACACTGGGAAACCGTCCTGTGATTGGTAGCACTGGGGAACATTCCTTTGCTTGGTAACAGAGGAGAAGAGACCTGTGATTGGTAACACTGGAGAACAGTCCTGTGATTGGTAACACTGGAGATCAGTCCTGTCCTTGGTAACACTGTAGAACCGTCCAGTGATTGGTAACACTGGAGAACCGTCCTGTGATTGGTAACACTGGAGAACAGTCCTTTCCTTGGTAACACTGGGGAACAGTCCTGCGATTGGTAACACTGGAGAACCGTCCTGTGATTGGTAACACTGGTGAACAGTCCTGTGATTGGTAACACTGGAGAACAGTCATGTCCTTGGTAACACTGTAGAACCGTCCAGTGACTGGTAACACTGGAGAACAGTCGGGTCCTTGGCAACACTGGAGAACCGTCCTGTGATTGGTTACAAAGGAGAACATTCCTGTGATTAGTAACACTGGGGAACGTTCCTGCCCTCGGTAACAATGGAGAACAGTCCTGTGATTGGCAACACTGGGAAACCGTCCTGTGATTGGTAACACTGGGGACCATTCCTTTGCATGGTAACAGTGGAGAAGAGACCTGTCATTGGTAACACTGGAGAACAGTCCTGTGATTGGTAACACTGGAGAACAGTCCTGTGATTGGTAAAACTGGAGAACAGTCCTGTCCTTGGTAACACTGGAGGACCGTCATGTGATTGGTAACACTGGAGAACAGTCGTGTCCTTGGTAACACGGGGGAACAGTCCTATGATTGGTAACACTGGAGAACCGTCCTGTGATTGGTAACACTGGAGAACTGTCCTGTGATTGGTAACACTGGGGAACAGTCCTGTCCTTGGTTACAGTGGGGAACAGACCTGTCCTTGGTAGCAATGGGTATCAGTCCTGTGATTGGTAACACTGGATAACAGTCCTGTCCTTGGTAACACTGTAGAACCGTCCAGTAATTGGTAACACTGGAGAACCGTCCTGTGATTGGTAACACTGGAGAACAGTCCTGGCCTTGGTAGCACTGGAGAACCGTCCTTTGATTGGTAACGCTGGAGAACAGTCCTGCGATTGGTAACACTGGAGAACATTCCTCTGATTGGTAACACTGGAGAACAGTCCAGTCCTTGGTAACACTGGGGAACTGGCGAGCCCTTGGTAACAGTGGGGAACAGTCCTGTCCTTGGTAACACTGGAGAACAGTCCTGTGAATGGTAAAACTGGAGAACAGTCCTGTGATTGGCAACACTGGAGAACAGTCCTGTGATTGGTAACACTGGAGAACAGTCCTATGATTGATAACACTGGAGAACAGTCCTGTGATTGGTAACACTGGGGAACAGTCCTGTGATTGATAACACTGGAGAACAGTCCTGTGAATGGTAACACTGGAGAACAGTCCTGTGATTGGTAACACTGGAGAACATTCCTGTCCTTGGTAACACTGGGGAACAGGCCTGCCCTTGGTAAAATTGGGGAACAGTCCTGTCCCCTGTAACACTGGAGAAAAGTCCTGCGAATGGTAAAACTGGAGAACAGTCCTGTGATTGGTAACACTGGAGAACCGTCCTGTGATTGGTAACACTGGAGAACTTACCTGTGATTGGTAACACTGGAGAACAGTCGTGTCCTTGGTAACACTGGAGAACCGTCCTGTGATTGGTAACACTGGAGAACATTCCTGTGATTGGTAACACTGGGGAACGTTCCTGTCCTCGGTAACAATGGAGAACAGTCCTGTGATTGGTAACACTGGGAAACCGTCCTGTGATGGTTAACACTGGGGACCATTCCTTTGCTTGGTATCAGTGGAGAAGAGACCTGTGATTGGTAACACTGGAGAACAGTCCTGTGATTGGTAACACTGGAGAACAGTCCTGTCCTTGGTAACACTGTAGAACCGTCCAGTATTTGGTAACACTGGAGAACCGTCCTGTGATTGGTAACACTGGAGAACAGTCCTGTGATTGGTAAAACTGGAGAACAGTCCTGTCCTTGGTAACACTGGGGAACAGTCCTGTGATTGGTAACACTGGAGATCCGTCCTGTGATTGGTAACACTGGAGAACAGTCCTGTGATTGGTAAAACTGGGGAACAGTCCTGTCCTTGGTAATAGTGGGGAACAGACCTGTCCTTGGTAGCAATGGGGATCAGTCCTGTGATTGGTAACACTGGAGAACAGTCCTGTCCTTTGTAACACTGGGGAACAGGCCAGCCCTTGGTAACAGTGGGGAACAGTCCTGTCCTTGGTAACACTGGAGAACCGTCCTGTGATGGGTAACACAGGAGAACAGTCCTGTGATTGGTAACACTGGAGAACAGTCCTGTCGTTGGTAACACTGTAGAACCGTCCAGTAATTGGTAACACTGGAGAACTGTCCTGTGATTGGTAACACTGGAGAACAGTCCTATCCTTGGTAGCACTGGAGAACCGTCCTGTGATTGGCAACACTGAAGAACAGTCCTGTGATTGGTAACACTGGGGAACATTCCTGCCCTTGGTAACAGTGGAGAACAGTCCTGTGATTGGTAAGACTGGAGAACCGTCCTGTGATTGGTAACACTGGAGAACAGTCCTGTGATTGGTAAAACTGGAGAACAGTCCTGTGATTGGTAAAACTGGGGAACAGTCCTGTCCTTGGTAACAGTGGGGAACAGACCTGTTCTTGGTAACACTGGAGAACTGTCCTGTGATTGGTAACATGGAGACCAGTGCTGTGATTGGTAACACTGGAGAACCATCCTGTGATTTGTTACACTGGAGAAAAGTCCTGTGATTGCTAACTCTGGAAAACAGTCCTGTCCTTGGTAACAATGGAGAACAGTCCTGTGATTGGTAACACTGGTGAACCGTCCTGTGATTGGTAACACTGGAGAACTGTCCTGTGATTGGTAACAATGGGGAACAGTCCTGTCCTTGGTAACACTGGGGAAGAGTCCTGTCCTTGGTAACAATGGGGAACAGTCCTGTGATAGGTAACTCTGGGGAACAGTCCTGTGATTGATAACACTGGAGAACAGTCCTGTGATTGGTAACACTGGAGAACAGTCCTGTGATTGGTAACACTGGAGAACAGTCCTGTCCTTGGTAACACTGGGGAACTGGCCAGCCCTTGGTAACAGTGGGGAACAGTCCTGTCCTTGGTAACACTGGAGAACAGTCCTGTGAATGGTAAAACTGGAGAATAGTCCTGTGATTGGCAACACAGGAGAACAATCCTGTCCTTGGTAACACTGTAGAACAGTCCTGTGATTGGTAACACTGGAGAACAGTCCTGTGATTGGTAACACTGGGGAACAGTCCTGTCATTGGTAACACTGTGGAACAGTCCTATGATTGATTACACTGGATAACAGTCCTGTGAATGGAAACACTGGAGAACAGTCGTGTCCTTGGTAACACTGGAGAACCGTCCTGTGATTGGTAACACTGGAGAACATTCCTGTGATTAGTAACACTGGGGAACGTTCCTGCCCTCGGTAACAATGGAGAACAGTCCTGTGATTGGTAACACTGGGAAACCGTCCTGTGATTGGTAACACTGGGAACCATCCCTTTGCATGGTAACAGTGGAGAAGAGACATGTGATTGGTAACATTGGAGAACAGTCCTGTGATTGGTAACACTGGAGAACAGTCATGTCCTTGGTAACACTGTAGAACCGTCCAGTGACTGGTAACACTGGAGAACAGTCGGGTCCTTGGTAACACTGGAGAACCGTCCTGTGATTGGTTACAAAGGAGAACATTCCTGTGATTAGTAACACTGGGGAACGTTCCTGCCCTCGGTAACAATGGAGAACAGTCCTGTGATTGGCAACACTGGGAAACCGTCCTGTGATTGGTAACACTGGGGACCATTCCTTTGCATGGTAACAGTGGAGAAGAGACCTGTCATTGGTAACACTGGAGAACAGTCCTGTGATTGGTAACACTGTAGAACCGCCAATGATTGGTAACACTTGAGAACCGTCCTGTGATTGGTAACACTGGAGAACAGTCCTGTGATTGGTAAAACTGGAGAACAGTCCTGTCCTTGGTAACACTGGAGGACCGTCATGTGATTGGTAACACTGGAGAACAGTCCTGTCCTTGGTAACACTGGAGGACCGTCATGTGATTGGTAACACTGGATAACAGTCCTGTCCTTGGTAACACTGTAGAACCGTCCAGTAATTTGTAACACTGGAGAACTGTCCGGTGATTGGTAACACTGGAGAACAGTCCTGGCCTTGGTAGCACTGGAGAACCGTCCTTTGATTGGTAACGCTGGAGAACAGTCCTGCGATTGGTAACACTGGAGAACATTCCTCTGATTGGTAACACTGGAGAACAGTCCAGTCCTTGGTAACACTGGGGAACTGGCGAGCCCTTGGTAACAGTGGGGAACAGTCCTGTCCTTGGTAACACTGGAGAACAGTCCTGTGAATGGTAAAACTGGAGAACAGTCCTGTGATTGGCAACACTGGAGAACAGTCCTGTGATTGGTAACACTGGAGAACAGTCCTGTGATTGGTAACACTGGAGAACAATCCTGTGATTGGTAACACTGGGGAACAGTCCTGTGATTGATAACACTGGAGAACAGTCCTGTGAATGGTAACACTGGAGAACAGTCCTGTGATTGGTAACACTGGAGAACAGTCCTGTCCTTGGTAACACTGGGGAACAGGCCTGCCCTTGGTAAAATTGGGGAACAGTCCTGTCCCCTGTAACACTGGAGAAAAGTCCTGCGAATGGTAAAACTGGAGAACAGTCCTGTGATTGGTAACACTGGAGAACCGTCCTGTGATTGGTAACACTGGAGAACTTTCCTGTGATTGGTAACACTGGAGAACAGTCGTGTCCTTGGTAACACTGGAGAACCGTCCTGTGATTGGTAACACTGGAGAACATTCCTGTGATTGGTAACACTGGGGAACGTTCCTGTCCTCGGTAACAATGGAGAACAGTCCTGTGATTGGTAACACTGGGAAACCGTCCTGTGATGGTTAACACTGGGGACCATTCCTTTGCTTGGTATCAGTGGAGAAGAGACATGTGATTGGTAACACTGGAGAACAGTCCTGTGATTGGTAACACTGGAGAACAGTCCTGTCCTTGGTAACACTGTAGAACCGTCCAGTATTTGGTAACACTGGAGAACCGTCCTGTGATTGGTAACACTGGAGAACAGTCCTGTGATTGGTAAAACTGGAGAACAGTCCTGTCCTTGGTAACACTGGGGAACAGTCCTGTGATTGGTAACACTGGAGATCCGTCCTGTGATTGGTAACACTGGAGAACAGTCCTGTGATTGGTAAAACTGGGGAACAGTCCTGTCCTTGGTAATAGTGGGGAACAGACCTGTCCTTGGTAGCAATGGGGATCAGTCCTGTGATTGGTAACACTGGAGAACAGTCCTGTCCTTTGTAACACTGGGGAACAGGCCAGCCCTTGGTAACAGTGGGGAACAGTCCTGTCCTTGGTAACACTGGAGAACCGTCCTGTGATGGGTAACACAGGAGAACAGTCCTGTGATTGGTAACACTGGAGAACAGTCCTGTCGTTGGTAACACTGTAGAACCGTCCAGTAATTGGTAACACTGGAGAACTGTCCTGTGATTGGTAACACTGGAGAACAGTCCTATCCTTGGTAGCACTGGAGAACCGTCCTGTGATTGGTAACACTGAAGAACAGTCCTGTGATTGGTAACACTGGGGAACATTCCTGCCCTTGGTAACAGTGGAGAACAGTCCTGTGATTGGTAACACTGGAGAACCGTCCTGTGATTGGTAACACTGGAGAACAGTCCTGTGATTGGTAAAAATTGGGAACAGTCGTGTCCTTGGTAACACTGGAGAACTGTCCTGTGATTGGTAACACTGGAGAACAGTCCTGTCCTTGGTAACACTGGGGAACAGTCCTGTGATTGGTAACACTGGAGAACCGTCCTGTGACTGGTAACACTGGAGAACAGTCCTGTGATTGGTAAAACTGGGGAACAGTCCTGTCCTTGGTAACAGTGGGGAACAGACCTGTTCTTGGTAACACTGGAGATCAGTCCTGTGATTGGTAACATGGAGAACAGTGCTGTGATTGGTAACACTGGAGAACCATCCTGTGATTTGTTACACTGGAGAAAAGTCCTGTGATTGCTAACTCTGGAAAACAGTCCTGTCCTTGGTAACAATGGAGAACAGTCCTGTGATTGGTAACACTGGTGAACCGTCCTGTGATTGGTAACACTGGAGAACTGTCCTGTGATTGGTAACAATGGGGAACAGTCCTGTCCTTGGTAACACTGGGGAAGAGTCCTGTCCTTGGTAACAATGGGGAACAGTCCTGTGATAGGTAACTCTGGGGAACAGTCCTGTGATTGATAACACTGGAGAACAGTCCTGTGATTGGTAACACTGGAGAACAGTCCTGTGATTGGTAACACTGGAGAACAGTCCTGTCCTTGGTAACACTGGGGAACTGGCCAGCCCTTGGTAACAGTGGGGAACAGTCCTGTCCTTGGTAACACTGGAGAACAGTCCTGTGAATGGTAAAACTGGAGAATAGTCCTGTGATTGGCAACACTGGAGAACAATCCTGTCCTTGGTAACACTGGAGAACAGTCCTGTGATTGGTAACACTGGGGAACGTTCCTGTCCTCGGTAACAATGGAGAACAGTCCTGTGATTGGTAACACTGGGAAAGCGTCCTGTGATGGTTAACACTGGGGACCATTCCTTTGCTTGGTATCAGTGGAGAAGAGACCTGTGATTGGTAACACTGGAGAACAGTCCTGTGATTGGTAACACTGGAGAACAGTCCTGTCCTTGGTAACACTGTAGAACCGTCCAGTATTTGGTAACACTGGAGAACCGTCCTGTGATTGGTAACACTGGAGAACAGTCCTGTGTTTGGTAAAACTGGAGAACAGTCCTGTCCTTGGTAACACTGGGGAACAGTCCTGTGATTGGTAACACTGGAGATCCGTCCTGTGATTGGTAACACTGGAGAACAGTCCTGTGATTGGTAAAACTGGGGAACAGTCCTGTCCTTGGTAATAGTGGGGAACAGACCTGTCCTTGGTAGCAATGGGGATCAGTCCTGTGATTGGTAACACTGGAGAACAGTCCTGTCCTTTGTAACACTGGGGAACAGGCCAGCCCTTGGTAACAGTGGGGAACAGTCCTGTCCTTGGTAACACTGGAGAACCGTCCTGTGATGGGTAATACAGGAGAACAGTCCTGTGATTGGTAACACTGGAGAACAGTCCTGTCGTTGGTAACACTGTAGAACCGTCCAGTAATTGGTAACACTGGAGAACTGTCCTGTGATTGGTAACACTGGAGAACAGTCCTATCCTTGGTAGCACTGGAGAACCGTCCTGTGATTGGTAACACTGAAGAACAGTCCTGTGATTGGTAACACTGGGGAACATTCCTGCCCTTGGTAACAGTGGAGAACAGTCCTGTGATTGGTAACACTGGAGAACCGTCCTGTGATTGGTAACACTGGAGAACAGTCCTGTGATTGGTAAAACTGGGGAACAGTCGTGTCCTTGGTAACACTGGAGAACTGTCCTGTGATTGGTAACACTGGAGAACAGTCCTGTCCTTGGTAACACTGGGGAACAGTCCTGTGATTGGTAACACTGGAGAACCGTCCTGTGACTGGTAACACTGGAGAACAGTCCTGTGATTGGTAAAACTGGGGAACAGTCCTGTCCTTGGTAACAGTGGGGAACAGACCTGTTCTTGGTAACACTGGAGAACAGTCCTGTGATTGGTAACATGGAGAACAGTGCTGTGATTGGTAACACTGGAGAACCATCCTGTGATTTGTTACACTGGAGAAAAGTCCTGTGATTGCTAACTCTGGAAAACAGTCCTGTCCTTGGTAACAATGGAGAACAGTCCTGTGATTGGTAACACTGGTGAACCGTCCTGTGATTGGTAACACTGGAGAACTGTCCTGTGATTGGTAACAATGGGGAACAGTCCTGTCCTTGGTAACACTGGGGAAGAGTCCTGTCCTTGGTAACAATGGGGAACAGTCCTGTGATAGGTAACTCTGGGGAACAGTCCTGTGATTGATAACACTGGAGAACAGTCCTGTGATTGGTAACACTGGAGAACAGTCCTGTGATTGGTAACACTGGAGAACAGTCCTGTCCTTGGTAACACTGGGGAACTGGCCAGCCCTTGGTAACAGTGGGGAACAGTCGTGTCCTTGGTAACACTGGAGAACAGTCCTGTGAATTTTAAAACTGGAGAATAGTCCTGTGATTGGCAACACTGGAGAACAATCCTGTCCTTGGTAACACTGGAGAACAGTCCTGTGATTGGTAACACTGGAGAACAGTCCTGTGATTGGTAACACTGGGGAACGGTCCTGTGATTGGTAACACTGGGGACCATTCCTTTGCATGGTAACAGTGGAGAAGAGACATGTGATTGGTAACATTGGAGAACAGTCCTGTGATTGGTAACACTGGAGAACAGTCATGTCCTTGGTAACACTGTAGAACCGTCCAGTGACTGGTAACACTGGAGAACAGTCGGGTCCTTGGTAACACTGGAGAACCGTCCTGTGATTGGTTACAAAGGAGAACATTCCTGTGATTAGTAACACTGGGGAACGTTCCTGCCCTCGGTAACAATGGAGAACAGTCCTGTGATTGGCAACACTGGGAAACCGTCCTGTGATTGGTAACACTGGGGACCATTCCTTTGCATGGTAACAGTGGAGAAGAGACCTGTCATTGGTAACACTGGAGAACAGTGCTGTGATTGGTAACACTGTAGAACCGCCAATGATTGGTAACACTTGAGAACCGTCCTGTGATTGGTAACACTGGAGAACAGTCCTGTGATTGGTAAAACTGGAGAACAGTCCTGTCCTTGGTAACACTGGAGGACCGTCATGTGATTGGTAACACTGGAGAACAGTCGTGTCCTTGGTAACACGGGGGAACAGTCCTATGATTGGTAACACTGGAGAACCGTCCTGTGATTGGTAACACTGGAGAACTGTCCTGTGATTGGTAACACTGGGGAACAGTCCTGTCCTTGGTTACAGTGGGGAACAGACCTGTCCTTGGTAGCAATGGGTATCAGTCCTGTGATTGGTAACACTGGATAACAGTCCTGTCCTTTGTAACACTGGGGAACAGGCCAGCCCTTGGTAACAGTGGGGAACAGTCCTGTCCTTGGTAACACTGGAGAACCGTCCTGTGATGGGTAACACAGGAGAACAGTCCTGTGATTGGTAACACTGGAGAACAGTCCTGTCGTTGGTAACACTGTAGAACCGTCCAGTAATTGGTAACACTGGAGAACTGTCCTGGCCTTGGTAGCACTGGAGAACCGTCCTTTGATTGGTAACGCTGGAGAACAGTCCTGCGATTGGTAACACTGGAGAACATTCCTCTGATTGGTAACACTGGAGAACAGTCCAGTCCTTGGTAACACTGGGGAACTGGCGAGCCCTTGGTAACAGTGGGGAACAGTCCTGTCCTTGGTAACACTGGAGAACAGTCCTGTGAATGGTAAAACTGGAGAACAGTCCTGTGATTGGCAACACTGGAGAACAGTCCTGTGATTGGTAACACTGGAGAACAGTCCTGTGATTGGTAACACTGGAGAACAGTCCTGTGATTGGTAACACTGGGGAACAGTCCTGTGATTGATAACACTGGAGAACAGTCCTGTGAATGGTAACACTGGAGAACAGTCCTGTGATTGGTAACACTGGAGAACAGTCCTGTCCTTGGTAACACTGGGGAACAGGCCTGCCCTTGGTAAAATTGGGGAACAGTCCTGTCCCCTGTAACACTGGAGAAAAGTCCTGCGAATGGTAAAACTGGAGAACAGTCCTGTGATTGGTAACACTGGAGAACCGTCCTGTGATTGGTAACACTGGAGAACTTTCCTGTGATTGGTAACACTGGAGAACAGTCGTGTCCTTGGTAACACTGGAGAACCGTCCTGTGATTGGTAACACTGGAGAACATTCCTGTGATTGGTAACACTGGGGAACGTTCCTGTCCTCGGTAACAATGGAGAACAGTCCTGTGATTGGTAACACTGGGAAACCGTCCTGTGATGGTTAACACTGGGGACCATTCCTTTGCTTGGTATCAGTGGAGAAGAGACCTGTGTTTGGTAACACTGGAGAACAGTCCTGTGATTGGTAACACTGGAGAACAGTCCTGTCCTTGGTAACACTGTAGAACCGTCCAGTATTTGGTAACACTGGAGAACCATCCTGTGATTGGTAACACTGGAGAACAGTCCTGTGATTGGTAAAACTGGAGAACAGTCCTGTCCTTGGTAACACTGGGGAACAGTCCTGTGATTGGTAACACTGGAGATCCGTCCTGTGATTGGTAACACTGGAGAACAGTCCTGTGATTGGTAAAACTGGGGAACAGTCCTGTCCTTGGTAATAGTGGGGAACAGACCTGTCCTTGGTAGCAATGGGGATCAGTCCTGTGATTGGTAACACTGGAGAACAGTCCTGTCCTTTGTAACACTGGGGAACAGGCCAGCCCTTGGTAACAGTGGGGAACAGTCCTGTCCTTGGTAACACTGGAGAACCGTCCTGTGATGGGTAACACAGGAGAACAGTCCTGTGATTGGTAACACTGGAGAACAGTCCTGTCGTTGGTAACACTGTAGAACCGTCCAGTAATTGGTAACACTGGAGAACTGTCCTGTGATTGGTAACACTGGAGAACAGTCCTATCCTTGGTAGCACTGGAGAACCGTCCTGTGATTGGTAACACTGAAGAACAGTCCTGTGATTGGTAACACTGGGGAACATTCCTGCCCTTGGTAACAGTGGGGAACAGTCCTGTGATTGGTAACACTGGAGAACCGTCCTGTGATTGGTAACACTGGAGAACAGTCCTGTCCTTGGTAACACTGGGGAACTGGCCAGCCCTTGGTAACAGTGGGGAACAGTCCTGTCCTTGGTAACACTGGAGAACAGTCCTGTGAATGGTAAAACTGGAGAATAGTCCTGTGATTGGCAACACTGGAGAACAATCCTGTCCTAGGTAACACTGGAGAACAGTCCTGTGATTGGTAACACTGGAGAATAGTCCTGTGATTGGCAACACTGGAGAACAATCCTGTCCTTGGTAACACTGGAGAACAGTCCTGTGATTGGTAACACTGGAGAACAGTCCTGTGATTGGTAACACTGGGGAACAGTCCTGTCATTGGTAACACTGTGGAACAGTCCTATGATTGATTACACTGGATAACTTTCCTGTGAATGGTAACACTGGAGAACAGTCGTGTCCTTGGTAACACTGGAGAACCGTCCTGTGATTGGTAACACTGGAGAACATTCCTGTGATTAGTAACACTGGGGAACGTTCCTGCCCTCGGTAACAATGGAGAACAGTCCTGTGATTGGTAACACTGGGAAACCGTCCTGTGATTGGTAACACTGGGGACCATTCCTTTGCATGGTAACAGTGGAGAAGAGACATGTGATTGGTAACATTGGAGAACAGTCCTGTGATTGGTAACACTGGAGAACAGTCATGTCCTTGGTAACACTGTAGAACCGTCCAGTGACTGGTAACACTGGAGAACAGTCGGGTCCTTGGTAACACTGGAGAACCATCCTGTGATTGGTTACAAAGGAGAACATTCCTGTGATTAGTAACACTGGGGAACGTTCCTGCCCTCGGTAACAATGGAGAACAGTCCTGTGATTGGCAACACTGGGAAACCGTCCTGTGATTGGTAACACTGGGGACCATTCCTTTGCATGGTAACAGTGGAGAAGAGACCTGTCATTGGTAACACTGGAGAACAGTGCTGTGATTGGTAACACTGTAGAACCGCCAATGATTGGTAACACTTGAGAACCGTCCTGTGATTGGTAACACTGGAGAACAGTCCTGTGATTGGTAAAACTGGAGAACAGTCCTGTCCTTGGTAACACTGGAGGACCGTCATGTGATTGGTAACACTGGAGAACAGTCGTGTCCTTGGTAACACGGGGGAACAGTCCTATGATTGGTAACACTGGAGAACCGTCCTGTGATTGGTAACACTGGAGAACTGTCCTGTGATTGGTAACACTGGGGAACAGTCCTGTCCTTGGTTACAGTGGGGAACAGACCTGTCCTTGGTAGCAATGGGTATCAGTCCTGTGATTGGTAACACTGGATAACAGTCCTGTCCTTGGTAACACTGTAGAACCGTCCAGTAATTGGTAACACTGGAGAACCGTCCTGTGATTGGTAACACTGGAGAACAGTCCTGGCCTTGGTAGCACTGGAGAACCGTCCTTTGATTGGTAACGCTGGAGAACAGTCCTGCGATTGGTAACACTGGAGAACATTCCTCTGATTGGTAACACTGGAGAACAGTCCAGTCCTTGGTAACACTGGGGAACTGGCGAGGCCTTGGTAACAGTGGGGAACAGTCCTGTCCTTGGTAACACTGGAGAACAGTCCTGTGAATGGTAAAACTGGAGAACAGTCCTGTGATTGGCAACACTGGAGAACAGTCCTGTGATTGGTAACACTGGAGAACAGTCCTGTGATTGGTAACACTGGAGAACAGTCCTGTGATTGGTAACACTGGGGAACAGTCCTGTGATTGATAACACTGGAGAACAGTCCTGTGAATGGTAACACTGGAGAACAGTCCTGTGATTGGTAACACTGGAGAACAGTCCTGTCCTTGGTAACACTGGGGAACAGGCCTGCCCTTGGTAAAATTGGGGAACAGTCCTGTCCCCTGTAACACTGGAGAAAAGTCCTGCGAATGGTAAAACTGGAGAACAGTCCTGTGATTGGTAACACTGGAGAACCGTCCTGTGATTGGTAACACTGGAGAACTTTCCTGTGATTGGTAACACTGGAGAACAGTCGTGTCCTTGGTAACACTGGAGAACCGTCCTGTGATTGGTAACACTGGAGAACATTCCTGTGATTGGTAACACTGGGGAACGTTCCTGTCCTCGGTAACAATGGAGAACAGTCCTGTGATTGGTAACACTGGGAAACCGTCCTGTGATGGTTAACACTGGGGACCATTCCTTTGCTTGGTATCAGTGGAGAAGAGACCTGTGATTGGTAACACTGGAGAACAGTCCTGTGATTGGTAACACTGGAGAACAGTCCTGTCCTTGGTAACACTGTAGAACCGTCCAGTATTTGGTAACACTGGAGAACCGTCCTGTGATTGGTAACACTGGAGAACAGTCCTGTGATTGGTAAAACTGGAGAACAGTCCTGTCCTTGGTAACACTGGGAAACAGTCCTGTGATTGGTAACACTGGAGATCCGTCCTGTGATTGGTAACACTGGAGAACAGTCCTGTGATTGGTAAAACTGGGGAACAGTCCTGTCCTTGGTAATAGTGGGGAACAGACCTGTCCTTGGTAGCAATGGGGATCAGTCCTGTGATTGGTAACACTGGAGAACAGTCCTGTCCTTTGTAACACTGGGGAACAGGCCAGCCCTTGGTAACAGTGGGGAACAGTCCTGTCCTTGGTAACACTGGAGAACCGTCCTGTGATGGGTAACACAGGAGAACCGTCCTGTGACTGGTAACACTGGAGAACAGTCCTGTGATTGGTAAAACTGGGGAACAGTCCTGTCCTTGGTAACAGTGGGGAACAGACCTGTTCTTGGTAACACTGGAGAACAGTCCTGTGATTGGTAACATGGAGAACAGTGCTGTGATTGGTAACACTGGAGAACCATCCTGTGATTTGTTACACTGGAGAAAAGTCCTGTGATTGCTAACTCTGGAAAACAGTCCTTTCCTTGGTAACAATGGAGAACAGTCCTGTGATTGGTAACACTGGTGAACCGTCCTGTGATTGGTAACACTGGAGAACTGTCCTGTGATTGGTAACAATGGGGAACAGTCCTGTCCTTGGTAACACTGGGGAAGAGTCCTGTTCTTGGTAACAATGGGGAACAGTCCTGTGATAGGTAACTCTGGGGAACAGTCCTGTGATTGATAACACTGGAGAACAGTCCTGTGATTGGTAACACTGGAGAACAGTCCTGTGATTGGTAACACTGGAGAACAGTCCTGTCCTTGGTAACACTGGGGAACTGGCCAGCCCTTGGTAACAGTGGGGAACAGTCCTGTCCTTGGTAACACTGGAGAACAGTCCTGTGAATGGTAAAACTGGAGAATAGTCCTGTGATTGGCAACACTGGAGAACAATCCTGTCCTTGGTAACACTGGAGAACAGTCCTGTGATTGGTAACACTGGGGAACAGTCCTGTCATTGGTAACACTGTGGAACAGTCCTATGATTGATTACACTGGATAACAGTCCTGTGAATGGTAACACTGGAGAACAGTCGTGTCCTTGGTAACACTGGAGAACCGTCCTGTGATTGGTAACACTGGAGAACATTCCTGTGATTAGTAACACTGGGGAACGTTCCTGCCCTCGGTAACAATGGAGAACAGTCCTGTGATTGGTAACACTGGGAAACCGTCCTGTGATTGGTAACACTGGGGACCATTCCTTTGCATGGTAACAGTGGAGAAGAGACATGTGATTGGTAACATTGGAGAACAGTCATGTCCTTGGTAACACTGTAGAACCGTCCAGTGACTGGTAACACTGGAGAACAGTCGGGTCCTTGGTAACACTGGAGAACCGTCCTGTGATTGGTTACAAAGGAGAATATTCCTGTGATTAGTAACACTGGGGAACGTTCCTGCCCTCGGTAACAATGGAGAACAGTCCTGTGATTGGCAACACTGGGAAACCGTCCTGTGATTGGTAACACTGGGGACCATTCCTTTGCATGGTAACAGTGGAGAAGAGACCTGTCATTGGTAACACTGGAGAACAGTGCTGTGATTGGTAACACTGTAGAACCGCCAATGATTGGTAACACTTGAGAACCCTCCTGTGATTGGTAACACTGGAGAACAGTCCTGTGATTGGTAAAACTGGAGAACAGTCCTGTCCTTGGTAACACTGGAGGACCGTCATGTGATTGGTAACACTGGAGAACAGTCCTTTCCTAGGTAACACTGGGGAACATTCCCGTCAATGGTAACACTGGGGAACAGTCCTGTCATGATAACACTGGGGAACATTCCTGTGATTGATAAAACTGGAGAACAGTCCTGTGATTGGTAACACTGGAGAACAGTCCTGTGATTGGTAACACTGCAGAACATTCCTGTCCTTGGTAACACTGGGGAACAGGCCTACCCTTGGTAACAGTGGGGAACAGTCCTGTCCTTAGTAACAGTGGGGAACAGTCCTGTGAATGGTAAAACTGGAGAACAGTCCTGTGATTGGTAACACTGGAGAATAGTCATGTGATTGGTAACTCTGGAGAACCTTACTGAAATGGGTGACACTGGAGAACAGTCCTTTGATTGGTAACACTGGAGAACAGTCATGTCCTTGGTAACACTGTAGAACCGTCCAGTGACTGGTAACACTGGAGAACAGTCGGGTCCTTGGTAACACTGGAGAACCGTCCTGTGATTGGTTACAAAGGAGAACATTCCTGTGATTAGTAACACTGGGGAACGTTCCTGCCCTCGGTAACAATGGAGAACAGTCCTGTGATTGGCAACACTGGGAAACCGTCCTGTGATTGGTAACACTGGGGACCATTCCTTTGCATGGTAACATTGGAGAAGAGACCTGTCATTGGTAACACTGGAGAACAGTGCTGTGATTGGTAACACTGTAGAACCGCCAATGATTGGTAACACTTGAGAACCGTCCTGTGATTGGTAACACTGGAGAACAGTCCTGTGATTGGTAAAACTGGAGAACAGTCCTGTCCTTGGTAACACTGGAGGACCGTCATGTGATTGGTAACACTGGAGAACAGTCCTGTGATTGGTAAAACTGGGGAACAGTCCTGTCCTTGGTTACAGTGGGGAACAGACCTGTCCTTGGTAGCAATGGGTATCAGTCCTGTGATTGGTAACACTGGATAACAGTCCTGTCCTTGGTAACACTGTAGAACCGTCCAGTAATTGGTAACACTGGAGAACCGTCCTGTGATTGGTAACACTGGAGAACAGTCCTGGCCTTGGTAGCACTGGAGAACCGTCCTTTGATTGGTAACGCTGGAGAACAGTCCTGCGATTGGTAACACTGGAGAACATTCCTCTGATTGGTAACACTGGAGAACAGTCCAGTCCTTGGTAACACTGGGGAACTGGCGAGCCCTTGGTAACAGTGGGGAACAGTCCTGTCCTTGGTAACACTGGAGAACAGTCCTGTGAATGGTAAAACTGGAGAACAGTCCTGTGATTGGCGACACTGGAGAACAGTCCTGTGATTGGTAACACTGGAGAACAGTCCTGTGATTGGTAACACTGGAGAACAGTCCTGTGATTGGTAACACTGGGGAACAGTCCTGTGATTGATAACACTGGAGAACAGTCCTGTGAATGGTAACACTGGAGAACAGTCCTGTGATTGGTAACACTGGAGAACAGTCCTGTCCTTGGTAACACTGGGGAACAGGCCTGCCCTTGGTAAAATTGGGGAACAGTCCTGTCCCCTGTAACACTGGAGAAAAGTCCTGCGAATGGTAAAACTGGAGAACAGTCCTGTGATTGGTAACACTGGAGAACCGTCCTGTGATTGGTAACACTGGAGAACTTTCCTGTGATTGGTAACACTGGAGAACAGTCGTGTCCTTGGTAACACTGGAGAACCGTCCTGTGATTGGTAACACTGGAGAACATTCCTGTGATTGGTAACACTGGGGAACATTCCTGTCCTCGGTAACAATGGAGAACAGTCCTGTGATTGGTAACACTGGGAAACCGTCCTGTGATGGTTAACACTGGGGACCATTCCTTTGCTTGGTATCAGTGGAGAAGAGACCTGTGATTGGTAACACTGGAGAACAGTCCTGTGATTGGTAACACTGGAGAACAGTCCTGTCCTTGGTAACACTGTAGAACCGTCCAGTATTTGGTAACACTGGAGAACCGTCCTGTGATTGGTAACACTGGAGAACAGTCCTGTGATTGGTAAAACTGGAGAACAGTCCTGTCCTTGGTAACACTGGGGAACAGTCCTGTGATTGGTAACACTGGAGATCCGTCCTGTGATTGGTAACACTGGAGAACAGTCCTGTGATTGGTAAAACTGGGGAACAGTCCTGTCCTTGGTAATAGTGGGGAACAGACCTGTCCTTGGTAGCAATGGGGATCAGTCCTGTGATTGGTAACACTGGAGAACAGTCCTGTCCTTTGTAACACTGGGGAACAGGCCAGCCCTTGGTAACAGTGGGGAACAGTCCTGTCCTTGGTAACACTGGAGAACCGTCCTGTGATGGGTAACACAGGAGAACAGTCCTGTGATTGGTAACACTGGAGAACAGTCCTGTCGTTGGTAACACTGTAGAACCGTCCAGTAATTGGTAACACTGGAGAACTGTCCTGTGATTGGTAACACTGGAGAACAGTCCTATCCTTGGTAGCACTGGAGAACCGTCCTGTGATTGGCAACACTGAAGAACAGTCCTGTGATTGGTAACACTGGGGAACATTCCTGCCCTTGGTAACAGTGGAGAACAGTCCTGTGATTGGTAACACTGGAGAACCGTCCTGTGATTGGTAACACTGGAGAACAGTCCTGTGATTGGTAAAACTTGGGAACAGTCGTGTCCTTGGTAACAGTGGGGAACAGAACTGTCCTAGGTAACAATGGGGAACAGTCCTGTGATTGGTAACACTGGAGAACAGTCCTGTGTTTGGTAACACTGGGGAACAGGCCAGCACTTGGTAACAGTGGGGAACAGTCCTGTCCTTGGTAACACTGGAGAACCATCCTGTGATTGATTACACTGGAGAACAGTCCTGTCCTTGGTAACACTGGAGTACAGTCCAGTGATTGGTAACACTGGAGTACCTTCCCTTGATTGGTAACACTGGAGAACAGTCCTGTGATTGGTAACACTGGAGAACAGTCCAGTGATTGGTAACACTGGACAACAGTCCTGTCCTTGGTAACACTGTGGTACAGTCCTCTCCTTGGTGACACTGGGGAACAGTCCTGTGATTGGTGAAACTGGTGAACAGTCCTGTGATTGGTAAGACTGGAGATTAGTCCTGTGATTGGTAACAGTGTAGAACAGTCCTGTCCTTGGAAACACTGGGGAACAGTCCAGTCCTTGGTAACAGTGGGGAACAGTCCTATCCTTGGATCACTGGAGGACAGTCCTTTGATTGGTAAAACTGGAGAACAGTACTGTGATTGGTAACACTGGAGAACAGTCTTGTCCTTGGTAACAATGTAGAACAGTCCTGTGATTGGTAACACTGGAGAACCATCCTGTGATTGGTAACACTGGATAACAGTCCTGTCCTTGGTAACAATGGAGAACAGTCCTGTGATTGTTAACACTCGAGAACCGTTCAGTGATTGGTAACACTGTGGAACAGTCCTGTCAATGGTAACACTGGAGAGCTGTCCTGCGATTGGTAACACTGGAGAACAGTCCAGTGATTGTTAACACTGGGGAACAGTCCTGCCCTTGGTAGCGCTGGAGAACAGTCCTGTGCTTGGTAACACTGGAGATTAGTCTTGTGATTGGTAGCACGGGAGAACAGTCCGGTGATTGGTAACACTGGAGAACAGTCCTGTTCTTGGTTACACTGGAGAACAGTCCTGTGATTGGTAACGCAGGAGAATAGTCCTGTGATTGGTAACACTGGAGAACAGGCCTGTGATTGGTAACACCGGAGAACCATCCTTTGATTTGTTACACTGGAGAACTGTCCAGCGATTGCTAACTTTGGAAAACAGTCCTGTCCTTGGTAACACTGGAGAACAGTCCTGTGATTGGTAACACTGGAGAACCGTCCTTTGATTGGTAACACTGGAGAACTGTCCTGTGATTAGTAACACTGGGGAACAGTCCTGTCCTTGGTAACACTGGGGAACAGTCCTGTCCTTGGTAACACTGGGGAAGAGTCCTGTCCTTTGTAACACTGGGGAACAGTCCTGTGATAGGTAACACTGGAGCAAATTCCTGTCAATGGTAACACTGGAGAACAGCCCTTTGATTGGTAACACTGGAGAACAGTCCTTTCCTAGGTAACACTGGGGAACATTCCCGTCAATGGTAACACTGGGGAACAGTCCTGTCATGATAACACTGGGGAACATTCCTGTGATTGATAAAACTGGAGAACAGTCCTGTGATTGGTAACACTGGAGAACAGTCCTGTGATTGGTAACACTGCAGAACATTCCTGTCCTTGGTAACACTGGGGAACAGGCCTACCCTTGGTAACAGTGGGGAACAGTCCTGTCCTTAGTAACAGTGGGGAACAGTCCTGTGAATGGTAAAACTGGAGAACAGTCCTGTGATTGGTAACACTGGAGAATAGTCATGTGATTGGTAACTCTGGAGAACCTTACTGAAATGGGTGACACTGGAGAACAGTCCTTTGATTGGTAACACTGGAGAACAGTCCTGTCATTGGTAACACTGTGGAACAGTCCTATGATTGATTACACTGGATAACTTTCCTGTGAATGGTAACACTGGAGAACAGTCGTGTCCTTGGTAACACTGGAGAACCGTCCTGTGATTGGTAACACTGGAGAACATTCCTGTGATTAGTAACACTGGGGAACGTTCCTGCCCTCGGTAACAATGGAGAACAGTCCTGTGATTGGTAACACTGGGAAACCGTCCTGTGATTGGTAACACTGGGGACCATTCCTTTGCATGGTAACAGTGGAGAAGAGACATGTGATTGGTAACATTGGAGAACAGTCCTGTGATTGGTAACACTGGAGAACAGTCATGTCCTTGGTAACACTGTAGAACCGTCCAGTGACTGGTAACACTGGAGAACAGTCGGGTCCTTGGTAACACTGGAGAACCATCCTGTGATTGGTTACAAAGGAGAACATTCCTGTGATTAGTAACACTGGGGAACGTTCCTGCCCTCGGTAACAATGGAGAACAGTCCTGTGATTGGCAACACTGGGAAACCGTCCTGTGATTGGTAACACTGGGGACCATTCCTTTGCATGGTAACAGTGGAGAAGAGACCTGTCATTGGTAACACTGGAGAACAGTCCTGTGATTGGTAACACTGTAGAACCGCCAATGATTGGTAACACTTGAGAACCGTCCTGTGATTGGTAACACTGGAGAACAGTCCTGTGATTGGTAAAACTGGAGAACAGTCCTGTCCTTGGTAACACTGGAGGACCGTCATGTGATTGGTAACACTGGAGAACAGTCGTGTCCTTGGTAACACGGGGGAACAGTCCTATGATTGGTAACACTGGAGAACCGTCCTGTGATTGGTAACACTGGAGAACTGTCCTGTGATTGGTAACACTGGGGAACAGTCCTGTCCTTGGTTACAGTGGGGAACAGACCTGTCCTTGGTAGCAATGGGTATCAGTCCTGTGATTGGTAACACTGGATAACAGTCCTGTCCTTGGTAACACTGTAGAACCGTCCAGTAATTGGTAACACTGGAGAACCGTCCTGTGATTGGTAACACTGGAGAACAGTCCTGGCCTTGGTAGCACTGGAGAACCGTCCTTTGATTGGTAACGCTGGAGAACAGTCCTGCGATTGGTAACACTGGAGAACATTCCTCTGATTGGTAACACTGGAGAACAGTCCAGTCCTTGGTAACACTGGGGAACTGGCGAGGCCTTGGTAACAGTGGGGAACAGTCCTGTCCTTGGTAACACTGGAGAACAGTCCTGTGAATGGTAAAACTGGAGAACAGTCCTGTGATTGGCAACACTGGAGAACAGTCCTGTGATTGGTAACACTGGAGAACAGTCCTGTGATTGGTAACACTGGAGAACAGTCCTGTGATTGGTAACACTGGGGAACAGTCCTGTGATTGATAACACTGGAGAACAGTCCTGTGAATGGTAACACTGGAGAACAGTCCTGTGATTGGTAACACTGGAGAACAGTCCTGTCCTTGGTAACACTGGGGAACAGGCCTGCCCTTGGTAAAATTGGGGAACAGTCCTGTCCCCTGTAACACTGGAGAAAAGTCCTGCGAATGGTAAAACTGGAGAACAGTCCTGTGATTGGTAACACTGGAGAACCGTCCTGTGATTGGTAACACTGGAGAACTTTCCTGTGATTGGTAACACTGGAGAACAGTCGTGTCCTTGGTAACACTGGAGAACCGTCCTGTGATTGGTAACACTGGAGAACATTCCTGTGATTGGTAACACTGGGGAACGTTCCTGTCCTCGGTAACAATGGAGAACAGTCCTGTGATTGGTAACACTGGGAAACCGTCCTGTGATGGTTAACACTGGGGACCATTCCTTTGCTTGGTATCAGTGGAGAAGAGACCTGTGATTGGTAACACTGGAGAACAGTCCTGTGATTGGTAACACTGGAGAACAGTCCTGTCCTTGGTAACACTGTAGAACCGTCCAGTATTTGGTAACACTGGAGAACCGTCCTGTGATTGGTAACACTGGAGAACAGTCCTGTGATTGGTAAAACTGGAGAACAGTCCTGTCCTTGGTAACACTGGGAAACAGTCCTGTGATTGGTAACACTGGAGATCCGTCCTGTGATTGGTAACACTGGAGAACAGTCCTGTGATTGGTAAAACTGGGGAACAGTCCTGTCCTTGGTAATAGTGGGGAACAGACCTGTCCTTGGTAGCAATGGGGATCAGTCCTGTGATTGGTAACACTGGAGAACAGTCCTGTCCTTTGTAACACTGGGGAACAGGCCAGCCCTTGGTAACAGTGGGGAACAGTCCTGTCCTTGGTAACACTGGAGAACCGTCCTGTGATGGGTAACACAGGAGAACAGTCCTGTGATTGGTAACACTGGAGAACAGTCCTGTCGTTGGTAACACTGTAGAACCGTCCAGTAATTGGTAACACTGGAGAACTGTCCTGTGATTGGTAACACTGGAGAACAGTCCTATCCTTGGTAGCACTGGAGAACCGTCCTGTGATTGGTAACACTGAAGAACAGTCCTATGATTGGTAACACTGGGGAACATTCCTGCCCTTGGTAACAGTGGAGAACAGTCCTGTGATTGGTAACACTGGAGAACCGTCCTGTGATTGGTAACACTGGAGAACAGTCCTGTGATTGGTAAAACTGGGGAACAGTCGTGTCCTTGGTAACACTGGAGAACTGTCCTGTGATTGGTAACACTGGAGAACAGTCCTGTCCTTGGTAACACTGGGGAACAGTCCTGTGATTGGTAACACTGGAGAACCGTCCTGTGACTGGTAACACTGGAGAACAGTCCTGTGATTGGTAAAACTGGGGAACAGTCCTGTCCTTGGTAACAGTGGGGAACAGACCTGTTCTTGGTAACACTGGAGAACAGTCCTGTGATTGGTAACATGGAGAACAGGCCTGTGATTGGTAACACTGGAGAACCATCCTGTGATTTGTTACACTGGAGAAAAGTCCTGTGATTGCTAACTCTGGAAAACAGTCCTTTCCTTGGTAACAATGGAGAACAGTCCTGTGATTGGTAACACTGGTGAACCGTCCTGTGATTGGTAACACTGGAGAACTGTCCTGTGATTGGTAACAATGGGGAACAGTCCTGTCCTTGGTAACACTGGGGAAGAGTCCTGTCCTTGGTAACAATGGGGAACAGTCCTGTGATAGGTAACTCTGGGGAACAGTCCTGTGATTGATAACACTGGAGAACAGTCCTGTGATTGGTAACACTGGAGAACCGTCCTGTGATTGGTAACACTGGAGAACAGTCCTGTCCTTGGTAACACTGGGGAACTGGCCAGCCCTTGGTAACAGTGGGGAACAGTCCTGTCCTTGGTAACACTGGAGAACAGTCCTGTGAATGGTAAAACTGGAGAATAGTCCTGTGATTGGCAACACTGGAGAACAATCCTGTCCTTGGTAACACTGGAGAACAGTCCTGTGATTGGTAACACTGGGGAACAGTCCTGTCATTGGTAACACTGTGGAACAGTCCTATGATTGATTACACTGGATAACAGTCCTGTGAATGGTAACACTGGAGAACAGTCGTGTCCTTGGTAACACTGGAGAACCGTCCTGTGATTGGTAACACTGGAGAACATTCCTGTGATTAGTAACACTGGGGAACGTTCCTGCCCTCGGTAACAATGGAGAACAGTCCTGTGATTGGTAACACTGGGAAACCGTCCTGTGATTGGTAACACTGGGGACCATTCCTTTGCATGGTAACAGTGGAGAAGAGACATGTGATTGGTAACATTGGAGAACAGTCATGTCCTTGGTAACACTGTAGAACCGTCCAGTGACTGGTAACACTGGAGAACAGTCGGGTCCTTGGTAACACTGGAGAACCGTCCTGTGATTGGTTACAAAGGAGAACATTCCTGTGATTAGTAACACTGGGGAACGTTCCTGCCCTCGGTAACAATGGAGAACAGTCCTGTGATTGGCAACACTGGGAAACCGTCCTGTGATTGGTAACACTGGGGACCATTCCTTTGCATGGTAACAGTGGAGAAGAGACCTGTCATTGGTAACACTGGAGAACAGTGCTGTGATTGGTAACACTGTAGAACCGCCAATGATTGGTAACACTTGAGAACCGTCCTGTGATTGGTAACACTGGAGAACAGTCCTGTGATTGGTAAAACTGGAGAACAGTCCTGTCCTTGGTAACACTGGAGGACCGTCATGTGATTGGTAACACTGGAGAACAGTCCTTTCCTAGGTAACACTGGGGAACATTCCCGTCAATGGTAACACTGGGGAACAGTCCTGTCATGATAACACTGGGGAACATTCCTGTGATTGATAAAACTGGAGAACAGTCCTGTGATTGGTAACACTGGAGAACAGTCCTGTGATTGGTAACACTGCAGAACATTCCTGTCCTTGGTAACACTGGGGAACAGGCCTACCCTTGGTAACAGTGGGGAACAGTCCTGTCCTTAGTAACAGTGGGGAACAGTCCTGTGAATGGTAAAACTGGAGAACAGTCCTGTGATTGGTAACACTGGAGAATAGTCATGTGATTGGTAACTCTGGAGAACCTTACTGAAATGGGTGACACTGGAGAACAGTCCTTTGATTGGTAACACTGGAGAACAGTCATGTCCTTGGTAACACTGTAGAACCGTCCAGTGACTGGTAACACTGGAGAACAGTCGGGTCCTTGGTAACACTGGAGAACCGTCCTGTGATTGGTTACAAAGGAGAACATTCCTGTGATTAGTAACACTGGGGAACGTTCCTGCCCTCGGTAACAATGGAGAACAGTCCTGTGATTGGCAACACTGGGAAACCGTCCTGTGATTGGTAACACTGGGGACCATTCCTTTGCATGGTAACAGTGGAGAAGAGACCTGTCATTGGTAACACTGGAGAACAGTGCTGTGATTGGTAACACTGTAGAACCGCCAATGATTGGTAACACTTGAGAACCGTCCTGTGATTGGTAACACTGGAGAACAGTCCTGTGATTGGTAAAACTGGAGAACAGTCCTGTCCTTGGTAACACTGGAGGACCGTCATGTGATTGGTAACACTGGAGAACAGTCGTGTCCTTGGTAACACGGGGGAACAGTCCTATGATTGGTAACACTGGAGAACCGTCCTGTGATTGGTAACACTGGAGAACAGTCCTGTGATTGGTAAAACTGGGGAACAGTCCTGTCCTTGGTTACAGTGGGGAACAGACCTGTCCTTGGTAGCAATGGGTCTCAGTCCTGTGATTGGTAACACTGGATAACAGTCCTGTCCTTGGTAACACTGTAGAACCGTCCAGTAATTGGTAACACTGGAGAACCGTCCTGTGATTGGTAACACTGGAGAACAGTCCTGGCCTTGGTAGCACTGGAGAACCGTCCTTTGATTGGTAACGCTGGAGAACAGTCCTGCGATTGGTAACACTGGAGAACATTCCTCTGATTGGTAACACTGGAGAACAGTCCAGTCCTTGGTAACACTGGGGAACTGGCGAGCCCTTGGTAACAGTGGGGAACAGTCCTGTCCTTGGTAACACTGGAGAACAGTCCTGTGAATGGTAAAACTGGAGAACAGTCCTGTGATTGGCAACACTGGAGAACAGTCCTGTGATTGGTAACACTGGAGAACTGTCCTGTGATTGGTAACACTGGAGAACAGTCCTGTGATTGGTAACACTGGGGAACAGTCTTGTGATTGATAACACTGGAGAACAGTCCTGTGAATGGTAACACTGGAGAACAGTCCTGTGATTGGTAACACTGGAGAACAGTCCTGTCCTTGGTAACACTGGGGAACAGGCCTGCCCTTGGTAAAATTGGGTAACAGTCCTGTCCCCTGTAACACTGGAGAAAAGTCCTGCGAATGGTAAAACTGGAGAACAGTCCTGTGATTGGTAACACTGGAGAACCGTCCTGTGATTGGTAACACTGGAGAACTTTCCTGTGATTGGTAACACTGGAGAACAGTCGTGTCCTTGGTAACACTGGAGAACCGTCCTGTGATTGGTAACACTGGAGAACATTCCTGTGATTGGTAACACTGGGGAACGTTCCTGTCCTCGGTAACAATGGAGAACAGTCCTGTGATTGGTAACACTGGGAAACCGTCCTGTGATGGTTAACACTGGGGACCATTCCTTTGCTTGGTATCAGTGGAGAAGAGACCTGTGATTGGTAACACTGGAGAACAGTCCTGTGATTGGTAACACTGGAGAACAGTCCTGTCCTTGGTAACACTGTAGAACCGTCCAGTATTTGGTAACACTGGAGAACCGTCCTGTGATTGGTAACACTGGAGAACAGTCCTGTGATTGGTAAAACTGGAGAACAGTCCTGTCCTTGGTAACACTGGGGAACAGTCCTGTGATTGGTAACACTGGAGATCCGTCCTGTGATTGGTAACACTGGAGAACAGTCCTGTGATTGGTAAAACTGGGGAACAGTCCTGTCCTTGGTAATAGTGGGGAACAGACCTGTCCTTGGTAGCAATGGGGATCAGTCCTGTGATTGGTAACACTGGAGAACAGTCCTGTCCTTTGTAACACTGGGGAACAGGCCAGCCCTTGGTAACAGTGGGGAACAGTCCTGTCCTTGGTAACACTGGAGAACCGTCCTGTGATGGGTAACACAGGAGAACAGTCCTGTGATTGGTAACACTGGAGAACAGTCCTGTCGTTGGTAACACTGTAGAACCGTCCAGTAATTGGTAACACTGGAGAACTGTCCTGTGATTGGTAACACTGGAGAACAGTCCTATCCTTGGTAGCACTGGAGAACCGTCCTGTGATTGGCAACACTGAAGAACAGTCCTGTGATTGGTAACACTGGGGAACATTCCTGCCCTTGGTAACAGTGGAGAACAGTCCTGTGATTGGTAACACTGGAGAACCGTCCTGTGATTGGTAACACTGGAGAACAGTCCTGTGATTGGTAAAACTTGGGAACAGTCGTGTCCTTGGTAACAGTGGGGAACAGAACTGTCCTAGGTAACAATGGGGAACAGTCCTGTGATTGGTAACACTGGAGAACAGTCCTGTGTTTGGTAACACTGGGGAACAGGCCAGCACTTGGTAACAGTGGGGAACAGTCCTGTCCTTGGTAACACTGGAGAACCATCCTGTGATTGATTACACTGGAGAACAGTCCTGTCCTTGGTAACACTGGAGTACAGTCCAGTGATTGGTAACACTGGAGTACCTTCCCTTGATTGGTAACACTGGAGAACAGTCCTGTGATTGGTAACACTGGAGAACAGTCCAGTGATTGGTAACACTGGACAACAGTCCTGTCCTTGGTAACACTGTGGTACAGTCCTGTCCTTGGTGACACTGGGGAACAGTCCTGTGATTGGTGAAACTGGTGAACAGTCCTGTGATTGGTAAGACTGGAGAATAGTCCTGTGATTGGTAACAGTGGAGAACAGTCCTGTCCTTGGAAACACTGGGGAACAGTCCAGTCCTTGGTAACAGATGGGGAACTGTCCTATCCTTGGATCACTGGAGGACAGTCCTTTGATTGGTAAAACTGGAGAACAGTACTGTGATTGGTAACACTGGAGAACAGTCTTGTCCTTGGTAACAATGTAGAACAGTCCTGTGATTGGTAACACTGGAGAACCATCCTGTGATTGGTAACACTGGATAACAGTCCTGTCCTTGGTAACAATGGAGAACAGTCCTGTGATTGTTAACACTCGAGAACCGTTCAGTGATTGGTAACACTGTGGAACAGTCCTGTCAATGGTAACACTGGAGAGCTGTCCTGCGATTGGTAACACTGGAGAACAGTCCAGTGATTGTTAACACTGGGGAACAGTCCTGCCCTTGGTAGCGCTGGAGAACAGTCCTGTGCTTGGTAACACTGGAGATTAGTCTTGTGATTGGTAGCACGGGAGAACAGTCCGGTGATTGGTAACACTGGAGAACAGTCCTGTTCTTGGTTACACTGGAGAACAGTCCTGTGATTGGTAACACAGGAGAATAGTCCTGTGATTGGTAACACTGGAGAACAGGCCTGTGATTGGTAACACCGGAGAACCATCCTTTGATTTGTTACACTGGAGAACTGTCCAGCGATTGCTAACTTTGGAAAACAGTCCTGTCCTTGGTAACACTGGAGAACAGTCCTGTGATTGGTAACACTGGAGAACCGTCCTTTGATTGGTAACACTGGAGAACTGTCCTGTGATTAGTAACACTGGGGAACAGTCCTGTCCTTGGTAACACTGGGGAACAGTCCTGTCCTTGGTAACACTGGGGAAGAGTCCTGTCCTTTGTAACACTGGGGAACAGTCCTGTGATAGGTAACACTGGAGCAAATTCCTGTCAATGGTAACACTGGAGAACAGCCCTTTGATTGGTAACACTGGAGAACAGTCCTTTCCTAGGTAACACTGGGGAACATTCCCGTCAATGGTAACACTGGGGAACAGTCCTGTCATGATAACACTGGGGAACATTCCTGTGATTGATAAAACTGGAGAACAGTCCTGTGATTGGTAACACTGGAGAACAGTCCTGTGATTGGTAACACTGCAGAACATTCCTGTCCTTGGTAACACTGGGGAACAGGCCTACCCTTGGTAACAGTGGGGAACAGTCCTGTCCTTAGTAACAGTGGGGAACAGTCCTGTGAATGGTAAAACTGGAGAACAGTCCTGTGATTGGTAACACTGGAGAATAGTCATGTGATTGGTAACTCTGGAGAACCTTACTGAAATGGGTGACACTGGAGAACAGTCCTTTGATTGGTAACACTGGAGAACAGTCATGTCCTTGGTAACACTGTAGAACCGTCCAGTGACTGGTAACACTGGAGAACAGTCGGGTCCTTGGTAACACTGGAGAACCGTCCTGTGATTGGTTACAAAGGAGAACATTCCTGTGATTAGTAACACTGGGGAACGTTCCTGCCCTCGGTAACAATGGAGAACAGTCCTGTGATTGGCAACACTGGGAAACCGTCCTGTGATTGGTAACACTGGGGACCATTCCTTTGCATGGTAACAGTGGAGAAGAGACCTGTCATTGGTAACACTGGAGAACAGTGCTGTGATTGGTAACACTGTAGAACCGCCAATGATTGGTAACACTTGAGAACCGTCCTGTGATTGGTAACACTGGAGAACAGTCCTGTGATTGGTAAAACTGGAGAACAGTCCTGTCCTTGGTAACACTGGAGGACCGTCATGTGATTGGTAACACTGCAGAACAGTCGTGTCCTTGGTAACACGGGGGAACAGTCCTATGATTGGTAACACTGGAGAACCGTCCTGTGATTGGTAACACTGGAGAACAGTCCTGTGATTGGTAAAACTGGGGAACAGTCCTGTCCTTGGTTACAGTGGGGAACAGACCTGTCCTTGGTAGCAATGGGTATCAGTCCTGTGATTGGTAACACTGGATAACAGTCCTGTCCTTGGTAACACTGTAGAACCGTCCAGTAATTGGTAACACTGGAGAACCGTCCTGTGATTGGTAACACTGGAGAACAGTCCTGGCCTTGGTAGCACTGGAGAACCGTCCTTTGATTGGTAACGCTGGAGAACAGTCCTGCGATTGGTAACACTGGAGAACATTCCTCTGATTGGTAACACTGGAGAACAGTCCAGTCCTTGGTAACACTGGGGAACTGGCGAGCCCTTGGTAACAGTGGGGAACAGTCCTGTCCTTGGTAACACTGGAGAACAGTCCTGTGAATGGTAAAACTGGAGAACAGTCCTGTGATTGGCAACACTGGAGAACAGTCCTGTGATTGGTAACACTGGAGAACAGTCCTGTGATTGGTAACACTGGAGAACAGTCCTGTGATTGGTAACACTGGGGAACAGTCCTGTGATTGATAACACTGGAGAACAGTCCTGTGAATGGTAACACTGGAGAACAGTCCTGTGATTGGTAACACTGGAGAACAGTCCTGTCCTTGGTAACACTGGGGAACAGGCCTGCCCTTGGTAAAATTGGGGAACAGTCCTGTCCCCTGTAACACTGGAGAAAAGTCCTGCGAATGGTAAAACTGGAGAACAGTCCTGTGATTGGTAACACTGGAGAACCGTCCTGTGATTGGTAACACTGGAGAACTTTCCTGTGATTGGTAACACTGGAGAACAGTCGTGTCCTTGGTAACACTGGAGAACCGTCCTGTGATTGGTAACACTGGAGAACATTCCTGTGATTGGTAACACTGGGGAACGTTCCTGTCCTCGGTAACAATGGAGAACAGTCCTGTGATTGGTAACACTGGGAAACCGTCCTGTGATGGTTAACACTGGGGACCATTCCTTTGCTTGGTATCAGTGGAGAAGAGACCTGTGATTGGTAACACTGGAGAACAGTCCTGTGATTGGTAACACTGGAGAACAGTCCTGTCCTTGGTAACACTGTAGAACCGTCCAGTATTTGGTAACACTGGAGAACCGTCCTGTGATTGGTAACACTGGAGAACAGTCCTGTGATTGGTAAAACTGGAGAACAGTCCTGTCCTTGGTAACACTGGAGAACAGTCCTGTGATTGGTAACACTGGAGAACAGTCCTGTGATTGGTAACACTGGAGAACAGTCCTGTGATTGGTAACACTGGGGAACAGTCCTGTGATTGATAACACTGGAGAACAGTCCTGTGAATGGTAACACTGGAGAACAGTCCTGTGATTGGTAACACTGGAGAACAGTCCTGTCCTTGGTAACACTGGGGAACAGGCCTGCCCTTGGTAAAATTGGGGAACAGTCCTGTCCCCTGTAACACTGGAGAAAAGTCCTGCGAATGGTAAAACTGGAGAACAGTCCTGTGATTGGTAACACTGGAGAACCGTCCTGTGATTGGTAACACTGGAGAACTTTCCTGTGATTGGTAACACTGGAGAACAGTCGTGTCCTTGGTAACACTGGAGAACCGTCCTGTGATTGGTAACACTGGAGAACATTCCTGTGATTGGTAACACTGGGGAACGTTCCTGTCCTCGGTAACAATGGAGAACAGTCCTGTGATTGGTAACACTGGGAAACCGTCCTGTGATGGTTAACACTGGGGACCATTCCTTTGCTTGGTATCAGTGGAGAAGAGACCTGTGATTGGTAACACTGGAGAACAGTCCTGTGATTGGTAACACTGGAGAACAGTCCTGTCCTTGGTAACACTGTAGAACCGTCCAGTATTTGGTAACACTGGAGAACCGTCCTGTGATTGGTAACACTGGAGAACAGTCCTGTGATTGGTAAAACTGGAGAACAGTCCTGTCCTTGGTAACACTGGGGAACAGTCCTGTGATTGGTAACACTGGAGATCCGTCCTGTGATTGGTAACACTGGAGAACAGTCCTGTGATTGGTAAAACTGGGGAACAGTCCTGTCCTTGGTAATAGTGGGGAACAGACCTGTCCTTGGTAGCAATGGGGATCAGTCCTGTGATTGGTAACACTGGAGAACAGTCCTGTCCTTTGTAACACTGGGGAACAGGCCAGCCCTTGGTAACAGTGGGGAACAGTCCTGTCCTTGGTAACACTGGAGAACCGTCCTGTGATGGGTAACACAGGAGAACAGTCCTGTGATTGGTAACACTGGAGAACAGTCCTGTCGTTGGTAACACTGTAGAACCGTCCAGTAATTGGTAACACTGGAGAACTGTCCTGTGATTGGTAACACTGGAGAACAGTCCTATCCTTGGTAGCACTGGAGAACCGTCCTGTGATTGGCAACACTGAAGAACAGTCCTGTGATTGGTAACACTGGGGAACATTCCTGCCCTTGGTAACAGTGGAGAACAGTCCTGTGATTGGTAACACTGGAGAACCGTCCTGTGATTGGTAACACTGGAGAACAGTCCTGTGATTGGTAAAACTTGGGAACAGTCGTGTCCTTGGTAACAGTGGGGAACAGAACTGTCCTAGGTAACAATGGGGAACAGTCCTGTGATTGGTAACACTGGAGAACAGTCCTGTGTTTGGTAACACTGGGGAACAGGCCAGCACTTGGTAACAGTGGGGAACAGTCCTGTCCTTGGTAACACTGGAGAACCATCCTGTGATTGATTACACTGGAGAACAGTCCTGTCCTTGGTAACACTGGAGTACAGTCCAGTGATTGGTAACACTGGAGTACCTTCCCTTGATTGGTAACACTGGAGAACAGTCCTGTGATTGGTAACACTGGAGAACAGTCCAGTGATTGGTAACACTGGACAACAGTCCTGTCCTTGGTAACACTGTGGTACAGTCCTGTCCTTGGTGACACTGGGGAACAGTCCTGTGATTGGTGAAACTGGTGAACAGTCCTGTGATTGGTAAGACTGGAGAATAGTCCTGTGATTGGTAACAGTGGAGAACAGTCCTGTCCTTGGAAACACTGGGGAACAGTCCAGTCCTTGGTAACAGTGGGGAACAGTCCTATCCTTGGATCACTGGAGGACAGTCCTTTGATTGGTAAAACTGGAGAACAGTCTTGTCCTTGGTAACAATGTAGAACAGTCCTGTGATTGGTAACACTGGAGAACCATCCTGTGATTGGTAACACTGGATAACAGTCCTGTCCTTGGTAACAATGGAGAACAGTCCTGTGATTGTTAACATTCGAGAACCGTTCAGTGATTGGTAACACTGTGGAACAGTCCTGTCAATGGTAACACTGGAGAGCTGTCCTGCGATTGGTAACACTGGAGAACAGTCCAGTGATTGTTAACACTGGGGAACAGTCCTGCCCTTGGTAGCGCTGGAGAACAGTCCTGTGCTTGGTAACACTGGAGATTAGTCTTGTGATTGGTAGCACGGGAGAACAGTCCGGTGATTGGTAACACTGGAGAACAGTCCTGTTCTTGGTTACACTGGAGAACAGTCCTGTGATTGGTAACACAGGAGAATAGTCCTGTGATTGGTAACACTGGAGAACAGGCCTGTGATTGGTAACACCGGAGAACCATCCTTTGATTTGTTACACTGGAGAACTGTCCAGCGATTGCTAACTTTGGAAAACAGTCCTGTCCTTGGTAACACTGGAGAACAGTCCTGTGATTGGTAACACTGGAGAACCGTCCTGTGATTGGTAACACTGGAGAACTGTCCTGTGATTAGTAACACTGGGGAACAGTCCTGTCCTTGGTAACACTGGGGAACAGTCCTGTCCTTGGTAACACTGGGGAAGAGTCCTGTCCTTTGTAACACTGGGGAACAGTCCTGTGATAGGTAACACTGGAGCAAATTCCTGTCAATGGTAACACTGGAGAACAGCCCTTTGATTGGTAACACTGGAGAACAGTCCTTTCCTAGGTAACACTGGGGAACATTCCCGTCAATGGTAACACTGGGGAACAGTCCTGTCATGATAACACTGGGGAACATTCCTGTGATTGATAAAACTGGAGAACAGTCCTGTGATTGGTAACACTGGAGAACAGTCCTGTGATTGGTAACACTGCAGAACATTCCTGTCCTTGGTAACACTGGGGAACAGGCCTACCCTTGGTAACAGTGGGGAACAGTCCTGTCCTTAGTAACAGTGGGGAACAGTCCTGTGATTGGTAAAACTGGAGAACAGTCCTGTGATTGGTAACACTGGAGAATAGTCATGTGATTGGTAACTCTGGAGAACCTTACTGAAATGGGTGACACTGGAGAACAGTCCTTTGATTGGTAACACTGGAGAACAGTCATGTCCTTGGTAACACTGTAGAACCGTCCAGTGACTGGTAACACTGGAGAACAGTCGGGTCCTTGGTAACACTGGAGAACCGTCCTGTGATTGGTTACAAAGGAGAACATTCCTGTGATTAGTAACACTGGGGAACGTTCCTGCCCTCGGTAACAATGGAGAACAGTCCTGTGATTGGCAACACTGGGAAACCGTCCTGTGATTGGTAACACTGGGGACCATTCCTTTGCATGGTAACAGTGGAGAAGAGACCTGTCATTGGTAACACTGGAGAACAGTGCTGTGATTGGTAACACTGTAGAACCGCCAATGATTGGTAACACTTGAGAACCGTCCTGTGATTGGTAACACTGGAGAACAGTCCTGTGATTGGTAAAACTGGAGAACAGTCCTGTCCTTGGTAACACTGGAGGACCGTCATGTGATTGGTAACACTGCAGAACAGTCGTGTCCTTGGTAACACGGGGGAACAGTCCTATGATTGGTAACACTGGAGAACCGTCCTGTGATTGGTAACACTGGAGAACAGTCCTGTGATTGGTAAAACTGGGGAACAGTCCTGTCCTTGGTTACAGTGGGGAACAGACCTGTCCTTGGTAGCAATGGGTATCAGTCCTGTGATTGGTAACACTGGATAACAGTCCTGTCCTTGGTAACACTGTAGAACCGTCCAGTAATTGGTAACACTGGAGAACCGTCCTGTGATTGGTAACACTGGAGAACAGTCCTGGCCTTGGTAGCACTGGAGAACCGTCCTTTGATTGGTAACGCTGGAGAACAGTCCTGCGATTGGTAACACTGGAGAACATTCCTCTGATTGGTAACACTGGAGAACAGTCCAGTCCTTGGTAACACTGGGGAACTGGCGAGCCCTTGGTAACAGTGGGGAACAGTCCTGTCCTTGGTAACACTGGAGAACAGTCCTGTGAATGGTAAAACTGGAGAACAGTCCTGTGATTGGCAACACTGGAGAACAGTCCTGTGATTGGTAACACTGGAGAACAGTCCTGTGATTGGTAACACTGGAGAACAGTCCTGTGATTGGTAACACTGGGGAACAGTCCTGTGATTGATAACACTGGAGAACAGTCCTGTGAATGGTAACACTGGAGAACAGTCCTGTGATTGGTAACACTGGAGAACAGTCCTGTCCTTGGTAACACTGGAGAACCGTCCTGTGATTGGTAACACTGGAGAACATTCCTGTGATTGGTAACACTGGGGAACGTTCCTGTCCTCGGTAACAATGGAGAACAGTCCTGTGATTGGTAACACTGGGAAACCGTCCTGTGATGGTTAACACTGGGGACCATTCCTTTGCTTGGTATCAGTGGAGAAGAGACCTGTGATTGGTAACACTGGAGAACAGTCCTGTGATTGGTAACACTGGAGAACAGTCCTGTCCTTGGTAACACTGTAGAACCGTCCAGTATTTGGTAACACTGGAGAACCGTCCTGTGATTGGTAACACTGGAGAACAGTCCTGTGATTGGTAAAACTGGAGAACAGTCCTGTCCTTGGTAACACTGGGGAACAGTCCTGTGATTGGTAACACTGGAGATCCGTCCTGTGATTGGTAACACTGGAGAACAGTCCTGTGATTGGTAAAACTGGGGAACAGTCCCGTCCTTGGTAATAGTGGGGATCAGACCTGTCCTTGGTAGCAATGGGGATCAGTCCTGTGATTGGTAACACTGGAGAACAGTCCTGTCCTTTGTAACACTGGGGAACAGGCCAGCCCTTGGTAACAGTGGGGAACAGTCCTGTCCTTGGTAACACTGGAGAACCGTCCTGTGATGGGTAACACAGGAGAACAGTCCTGTGATTGGTAACACTGGAGAACAGTCCTGTCGTTGGTAACACTGTAGAACCGTCCAGTAATTGGTAACACTGGAGAACTGTCCTGTGATTGGTAACACTGGAGAACAGTCCTATCCTTGGTAGCACTGGAGAACCGTCCTGTGATTGGTAACACTGAAGAACAGTCCTGTGATTGGTAACACTGGGGAACATTCCTGCCCTTGGTAACAATGGAGAACAGTCCTGTGATTGGTAACACTGGAGAACCGTCCTGTGATTGGTAACACTGCAGAACAGTCCTGTGATTGGTAAAACTGGGGAACAGTCGTGTCCTTGGTAACAGTGGGGAACAGACCTGTCCTAGGTAACAATGGGGAACAGTCCTGTGATTGGTAACACTGGAGAACAGTCCTGTGTTTGGTAACACTGGGGAACAGGCCAGCACTTGGTAATAGTGGGGAACAGTCCTGTCCTTGGTAACACTGGAGAACCATCCTGTGATTGATTACACTGGAGAACAGTCCTGTCCTTGGTAACACTGGAGTACAGTAAAGTGATTGGTAACACTGGAGTACCTTCCCTTGATTGGTAACACTGGAGAGCAGTCCTGTGATTGGTAACACTGGAGAACAGTCCAGTGATTGGTAACACTGGACAACAGTCCTGTCCTTGGTAACACTGTGGTACAGTCCTGTCCTTGGTGACACTGGGGAACAGTCCTGTGATTGGTGAAACTGGTGAACAGTCCTGTGATTGGTAAGACTGGAGAATAGTCCTGTGATTGGTAACAGTGGAGAACAGTCCTGTCCTTGGAAACACTGGGGAACAGTCCAGTCCTTGGTAACAGTGGGGAACAGTCCTATCCTTGGATCACTGGAGGACAGTCCTTTGATTGGTAAAACTGGAGAACAGTACTGTGATTGGTAACACTGGAGAACAGTCTTGTCCTTGGTAACAATGTAGAACAGTCCTGTGATTGATAACACTGGAGAACCATCCTGTGATTGGTAACACTGGATAACAGTCCTGTCCTTGGTAACAATGGAGAACAGTCCTGTGATTGTTAACACTCGAGAACCGTTCAGTGATTGGTAACACTGTGGAACAGTCCTGTCAATGGTAACACTGGAGAGCTGTCCTGCGATTGGTAACACTGGAGAACAGTCCAGTGATTGTTAACACTGGGGAACAGTCCTGCCCTTGGTAGCGCTGGAGAACAGTCCTGTGCTTGGTAACACTGGAGATTAGTCTTGTGATTGGTAGCACGGGAGAACAGTCCGGTGATTGGTAACACTGGAGAACAGTCCTGTGATTGGTAACACTGGAGAACAGGCCTGTGATTGGTAACACCGGAGAACCATCCTTTGATTTGTTACACTGGAGAACTGTCCAGCGATTGCTAACTTTGGAAAACAGTCCTGTCCTTGGTAACACTGGAGAACAGTCCTGTGATTAGTAACACTGGAGAACCGTCCTGTGATTGGTAACACTGGAGAACTGTCCTGTGATTAGTAACACTGGGGAACAGTCCTGTCCTTGGTAACACTGGGGAACAGCCCTGTCCTTGGTAACACTGGGGAAGAGTCCTGTCCTTTGTAACACTGGGGAACAGTCCTGTGATAGGTAACACTGGAGCAAATTCCTGTCAATGGTAACACTGGAGAACAGCCCTTTGATTGGTAACACTGGAGAACAGTCCTTTCCTAGGTAGCACTGGGGAACATTCCCGTCAATGGTAACACTGGGGAACAGTCCTGTCATGATAACACTGGGGAACATTCCTGTGATTGATAAAACTGGAGAACAGTCCTGTGATTGGTAACACTGGAGAACAGTCCTGTGATTGGTAACACTGCAGAACATTCCTGTCCTTGGTAACACTGGGGAACAGGCCTACCCTTGGTAACAGTGGGGAACAGTCCTGTCCTTAGTAACAGTGGGGAACAGTCCTTTGAATGGTAAAACTGGAGAACAGTCCTGTGATTGGTAACACTGGAGAATAGTCATGTGATTGGTAACTCTGGAGAACCTTACTGAAATGGGTGACACTGGAGAACAGTCCTTTGATTGGTAACACTGGAGAACAGTCCTGTCCTTGGTAATACTGTAGAACCGTCCAGTGATTGGTAACACTGGAGAACTGTCCTGTGATTGGTAACACTGGAGAACAGTCCTGTCATTGGTAACACTGGGGAACAGTCCTGTGATTGATAACACTGGAGAACAGTCCTGTGATTGGTAACAGTGGAGAACTGTCCTGTCCTTGGTAACACTGGAGAACAGGCCAGCCCTTGGTAAAATTGGGGAACAGTGCGGTCCTCCGTAACACTGGAGAACAGTCCTGTGAATGGTGAAACTGGAGAACAGTCCTGTGATTGGTAACACTGGAAAACAGTCCTGTCCATGGTAACACTGGAGAATTTTCCTGTGATTGGTAACACTGGAGAATTTTCCTGTGATTGGTAACACTGGAGAACCGTCCTGTGATGGGTAATAATTGGAGAACAGTCCTGTCCTTGGTAACACTGTGGAACCGTACAGTGATTGGTAAAACTGGAGAACCGTCCTGTGATTGGTAACACTGGAGAACAGTCCTATGATTGGTAACACTGGAGAACAGTCCTGTCCTTGGTAACACTGGAGAACGGTCCTGTGATTGGTAACACTGGGGAACATTCCTACGATTGGTAACACTGGAGAACAGTTCTGTGATTGTTAACACTGGGGATCAGTCCTGCCCTTCGTAAGACTGGAGAACAGTCCTGTCCTTGGTAACACTGGAGATTAGTCCTGTGATTGGTAGCACTGGAGAACAGTCCTGTGATTGGTAACACTTGAGAACAGTCCTGTCCTTGGTAACACTGGAGAACCGTCCTGTGATTGGTAACACTGGGGAACATTCCTGCCCTTGGTAACAATGGAGAACAGTCCTGTGATTACTAACACTGGGAACAGTCCGTTGCTTGGTAACGCTGGAGAACAGTGAGACCTGTGATTGGTAACACTGGAGAACAGTCCTGTTATTGGTAACACTGGAGAATTTTCCTGTGATTGGTAACACTGTAGAACAAGCCTTTGATTGGTAACAATGGAGAACCGTCCTGTGATGGGCCACACTGGAGAACAGTCCTGTCCTTAGTAACACTGTAGAACCGTCCAGTAATTGGTAACACTGGAGAACCACCATGTGATTGGTAACACTGGAGAACAGTCCTGTGATTGGTAACACTGGAGAACAGTCCAGTCCTTGGTAACATTGGAGAACCATCCTGTGATTGGTAACACTGGAGAACAGTCCTGTGATTGGTAACTTTGGGGAACATTCCTGCCCTTGGTAACAATGGAGAACAGTCCTGTGTTTGGTAACACTGGAGAACCGTCCTTTGATTGGTAACACTGGGGAACAGTCCTTTGCTTGGTAACACTGGAGAAGAGACCTGTGATTGGTAAAACTGGAGAACAGTCCTGTGATTGGTAACACTGGAGAACAGTCCTGTCCTTGGTAACACTGTAGAACCGTCCAGTGATTGGTAACACTGGAGAACCGTCCTATGATTGGTAACACTGGAGAACCGTCCTGTGATTGGTAACACTGGAGAACCGTCCTGTGATTAGTAAAACTGGGGAACATTCCTGCCAATGGTAACAATGGAGAATAGTCTTGTGATTGGTAACACTGGGAGACCGTCCTGTGTTTGGTAACACTGGGGAACAGTCCTGTGCTTGGTAACACTGGAGAACAGACCTGTGATTGTTAACACTGGAGAACAGTCCAGTCCTTGCTAACACATGCAAACCGTCCTGCGATAGGTAACACTGGAGAACAGTCCTGTGATTGGTAACACTGGAGAACCATCCTGTGATTGGTAACACTGGAGAACCGTCAAGTGATTGGTAACACTGGGGAACAGTCCTGCCAATGGTAACACTTGGGAACAGTGCTGTGATTGTTAACACTGGGTAACAGTCCTGCTCTTGGTAAAACTGGAGAACAGTCCTGTTTTTGGTAACAATGTAGATTAGTCATGTGATTGGTAGCAATGGAGAACAGTCCTGTGACTGGTAAAACTGGAGAACAGTCCTGTTCTTGGTAGCACTGGAGGACAGTCCTGTGATTGGTAACACTGGAGAATAGTCCTGTGATAGGTGAAACTGTAGAACAGTCCTGTGATTGGTGACACTTGAGAACCGTCCTGTGATCTGTTCAACTGGAGAACAGTCCTCTGATTGGTCACACTGGAGAACAGACAAGTCCTTGGTAACACTGGAGAACATTCCTGAGATCGGTAACACTGGGGAACCGTCCTGTGATTGGTAACACTGGAGAACAGTCCTGTGATTGGTAACACTGGGGAACAGTCCTGTCCTTGGTAACACTGGGGAACAGTCCTGTCCTTGGTAAAACTGGGGAAGAGTCCTTGCCTTGGTAACACTGGGGTACAGTCCTGTGATTGGTAACACTGGAGAACAGTCCTGTCAATGGTAACACTGGAGAACAGTCCTCTGATTGGTAACACTGGAGAACAGTCCTGTCCTTGGTAACACTTGGGAACAGTCCTGTCCTTGGTAACAGTGGGGAACAGTCCTGTCCTTGGTCACACTGGGGAACAGTCCTGAGATTGGTAACACTGGAGAACAGTCCTGTGATTGGTAACACTGGAGAACAGTCCTGTGATTGGTAACACTGGAGAACATTCCTTCCTTGATAACACGGGGGAACAGGCCAGCCCTTGGTAACAGTGGGGAACAGTCCTGTCCTTGGTAACACTGGAGAACAGTTCTGTGATTGGTAACACTGGAGAACAGTCCTGTGATTGGTAACACTAGAGAACCGTCCAGTGATTGTTAACACTGGAGAAATGTCCTGCCAATGGTAACACTGTAGAACAGTCCTGTGATTGTTAACACTGGGTAACTGTCCTGCCTTGGTAACACAGGAGAACATTCCTGTTCTTGGTAAGACTGGAGATTAGTCCTGTGATTGGTAGCATTTGAGAATAGTCCTGTCATTGGTAAAACTGTAGAACTATCCTGCTCTTGGTAGCACTAGAGAACAGTCTTGTGATTGGTAACACTGGAGAATAGTCCTGTGATTGGTAACACTGGAGAACAGTGCTGAGATTGGTAACACTGGAGAACCGTCCTGAGATCTGTTACACTGGAGAACAGTCCTGTGATTGGTAACACTGGAGAACAGTCCTGTTTGGTAATACTGGAGAACAGTCCTGTGATTGGTAACACTGGAGAACCGTCCTGTGTTTGGTAACACTGGAGAACTGTCCTGTGATTGGTAACACTGGGGAACAGTCATGTCCTTGGTAACACTTGGAAACGGTCCTGTCCTTGGTAACACCTGGGAAGAGTCCTGTCCTTGGTAACACTGGAGAACAGTCCTGTGATTGGTAACACTGGAGAACTGTCCTGTGATCGGTAACACTGGAGAACTGTCCTGTGATTGGTAACACTGGAGAACAGTCCTTTCCTTGGTAACACTGCGGAACAGTCCAGTCCTTGTTAACAGTCGGGAACAGTCCTGTCCTTGGTATCACTTGGGAACAGTCCTGTGATTGAAATCACCGGAGAACAATCCTGTAATTGGTAACACTGGAGAACAGTCCTGTGATTGCTAACACTGGAGAACAGTCCCGTCCTTGGTAACACTGGGGAACAGGCCAGCCCTTGGTAACCGTGAGGAACAGTGCTGTCCTTGGTAACACTGGAGAACAGTCCTGTGATTGGTAAAACTGGATAAAATTCCTGTGATTGGTAACACTGGAGAACAGTGCTGTCCTTGGTAACACTGGAGAACAGTCCTGTGATTGGTAACACTGGAGAATAGTCCTGTGATTGGTAACACTGGGGAACAGTCCTGTGATGGGTGACACTGGTGAACCATCCTGTGATGGGTAACACTGGAGAACAGTCCTGTGCTTGTTAACACTGGAGAGCAGTACTTCCTTGGTAACACTGGAGAACCGTCCAGTGATTCGTAACACTGGAGAACCTTCCTGCGATTGGTAACACTGGAGAACAGGCCTTTGAATGGTAACACTGGAGAACAGTCCTCTGGTTGGTAACACTGGGGAAAAGTCCTGCCCTTGGTAACACTGGAGAACAGTCCTGTTACTGGTAACACTGGAGAACAGTCCTGTGATTGGTAACAGTGGGGAACAGTCCGGCCCTTAGTATCACTGGAGAACAGTCCTGTGATTGGTAATACTGGAGAACAGCCTGTGATTGGTAACAATGGGGAACCGTCCTGTGATTGTTAACACTGGAGAACAGTCCTGTGAATGGTAACACTGGAGAACCGTCCTGTGTTTGGTAACACTGGACAATAGTCCTGTGATTGGTATCACTGGAGAATAGACCTGTGACTGGTAACACTGGACAACCATGCTGTGATTGCTAACACTGGAGAACTGTCCAGTGATTGGTAACATTGGGGAACAGTCCTGACCTTGTTAAGCCTGGAGAACAGTTCTGTCCTTGGTAACACTGGAGAAAAGTCCTGTGATTGTTAACACTGGGGAACAGTCCTACGATTGGTAACACTGGAGAACAGTTCTGTGATTGTTAACACTGGGGAACAGTCCTGCCCTTGGTAAGACTGGAGAACAGTCCTGTCCTTGGTATCACTGGAGATTAGTCCTGTGATTGGTAGCACTGGAGAACAGCCCTGTGATTGGTAACACTGGAGAACAGTCCTGTGATTGGAAACACTGGAGGGCACTCCTGTGATTAGTAACACTGGAGAACAAGTCTGTGATTGGTAACGCTAGGGAACAGTCCTGTGACTTGTAACACTGGGAAACAGTCCTGTGATTGGTAACACTGTAGAAACGGCGAGTCCTTGGTAATACTGGGAAACGGTCCTGTGATAGGTAACGCAGGAGAACAGTCCTGTGATTGTTAACACTGCAGAACAGTCCTGTCCTTGGTAACACAGGAGAGGAGTCCTGTGATTGGTAACACTGGAGAAAGTACTGTTCTTGGTAGCACTGGAGAACAGTACTGTGCTTGGTAACACTGGAGAATAGTCCTGTGATTGGTAACACTGTAGAACAGTCCTGTGATTGGTAACACTGGAGAATAGTCCTGTGACCTGTTCAACTGGCGAACAGTCCTCTGATTGGAAACACTGGAGAACAGTCCAGCCCCTGGTAACACTGGAGAACCGTCCTGTGATCTGTTACACTGGAGAACAGTCCTGTGATTGGTAACACTGGAGAACAGTCCTGTCCTTGGTAACAATGGAGAGCAGTCCTGTGATTGGTAACACTGGAGAACCGTCCTGTGATTGGTAACATTGGAGATCTGTCCTGTGTTTGGTAAAACTGGGGAACAGTCATGTCCTTGGTAACACTGGGAGACAGTCCTGTCCTTGGTAACCCTGGGGAAGAGACCTGTCTTGGTAACTCTAGGGTAAAGTCCAGTGATTGGTAACACTGGAGAACAGTCCTGTGAATGGCAACACGGGAGAACAGTCCTGTGATTGGTAAAACTGGAGAACAGTCCTGTCCTTGGTAACACTAGGGAACAGTCCAGTCCTTGTTAATAGTCGGGAAAAGTTCTGTCCTTGGTATCACTGGGGAACAGTCCTGTGATTGATAACACCGGAGAACAATCCTGTGATTGGTAACACTGGAGAACAGTGCTGTGGTTGCTTACACTGGAGAGCAGTCCTGTCCTTGGTAACACTGGGGAACAGGCCAGCCCTTGGTAACCGTGAGGAACAGTCCTGTCCTTGGTAACACTGGAGAACAGTCCTGTGATTGGTATATTGCATAAAATTCCTGTGATTGGTAACACTAGAGAACAGTGCTGTCCTTGGTAACACTGGAGAATAGTCCTGTGATTTGTAACACTGGGGAACAGTCCTGTGTTTGGTAACACTGGTGAACCGTCCTGTGATGGGTAACACTGGAGAACAGTCCTGTGCTTGTTATCACTGGAGAGCAGTAATTCCTTGGTAACACTGGAGAATCGTACAGTGATTGGTAACTCTGGAGAACCTTCCTGTGATTGGTAACACTGGAGAACAGTCCTGTGATTGGTAACACTGGAGAACAGTCCTGTGATTGGTCACACTGGAGAACCTTCCTGTGATTGGTAACACTGGAGAACAGTCCTGTCCTTGGTAACGCTGAGGAACAGTCCTGTCCTTGGTAACACTGGGGAAGAGTCCTGTCCTTGGTAACACTGGGGTACAGTCATGTGATTAGTAACACTGGAGAACAGTCCTGTCAACGGTAACACTGGAGAACAGTCCTCTGATTGCTAACACTGGAGAACCGTCCTGTGATTGTTAACACTGGGGAACAGTCCTGTGATTGGTAACACTGGAGAACAGTCCTGTCCTTGGTAACACTGGGGAACAGTCCTGTGATTAGTAACACTGGGGAACAGTCATGTCCTTGGTAACACTGGGAAACAGTCCTGTCCTTGGTAACACTGGGGAAGAGACCTGTCCTTGGCAACACTGGGATAAAGTCCAGTGATTGGTAACATTGGGGTACAGTCCTGTGAATGGTAACACTGGAGAAGAGTCCTGTGATTGGTAAAATTGGAGAACAGTCCTGTCCGTGGTAACACTGGGGAACAGTCCAGTCCTTGTTAACAGTCGGGAACAGTCCGGTCCTTGGTATCACTGGGGAAGATTCCTGTGATTCATAACACCGGAGAACAATCCTGTGATTGGTAACACTGGAGAACAGTCCTGCTATTGCTAACACTGGAGAACAGTCCTGTGATTGGTCACACTGGGGAACAGGCCTGCCCTTGGTAACCGTGTTGAACAGTCCTATCTTTGGTAACACTGGAAAACAGTCCTGTGATTGGTGAAATTGGATAAAATACCTGAGATTGGTAACACTGGAGAACAGTGCTGTCCTTGGTAACACTGGATAACAGTCCTGTGATTGGTAACACTGGAGAATAGTCCTGTGATTGGTAACACTGGAGAACCGTCCTGTGTTGGGTCACACTGTAGAACAGTCCTGTTCTTGTTAACACTGGAGAGCTGTCCTTCCTTGGTAACACTGGAGAACCGTCCAGTGATTGGTAACACTGGAGAACCTTGCTGTGATTGGTAACACTGGAGAACAGTCCTGTGATTGGTAACACTGGAGAACGGTCTTGTGATTGGTAACACTGGGGGGAAGTCCTGCCCTTGGTAACACTGGAGAACTTTCCTGTTACTGGTAACATTGGAGAACAGTCCTCTGATTGGTAACACTGGAGAACATTCCAGTCCTTGGTAATTCTGGAGAGCAGTCCTGTGATTGGTAACAATGGAGAACCGTCCTGTGATTGGTAACACTGGAGAACAGTCCTGTGATTGGTAACACTGGGGAACAGTCCTGTCCTTGGTAACAATGGGGAACAGTCCTGTCCTTGGTAACACTGGGGAAGATTCCTGTCCTTGGTAACACTGGAGAACAGACCTGTCAATGGTAACACTGGAGAACAGTCCTGTGATTGGTAACACTGGAGAACAGTCCTGTCCTTGGTAACTCTGGGGAACAGTCCTGTCCTTGGTAACAGTGGGGAACAGCCCTGTCCTTTGTCACACTGGGGAACAGCCCTGAGATTGGTAACACTGGAGAACAGTCCTGTGATTGGTAACACTGGAGAACAGTCCTGTCCTTGGTAACACGGGGGAGCAGGCCAGCCCTTGGTAACAGTGGGGAACAGTTCTGTCCTTGGTAACACTGGAGAACAGTCCTGCGATTGGTAAAAGTGGAAAACAGTCCTGCGATTGGTAACACTGGAGAACAGTGCTGTGATTGGTAACACTGGAGAAAAGTCCTGTGATTGGTAACACTGGAGAACAGTCCTGTGATTGTTAACACTGGGTAACAGTACTGCCCTTGGTAACTCAGGAGAACAGTCCTATTCATGGCAACACTGGAGATTAGTCCTGTGATTGGTAGCATTGGAGAGCAGTCCTGTCATTGGTAAAACTGGAGAGCAGTCCTGCTCTTGGTAGCACTGGAGAACAGTCTTGTGATTGGTAACACTGGAGAATAGTCCTGTGATTGGTAACGCTGGAGAACAGTCCTGTGATTGGTAACACTGGAGAACCGTCCTGTGATCTGTTACACTGGAGAAGAGTCCTGTGATTGGTAACACTGGAGAACAGTACTGCCCTTGGTAACACAGGAGAACCGTCCTGTGATCTGTTACACTGGAGAAGAGTTCTGTTACTGGTAACGCTGGAGAACAGTCCTGTCCTTGGTAACACTGGTTAACAGTCCTGTGAATGGTAACACCGGAGAACAATCCTGAGATTGGTAACACTGGAGAACAGTCCTGTGATTGCTAAAACTGGAGAACATTCCTGTCCTTGGTAAAACCGGGGAACAGGCCAGCCTTTGGTAACCGTGAGGAGCAGTCCTGTCCTTGGTAACACTGGAGAACAGTCCTGTGATTGGTAAAACTGGATAAATTTCCTGTGATTGGTAACACTGGAGAACAGCGCTGTCCTTGGTAACACTGGAGAACAGTCCTGTGATTGGTAACACTAGAGAATAGTCCAGTGATTGTTAACACTGGAGAACAGTCCGGTGATTGGTAACACTGGAGAACCGTCCTGTGCTTGTTAACACTGGAGAGCAGTCCTTCCTTGGTAACACAGGAGAACTGTCCAGTGATTGGTAACACTGGAGAACCTTCCTGTGATTGGACCACTGGAGAACAGTCCTGTGATAGGTAACACTGGGGAAAAGTCCTGCCCTTGGTAACACTGGAGAACAGTCCTGTTACTGGTAACACTGTAGAACAGTCCTGTGATTAGTAACAGTGGGGAACAGTCCGGCCCTTGGTAACACTGGAGAACAGTCCTGTGATTGGTAATACTGGAGAACAGTCCTGTGATTGGTAACACTGCGGAAGCGTCCTGTGATTGGTAACACTGGAGAACCGTCCTGTGTTTGGTAACACTGGAGAATAGTCCTGTGATTGGTAACAATGGAGAATAGTCCTGTGACTGGTAACACTGGAGAAACGTGCTGTGATTGCTAACACTGGAGAACCATCCAGTGATTGGTAACACTGGGGAACAGTCCTGACCTTGGTAACACAGGAGAACAGTCCTGTTCTTGGTAACACTGGAGAACCGTCCTATGATCTGTTACACAAGAGAACTGTCCTGTGATTGGTAACACTGGAGAACAGTCCTGTCCTTGGTAACACTGGAGAACAGTCCTGTGATTGGTAACACTGGAGAACCGTCCTGTGATTGGTAACACTGGAGAAGTGTCCTCTGATTGGTAACACTGGAGTACAGTCCTGTCCTTGGTAACACTGGGGTAAAGTCCAGTGATTGGTAACACTGGAGAAGAGTCCTGTGAATGGTAACACTGGGGCACAGTCCAGTCCTTGTTAACAGTCGGAAACAGGCCTGTCCTTGGTATCACTGGGGAACAGTCCTGTGATTGATAACACCGGAGAACATTCCTGTAATTGGTAACAATGCAGAACAATCCTGTGATTGCTAACACTGGAGTACAGTCCTGTCCTTGGTAACACTGGAGAACAGTCCTGTGATTGGTAAAACTGGATAAAATTCCTGTGATTGGTAACACTGGAGAACAGTGCTGTCCTTGGTAACACTGGAGAACAGTCCTGTGATTGCTAACACTGGAGAATAGTCCTGTGATTGGTAACACTGGGGAACAGTCCTGTGATTGGTAACACTGGAGAGCAGTCCTTCCATGGTAACACTGGAGAACCGTCCAGTGATTGGTAACACTGGAGAACCTTCCTGTGATTGGTAACACTGGAGAACAGTCCTGTGATTGGTAACACTGGAGAACAGTCCTGTGATTGGTAACACAGGGGAAAAGTCCTGGCCTTGGTAACACTGGAGAACTGTCCTGTTACTGGTAACACTGGAGAACAGTCCTCTGATTAGTAACACTGGAGAACAGTCCAGTCCTTGGTAACAAAGGAGAACCGTACTGTGATTGGTAACACGGGAGAATAGTCCTGTGTTTGGTAACACTGGGGAACAGTCCTGTCCTTGGTAACACTGGGGAACAGTCCTGTCCTTGGTAACACTGGGGAAGAGTCCTGTCCTTGGTAACACTGGAGTACAGTCCTGTGATTGGTAACACTGGAGAACAGTCCTGTCAATGGTAACACTGGAGAACAGTCCTGTGATTGGTAACACTGGAGAACAGTCCTGTCCTTGGTAACACTGGGGAACAGTCCTGTCCTTGGAAACAGTGGGGAACAGTCCTGTCCTTGGTCACACTGGGGAACAGTCCTGAAATTGGTAACACTGGAGAACAGTCCTGTGATTGGTAACACTGGAGAACAGTCCTGTGATTGGTAACACGGGAGAACAGTCCTGTCCTTGGTAACACGGGGGAACAGGCCAGCCCTTGGTAACAGTGGGGAACAGTCCTGTCCTTGGTAACACTGGAGAACAGTCCTGTGATTGGTAAAACTGGAAAACAGTCCTGTGATTGGTAACACTGGAGAACAGTCCTGTGATTGGTAACACTGGAGAACAGTCCTGTGATTTGCAACACTGGAGAACAGTCCTGTGATTGGTAACACTGGGGAACAGTCCTGCCAATGGTAACACTGTAGAACAGTCCTGTGATTGTTAACACTGGGTAACATTCCTGCCCTTGGTAACACAGGAGAACAGTCCTGTTCTTGGTAACACTGGAGATTAGTCCTGTGATTGGTAGGATTGGAGAACAGTCCGGTCATTGGTAAAACTGGAGAACAGTCCTGTGATTGGTAGCACTGGAGAACAGTCTTGTGATTGGTAACACTGGAGAATAGTCCTGTGATTGGTAACGTTGGAGAACAGTCCTGTGATTGGTAACACTGGAGAACCGTCCTGTGATCTGTTACACTGGAGAGGAGTCCTGTGATTCGTAACACTGGAGAACAGTCCTGTCCTTGGTAACACTGGGGAACAGTCCTGTGAATGGTAACACCGGAGAACAATCCTGAGATTGGTAACACTGGAGAACAGTCCTGTGATTGCTAAAACTGGAGATCATTCCTGTCCTTGGTAAAACCGGGGAACAGGCCAGCCCTTGGTAACCGTGAGGAGCAGTCCTGTCCTTGGTAACACTGTAGAACAGTCCTGTGATTGGTAAAACTGGATAAAATTCCTGTGATTGGTAACACTGGAGAACAGCGCTGTCCTTGGTAACACTGGAGAACAGTCCTGTGATTGGTAACACTGGAGAATAGTCCTGTGATTGGTAACACTGGGGAACAGTCCTGTGATTGGTAACACTGGAGAACCGTCCTGTGCTTGTTAACACTAGAGAGCAGTCCTTCCTTGGTAACACTGGAGAACTGTCCAGTGATTGGTAACACTGGTGAACCTTCCTGTGATTGGTAACACTGGAGAACAGTCCTGTGATTGGTAACACTGGAGAACAGTCCTGTGATTGGTAACACTGGGGAAAAGTCCTGCCCTTGGTAACACTGGAGAACAGTCCTGTTACTGGTAACACTGGAGAACAGTCCTGTGATTAGTAACAGTGGGGAACAGTCCGGCCCTTGGTAACACTGGAGAACAGACCTGTGATTGGTAATACTAGAGAACAGTCCTGTGATTGGTAACACTGGGGAACCGTCCTGTGAGTGGTAACACTGGAGAACCGTTCTGTGTTTGGTAACACTGGAGAATAGTCCTGTGATTGGTAACACTGTAGAATAGTCCTGTGACTGGTAACACTGGAGAAACGTGCTGTTATTGCTAACACTGGAGAACCATCCAGTGATTGGTAACACTGGGGAACAGTCCTGACCTTGGTAAGCCTGGAGAGCAGTCCTGTGTTTGGTAAAACTGCAGAAAAGTCCTGTGATTGTTAACACTGGGGAACAGTCCTACGATTGCTAACACTGGGGAACAGTCATATCCTTGGTAACACTGGGAAACAGACCTTTCCTTAGTAACACTGGGGAAGAGACCTGTCCTTGGTAACACTGGGGTAAATTCCAGTGATTGGTAACACTGGGGTACAGTCCTGTGAATGGTAATACTGGAGAACAGTCCTACGATTGGTAACACTGGGGAACAGTCATGTCCTTGGTAACACTGGGAAACAATCCTTTCCTTAGTAACACTGGGGAAGAGACCTGTCCTTGGTAATACTGGGATAAAGTGCAGTGATTGGTAACACTGGAGAACAGTCCTGTGATTGATAACACTGGAGAACAGTCCTGTGATTGGTAACACTGGGGAACAGGCCAGCCCTTAGTAACCGTGCGGAAGGGTCGTATCTTTGGTAACACTTAAACAGTCCTGTGATTGGTAAAATTGGATAAAATACCTGTGATTGGTAACACTGGAGAACAGTGCTGTCCTTGGTAACACTGGACAACAGTCCTGTGATTGGTAACACTGGAGAATAGTCCAGTGATTGGTAACACTGGAGAACCGTCCTGTGATGGGTAACACAGTAGAACAGTCCTGTTCTTGATAACACAAGAGAACAGTCCTTCCTTGGTAACACTGGAGAACCGTCCAGCGATTGGTAACACTGGAGAACCTTCCTGTGATTGGTAACACTGGAGAACAGTCCTGTGATTGGTAACACTGGAGAACAGTCCTGTGATGGGTAACACTGGGGGGAAGTCCTGCCCTTGGTAACACTGGTGAACAGTCCTGTTACTGGTAACAATGGAGAACAGTCCTCTGATTGGTAACACTGGAGAACAGTCCAGTCCTTGGTAACACTGGAGAACAGACCTGTGATTGGTAACACTGGAGAACCGACCTGTGATTGGAAAGAATGGAGAACAGTCCTGTGATTGGTAACACTGGGGAACAGTCCTGCCCTTGGTAACACTGGGGAACAGTCCTGTCCTTGTTAACACTGGGGAAGAGTCCTGTCCTTGGTAACACTGGGGTACAGTCCTGTGATTGGTAACACTGGAGAACAGTCCTGTCAATGGTAACACTGGAGAACAGTCCTGTGATTGGTAACACTGGAGAACAGTCCTGTGATTGGTAACACTGGAGAACAGTCCTGTGATTGGTAACACTGGGGAAAAGTCCTGCCCTTGGTAACACTGGAGAACAGTCCTGTTACTGGTAACACTGGAGAACAGTCCTGTGATTAGTAACAGTGGGGAACAGTCCGGCCCTTGGTAACACTGGAGAACAGACCTGTGATTGGTAATACTAGAGAACAGTCCTGTGATTGGTAACACTGGGGAACCGTCCTGTGATTGTTAACACTGGAAAACAGTCCTGTGAGTGGTAACACTGGAGAACCGTTCTGTGTTTGATAACACTGGAGAATAGTCCTGTGATTGGTAACACTGTAGAATAGTCCTGTGACTGGTAACACTGGAGAAACGTGCTGTTATTGCTAACACTGGAGAACCATCCAGTGATTGGTAACACTGGGGAACAGTCCTGACCTTGGTAAGCCTGGAGAGCAGTCCTGTGTTTGGTAAAACTGCAGAAAAGTCCTGTGATTGTTAACACTGGGGAACAGTCCTACGATTGCTAACACTGGGGAACAGTCATATCCTTGGTAACACTGGGAAACAGACCTTTCCTTAGTAACACTGGGGAAGAGACCTGTCCTTGGTAACACTGGGGTAAATTCCAGTGATTGGTAACACTGGGGTACAGTCCTGTGAATGGTAATACTGGAGAACAGTCCTACGATTGGTAACACTGGGGAACAGTCATGTCCTTGGTAACACTGGGAAACAATCCTTTCCTTAGTAACACTGGGGAAGAGACCTGTCCTTGGTAATACTGGGATAAAGTGCAGTGATTGGTAACACTGGAGAACAGTCCTGTGATTGCTAACACTGGAGAACAGTCCTGTGATTGGTAACACTGGGGAACAGGCCAGCCCTTAGTAACCGTGCGGAAGGGTCGTATCTTTGGTAACACTTAAACAGTCCTGTGATTGGTAAAATTGGATAAAATACCTGTGATTGGTAACACTGGAGAACAGTGCTGTCCTTGGTAACACTGGACAACAGTCCTGTGATTGGTAACACTGGAGAATAGTCCAGTGATTGGTAACACTGGAGAACCGTCCTGTGATGGGTAACACAGTAGAACAGTCCTGTTCTTGATAACACAAGAGAACAGTCCTTCCTTGGTAACACTGGAGAACCGTCCAGCGATTGGTAACACTGGAGAACCTTCCTGTGATTGGTAACACTGGAGAACAGTCCTGTGATTGGTAACACTGGAGAACAGTCCTGTGATGGGTAACACTGGGGGGAAGTCCTGCCCTTGGTAACACTGGTGAACAGTCCTGTTACTGGTAACAATGGAGAACAGTCCTCTGATTGGTAACACTGGAGAACAGTCCAGTCCTTGGTAACACTGGAGAACAGACCTGTGATTGGTAACACTGGAGAACCGACCTGTGATTGGAAAGAATGGAGAACAGTCCTGTGATTGGTAACACTGGGGAACAGTCCTGCCCTTGGTAACACTGGGGAACAGTCCTGTCCTTGTTAACACTGGGGAAGAGTCCTGTCCTTGGTAACACTGGGGTACAGTCCTGTGATTGGTAACACTGGAGAACAGTCCTGTCAATGGTAACACTGGAGAACAGTCCTGTGATTGGTAACACTGGAGAACAGTCCTGTCTTTGGTAACACTGGGGAACAGTACTGTCTTTGGTAACAGTGGGGAACAGTCCTGTCCTTGGTCACACTGGGGTACAGTCCTGAGATTGGTAACACTGGAGAACAGTCCTGCGATTGGTAACTCTGGAGAACAGTCCTGTGATTGGTAACACTGGAGAACAGTCCTGTCCTTGGTAAAACGAGGGAACAGGCTAGCCCTTGGTAACAGTGGGGAACAGTCCTGTCCTTGTTAACACTGGAGAACAGTCCTGTGATTGGTAAAACTGGAAAACAGTCCTGTGATTGGTAACACTGGAGAACAGTCCTGTGATTGGTAACACTGGAGAACAGTCCTGTGATTGGTAACACTGGAGAACAGTCCTGTGATTGGTAACACTGGAGAACCATCCGGTGATTGGTAACACTGGGGAACAGTCCTGCCAATGGTAACACTATAGCACAGTCCTGTGATTGTTAACACTGGGTAACAGTCCAGCCCTTGGTAACACAGGAGAACAGTCCTGTTCTTTGTAACACTGGAGATTAGTCCTGTGATTGGTAGCATTGGAGAACAGTCCTGTCATTGGTAAAACTGGAGAACAGTCCTACTCTTGGTAGCACTGGAGAACAGTCTTGTGATTGGTAACACTGGAGAACAGTCCTGTCCTTGGTAACACTGGGGAACAGTCCAGTCCTTGGTAACACTGGAGAACAGTCCAGTGAATGGTAACACTGGAGAACCGTCCTGTGATTGGTAACACTGGAGAATAGTCCTGTGATTGGTAACACTGGGGAACAGTCCTGTGATTGGTAACACTGGAGAGCAGTCCTTCGTTGGTAACACTGGAGAATCGTCCAGTGATTGGTAACACTGGAGAACCTTCCTGTGATTGGTAACACTGGAGAACAGTCCTGTGATTGTCAACACTGGGTAACAGTCCTGCCCTTGGTAACACAGGAGAACAGTCCTGTTCCTGGTAACACTGGAGATTAGTCCTGTGATTAGTAGCATTGGAGAACAGTCCTTTCATTTGTGAAACTGCAGAACAGTCTTGCTCTTGGTAGCACTGGAGAACAGTCTTGTGATTGGTAACACTGGAGAATAGTCCTGTGATTGGTAACGCTGGAGAACAGTCCTGTGATTGGTAACACTGGAGAACCGTCCTGTGATCTGTTACACTGGAGAAGAGTCCTGTGATTGGTAACACTGGAGAACAGTCCTGTGCTTGGTAACACTGGGGAACAGTCCTGTGAATGGTAACACCGGAGAGCAATTCTGTGACTGGTAACACTGGAGAACAGTCCTGTGATTGCTAAAACTGGAGAACAGTCCTGTCCTTGGTAAAACCGGGGAACAGGCCAGCCCTTGGTAACCGTGAGGAACAGTCCTGTCCTTGGTAACACTGGAGAACAGTCCTGTGATTGGTAAAATTGGATAAAATTCCTGTGATTGGTAACACTGTAGAACAGCGTTGTCCTTGGTAACACTGGAGAACCGTCCTGTGCTTGTTAACACTGGAGAACAGTCCTTCCTTGGTAACACAGGAGAACTGTCCAGTGATTGGTAACACTGGAGAACCTTCCTGTGATTGGTAACACTGGAGAACAGTCCTGTGATAGGTAACACTGGGGAATAGTCCTGCCCTTGGTAACACTGGAGAACAGTCCTGTTACTGGTAACACTGGAGAACAGTCCTGTGATTAGTAACAGTGGGGAACAGTCCGGCCCTTGGTAACACTGGAGAACAGTCCTGTGATTGGTAATACTGGAGAACAGTCCTGTGATTGGTAACACTGCGGAACCGTCCTGTGATTGGTAACACTGGAGAACCGTCCTGTGTTTGGTAACACTGGAGAATAGTCCTGTGATTGGTAACAATGGAGAATAGTCCTGTGACTGGTAACACTGGAGAAACGTGCTGTGATTGCTAACACTGGAGAACCATCCAGTGATTGGTAACACTGGGGAACAGTCCTGACCTTGGTAACACAGGAGAACAGTCCTGTACTTGGTAACACTGGAGAACCGTCCTGTGATCTGTTACACAAGAGAACTGTCCTGTGATTGGTAACACTGGAGAACAGTCCTGTCCTTGGTAACACTGGAGAACCGTCCTGTGATTGGTAACACTGGAGAACCGTCCTGTGATTGGTAACACTGGAGAAGTGTCCTGTGATTGGTAACACTGGGGAACAGTCATGTCCTTGGTAACACTGGGAAACAGTTCTGTCCTTGGTATCACTGGGGAACAGTCCTGTCCTTGGTAACACTGGGGTAAAGTCCAGTGATTGGTAACACTGGAGAACAGTCCTGTGAATGGTAACACTGGGGCACAGTCCAGTCCTTGTTAACAGTCGGAAACAGGCCTGTCCTTGGTATCACTGGGGAACAGTCCTGTGATTGATAACACCGGAGAACATTCCTGTAATTGGTAACAATGGAGAACAATCCTGTGATTGCTAACACTGGAGTACAGTCCTGTCCTTGGTAACACTGGAGAACAGTCCTGTGATTGGTAAAACTGGATAAAATTCCTGTGATTGGTAACACTGGAGAACAGTGCTGTCCTTGGTAACACTGGAGAACAGTCCTGTGATTGCTAACACTGGAGAATAGTCCTGTGATTGGTAACACTAGGGAACAGTCCTGTGATTGGTAACACTGGAGAGCAGTCCTTCCTTGGTAACACTGGAGAACCGTCCAGTGATTGGTAACCCTGGAGAACCTTCCTGTGATTTGTAACACTGGAGAACAGTCCTGTGATTGGTAACACTGGAGAACAGTCCTGTGATTGGTAACACAGGGAAAAGACCTGGCCTTGGTAACACTGGAGAACTGTCCTGTTACTGGTAACACTGGAGAACAGTCCTCTGATTGGTAACACTGGAGAACAGTCCAGTCCTTGGTAACAAAGGAGAACCGTACTGTGATTGGTAACACTGGAGAATAGTCCTGTGTTTGGTAACACTGGGGAACAGTCCTGTCCTTGGTAACACTGGGGAACAGTCCTGTCCTTGGTAACACTGGGGAAGATTCCTGTCCTTGGTAACACTGGAGTACAGTCCTGTGATTGGTAACACTGGAGAACAGTCCTGTCAATGGTAACACTGGAGAACAGTCCTGTGATTGGTAACACTGGAGAACAGTCCTGTCCTTGGTAACACTGGGGAACAGTCCTGTCCTTGGAAACAGTGGGGAACAGTCCTGCCCTTGGTCACATTGGGGAACAGTCCTGAAATTGGTAACACTGGAGAACAGTCCTGTGATTGGTAACACTGGAGAACAGTCCTGTGATTGGTAACACGGGAGAACAGTCCTGTCCTTGGTAACACGGGGGAACAGGCCAGCCCTTGGTAACAGTGGGGAACAGTCCTGTCCTTGGTAACACTGGAGAACAGTCCTGTGATTGGTAAAACTGGAAAACAGTCCTGTGATTGGTAACACTGGAGAACAGTCCTGTGATTGGTAACACTGGAGAACAGTCCTGTGATTTGCAACACTGGAGAACAGTCCTGTGATTGGTAACACTGGGGAACAGTCCTGCCAATGGTAACACTGTAGAACAGTCCTGTGATTGTTAACACTGGGTAACATTCCTGCCCTTGGTAACACAGGAGAACAGTCCTGTTCTTGGTAACACTGGAGATTAGTCCTGTGATTGGTAGGATTGGAGAACAGTCCGGTCATTGGTAAAACTGGAGAACAGTCCTGTGATTGGTAGCACTGGAGAACAGTCTTGTGATTGGTAACACTGGAGAATAGTCCTGTGATTGGTAACGTTGGAGAACAGTCCTGTGATTGGTAACACTGGAGAACCGTCCTGTGATCTGTTACACTGGAGAGGAGTCCTGTGATTCGTAACACTGGAGAACAGTCCTGTCCTTGGTAACACTGGGGAACAGTCCTGTGAATGGTAACACCGGAGAACAATCCTGAGATTGGTAACACTGGAGAACAGTCCTGTGATTGCTAAAACTGGAGATCATTCCTGTCCTTGGTAAAACCGGGGAACAGGCCAGCCCTTGGTAACCGTGAGGAGCAGTCCTGTCCTTGGTAACACTGTAGAACAGTCCTGTGATTGGTAACCCTGGAGAACCTTCCTGTGATTTGTAACACTGGAGAACAGTCCTGTGATTGGTAACACTGGAGAACAGTCCTGTGATTGGTAACACAGGGGAAAAGTCCTGGCCTTGGTAACACTGGAGAACTGTCCTGTTACTGGTAACACTGGAGAACAGTCCTCTGATTGGTAACACTGGAGAACAGTCCAGTCCTTGGTAACAAAGGAGAACCGTACTGTGATTGGTAACACTGGAGAATAGTCCTGTGTTTGGTAACACTGGGGAACAGTCCTGTCCTTGGTAACACTGGGGAACAGTCCTGTCCTTGGTAACACTGGGGAAGATTCCTGTCCTTGGTAACACTGGAGTACAGTCCTGTGATTGGTAACACTGGAGAACAGTCCTGTCAATGGTAACACTGGAGAACAGTCCTGTGATTGGTAACACTGGAGAACAGTCCTGTCCTTGGTAACACTGGGGAACAGTCCTGTCCTTGGAAACAGTGGGGAACAGTCCTGTCCTTGGTCACACTGGGGAACAGTCCTGAAATTGGTAACACTGGAGAACAGTCCTGTGATTGGTAACACTGGAGAACAGTCCTGTGATTGGTAACACGGGAGAACAGTCCTGTCCTTGGTAACACGGGGGAACAGGCCAGCCCTTGGTAACAGTGGGGAACAGTCCTGTCCTTGGTAACACTGGAGAACAGTCCTGTGATTGGTAAAACTGGAAAACAGTCCTGTGATTGGTAACACTGGAGAACAGTCCTGTGATTGGTAACACTGGAGAACAGTCCTGTGATTTGCAACACTGGAGAACAGTCCTGTGATTGGTAACACTGGGGAACAGTCCTGCCAATGGTAACACTGTAGAACAGTCCTGTGATTGTTAACACTGGGTAACATTCCTGCCCTTGGTAACACAGGAGAACAGTCCTGTTCTTGGTAACACTGGAGATTAGTCCTGTGATTGGTAGGATTGGAGAACAGTCCGGTCATTGGTAAAACTGGAGAACAGTCCTGTGATTGGTAGCACTGGAGAACAGTCTTGTGATTGGTAACACTGGAGAATAGTCCTGTGATTGGTAACGTTGGAGAACAGTCCTGTGATTGGTAACACTGGAGAACCGTCCTGTGATCTGTTACACTGGAGAGGAGTCCTGTGATTCGTAACACTGGAGAACAGTCCTGTCCTTGGTAACACTGGGGAACAGTCCTGTGAATGGTAACACCGGAGAACAATCCTGAGATTGGTAACACTGGAGAACAGTCCTGTGATTGCTAAAACTGGAGATCATTCCTGTCCTTGGTAAAACCGGGGAACAGGCCAGCCCTTGGTAACCGTGAGGAGCAGTCCTGTCCTTGGTAACACTGTAGAACAGTCCTGTGATTGGTAAAACTGGATAAAATTCCTGTGATTGGTAACACTGGAGAACAGCGCTGTCCTTGGTAACACTGGAGAACAGTCCTGTGATTGGTAACACTGGAGAATAGTCCTGTGATTGGTAACACTGGGGAACAGTCCTGTGATTGGTAACACTGGAGAACCGTCCTGTGCTTGTTAACACTGGAGAGCAGTCCTTCCTTGGTAACACTGGAGAACTGTCCAGTGATTGGTAACACTGGTGAACCTTCCTGTGATTGGTAACACTGGAGAACAGTCCTGTGATTGGTAACACTGGAGAACAGTCCTGTGATTGGTAACACTGGGGAAAAGTCCTGCCCTTGGTAACACTGGAGAACAGTCCTGTTACTGGTAACACTGGAGAACAGTCCTGTGATTAGTAACAGTGGGGAACAGTCCGGCCCTTGGTAACACTGGAGAACAGACCTGTGATTGGTAATACTAGAGAACAGTCCTGTGATTGGTAACACTGGGGAACAGTCCTGTCCTTGGTAACACTGGGGAACAGACCTGTCCTTGTTAACACTGGGGAAGAGTCCTGTCCTTGGTAACACTGGGGTACAGTCCTGTGATTGGTAACACTGGAGAACAGTCCTGTCAATGGTAACACTGGAGAACAGTTCTGTGATTGGTAACACTGGAGAACAGTCCTGTCTTTGGTAACACTGGGGAACAGTACTGTCTTTGGTAACAGTGGGGAACAGTCCTGTCCTTGGTCACACTGGGGTACAGTCCTGAGATTGGTAACACTGGAGAACAGTCCTGCGATTGGTAACACTGGAGAACAGTCCTGTGATTGGTAACACTGGAGAACAGTCCTGTCCTTGGTAAAACGAGGGAACAGGCCAGCCCTTGGTAACAGTGGGGAACAGTCCTGTCCTTGTTAACACTGGAGAACAGTCCTGTGATTGGTAAAACTGGAAAACAGTCCTGTGATTGGTAACACTGGAGAACAGTCCTGTGATTGGTAACACTGGAGAACAGTCCTGTGATTGGTAACACTGGAGAACAGTCCTGTGATTGGTAACACTGGAGAACCGTCCGGTGATTGGTAACACTGGGGAACTTTCCTGCCAATGGTAACACTATAGCACAGTCCTGTGATTGTTAACACTGGGTAACAGTCCAGCCCTTGGTAACACAGGAGAACAGTCCTGTTCTTTGTAACACTGGAGATTAGTCCTGTGATTGGTAGCATTGGAGAACAGTCCTGTCATTGGTAAAACTGGAGAACAGTTCTACTCTTGGTAGCACTGGAGAACAGTCTTGTGATTGGTAACACTGGAGAACAGTCCTGTCCTTGGTAACACTGGAGAACAGTCCAGTGAATGGTAACACTGGAGAACCGTCCTGTGATTGGTAACACTGGAGAATAGTCCTGTGATTGGTAACACTGGGGAACAGTCCTGTGATTGGTAACACTGGAGAGCAGTCCTTCGTTGGTAACACTGGAGAATCGTCCAGTGATTGGTAACACTGGAGAACCTTCCTGTGATTGGTAACACTGGAGAACAGTCCTGTGATTGTCAACACTGGGTAACAGTCCTGCCCTTGGTAACACAGGAGAACAGTCCTGTTCCTGGTAACACTGGAGATTAGTCCTGTGATTAGTAGCATTGGAGAACAGTCCTGTCATTTGTAAAACTGCAGAACAGTCTTGCTCTTGGTAGCACTGGAGAACAGTCTTGTGATTGGTAACACTGGAGAATAGTCCTGTGATTGGTAACGCTGGAGAACAGTCCTGTGATTGGTAACACTGGAGAACCGTCCTGTGATCTGTTACACTGGAGAAGAGTCCTGTGATTGGTAACACTGGAGAACAGTCCTGTCCTTGGTAACACTGGGGAACAGTCCTGTGAATGGTAACACCGGAGAGCAATTCTGTGACTGGTAACACTGGAGAACAGTCCTGTGATTGCTAAAACTGGAGAACAGTCCTGTCCTTGGTAAAACCGGGGAACAGGCCAGCCCTTGGTAACCGTGAGGAACAGTCCTGTCCTTGGTAACACTGGAGAACAGTCCTGTGATTGGTAAAATTGGATAAAATTCCTGTGATTGGTAACACTGTAGAACAGCGTTGTCCTTGGTAACGCTGGAGAACAGTCCTGTGATTGGTAACACTGGAGAATAGTCCAGTGATTGGTAACACTGGGAACAGTCCTGTGATTGTTAACAGTGGAGAGCAGTCCTTCCTTGGTAACACTGGAGAACTGTCCAGTTATTGGTAACACTGGGGAACAGTCCTGTTACTGGTAACACTGGAGAAAAGTCCTGTGATTAGTAACAGTGGGGAACAGTCCGGCCCTTGGTAACAATGGAGAACAGTCCAGTGATTGGTAATACTGGAGAACAGTCCTGTGATTGGTAAAACTGGGGAACCGTCCTGTGATTGGTAACACTGGAGAACAGTCCTGTGAGTGGTAACACTGGAGAACCGTCCTGTGTTTGGTAACAATGGAGAATAGTCCTGTGATTGGTAACACTGGAGAATAGTCCTGTGACTGGTAACACTGGAGAAACGTGCTGTGATTGCTAACACTGGAGAACCGTCCAATGATTGGTAACACTGGGGAACAGTCCTGACCTTGATAAGCCTGGAGAACAGTCCTGTCCTTGGTAACACTGGAGATTAGTCCTGTGATTGGTAGCACTGGAGAACAGTCCTGTGATTGGTAACACTGGAGAACAGTCCTGTGATTGGAAACACTGGAGAGCAGTCCTGTGATTAGTAACACTGGAGAACAATTCTGTGATTGGTAACGCTGGGGAACAGTCCTGTGACTTGTAACACAGGGAAACCATCCAGTGATTGGTAACACTGGAGCAATGGCGAGTCCTTGGTAATACTGGGAAATGGTCCTGTGATAGATAACACTGGAGAAATGTCCTGTGATTGTTAACACTGCAGAACAGTCCTGTCCTTGGTAAAACAGGAGAACAGTCCTGTGATTGGTAACACAGGGGAAAAGTCCTGTGATTGGTAACACTGGAGAACCGTCCTGTGATCTGTTCAACTGGAGAACAGTCCTCTGATTGTTAACACTGGAGAACCGTCCTCTGATTGGTAACACTGGAGAACAGTCCAGTCCTTGGTAACAAAGGAGAACCGTACTGTGATTGGTAACACTGGAGAATAGTCCTGTGTTTGGTAACACTGGGGAACAGTCCTGTCCTTGGTAACACTGGGGAACAGTCCTGTCCTTGGTAACACTGGGGAAGATTCCTGTCCTTGGTAACACTGGAGTACAGTCCTGTGATTGGTAACACTGGAAAACAGTCCTGTCAATGGTAACACTGGAGAACAGTCCTGTGATTGGTAACACTGGAGAACAGTCCTGTCCTTGGTAACACTGGGGAACAGTCCTGTCCTTGGAAACAGTGGGGAACAGTCCTGTCCTTGGTCACACTGGGGAACAGTCCTGAAATTGGTAACACTGGAGAACAGTCCTGTGATTGGTAACACGGGAGAACAGTCCTGTCCTTGGTAACACGGGGGAACAGGCCAGCCCTTGGTAACAGTGGGGAACAGTCCTGTCCTTGGTAACACTGGAGAACAGTCCTGTGATTGGTAAAACTGGAAAACAGTCCTGTGATTGGTAACACTGGAGAACAGTCCTGTGATTGGTAACACTGGAGAACAGTCCTGTGATTGGAAACACTGGAGAGCAGTCCTGTGATTAGTAACACTGGAGAACAATTCTGTGATTGGTAACGCTGGGGAACAGTCCTGTGACTTGTAACACAGGGAAACCATCCAGTGATTGGTAACACTGGAGCAATGGCGAGTCCTTGGTAATACTGGGAAATGGTCCTGTGATAGATAACACTGGAGAAATGTCCTGTGATTGTTAACACTGCAGAACAGTCCTGTCCTTGGTAAAACAGGAGAACAGTCCTGTGATTGGTAACACAGGGGAAAAGTCCTGTTATTGGTAACACTGGAGAACCGTCCTGTGATCTGTTCAACTGGAGAACAGTCCTCTGATTGTTAACACTGGAGAACCGTCCTCTGATTGGTAACACTGGAGAACAGTCCAGTCCTTGGTAACAAAGGAGAACCGTACTGTGATTGGTAACACTGGAGAATAGTCCTGTGTTTGGTAACACTGGGGAACAGTCCTGTCCTTGGTAACACTGGGGAACAGTCCTGTCCTTGGTAACACTGGGGAAGATTCCTGTCCTTGGTAACACTGGAGTACAGTCCTGTGATTGGTAACACTGGAAAACAGTCCTGTCAATGGTAACACTGGAGAACAGTCCTGTGATTGGTAACACTGGAGAACAGTCCTGTCCTTGGTAACACTGGGGAACAGTCCTGTCCTTGGAAACAGTGGGGAACAGTCCTGTCCTTGGTCACACTGGGGAACAGTCCTGAAATTGGTAACACTGGAGAACAGTCCTGTGATTGGTAACACGGGAGAACAGTCCTGTCCTTGGTAACACGGGGGAACAGGCCAGCCCTTGGTAACAGTGGGGAACAGTCCTGTCCTTGGTAACACTGGAGAACAGTCCTGTGATTGGTAAAACTGGAAAACAGTCCTGTGATTGGTAACACTGGAGAACAGTCCTGTGATTGGTAACACTGGAGAACAGTCCTGTGATTTGCAACACTGGAGAACAGTCCTGTGATTGGTAACACTGGGGAACAGTCCTGCCAATGGTAACACTGTAGAACAGTCCTGTGATTGTTAACACTGGGTAACATTCCTGCCCTTGGTAACACAGGAGAACAGTCCTGTTCTTGGTAACACTGGAGATTAGTCCTGTGATTGGTAGGATTGGAGAACAGTCCGGTCATTGGTAAAACTGGAGAACAGTCCTGTGATTGGTAGCACTGGAGAATAGTCCAGTGATTGGTAACACTGGAGAACCGTCCTGTGATGGGTAACACAGTAGAACAGTCCTGTTCTTGATAACACAAGAGAGCAGTCCTTCCTTGGTAACACTGGAGAACCGTCCAGCGATTGGTAACACTGGAGAACCTTCCTGTGATTGGTAACACTGGAGAACAGCCCTGTGATTGGTAACACTGGAGAACAGTCCTGTGATGGGTAACACTGGGGGGAAGTCCTGCCCTTGGTAACACTGGTGAACAGTCCTGTTACTGGTAACAATGGAGAACAGTCCTCTGATTGGTAACACTGGAGAACAGTCCAGTCCTTGGTAACACTGGAGAACAGACCTGTGATTGGTAACACTGGAGAACCGACCTGTGATTGGAAAGAATGGAGAACAGTCCTGTGATTGGTAACACTGGGGAACAGTCCTGTCCTTGGTAACACTGGGGAACAGTCCTGTCCTTGTTAACACTGGGGAAGAGTCCTGTCCTTGGTAACACTGGGGTACAGTCCTGTGATTGGTAACACTGGAGAACAGTCCTGTCAATGGTAACACTGGAGAACAGTCCTGTCAATGGTAACACTGGAGAACAGTCCTGTCTTTGGTAACACTGGGGAACAGTACTGTCTTTGGTAACAGTGGGGAACAGTCCTGTCCTTGGTCACACTGGGGTACAGTCCTGAGATTGGTAACACTGGAGAACAGTCCTGCGATTGGTAACACTGGAGAACAGTCCTGTGATTGGTAACACTGGAGAACAGTCCTGTCCTTGGTAAAACGAGGGAACAGGCCAGCCCTTGGTAACAGTGGGGAACAGTCCTGTCCTTGTTAACACTGGAGAACAGTCCTGTGATTGGTAAAACTGGAAAACAGTCCTGTGATTGGTAACACTGGAGAACAGTCCTGTGATTGGTAACACTGGAGAACAGTCCTGTGATTGGTAACACTGGAGAACAGTCCTGTGATTGGTAACACTGGAGAACCGTCCGGTGATTGGTAACACTGGGGAACTTTCCTGCCAATGGTAACACTATAGCACAGTCCTGTGATTGTTAACACTGGGTAACAGTCCAGCCCTTGGTAACACAGGAGAACAGTCCTGTTCTTTGTAACACTGGAGATTAGTCCTGTGATTGGTAGCATTGGAGAACAGTCCTGTCATTGGTAAAACTGGAGAACAGTTCTACTCTTGGTAGCACTGGAGAACAGTCTTGTGATTGGTAACACTGGAGAACAGTCCTGTCCTTGGTAACACTGGAGAACCGTCCTGTGATTGGTAACACTGGAGAATAGTCCTGTGATTGGTAACACTGGGGAACAGTCCTGTGATTGGTAACACTGGAGAGCAGTCCTTCGTTGGTAACACTGGAGAATCGTCCAGTGATTGGTAACACTGGAGAACCTTCCTGTGATTGGTAACACTGGAGAACAGTCCTGTGATTGTCAACACTGGGTAACAGTCCTGCCCTTGGTAACACAGGAGAACAGTCCTGTTCCTGGTAACACTGGAGATTAGTCCTGTGATTAGTAGCATTGGAGAACAGTCCTGTCATTTGTAAAACTGCAGAACAGTCTTGCTCTTGGTAGCACTGGAGAACAGTCTTGTGATTGGTAACACTGGAGAATAGTCCTGTGATTGGTAACGCTGGAGAACAGTCCTGTGATTGGTAACACTGGAGAACCGTCCTGTGATCTGTTACACTGGAGAAGAGTCCTGTGATTGGTAACACTGGAGAACAGTCCTGTCCTTGGTAACACTGGGGAACAGTCCTGTGAATGGTAACACCGGAGAGCAATTCTGTGACTGGTAACACTGGAGAACAGTCCTGTGATTGCTAAAACTGGAGAACAGTCCTGTCCTTGGTAAAACCGGGGAACAGGCCAGCCCTTGGTAACCGTGAGGAACAGTCCTGTCCTTGGTAACACTGGAGAACAGTCCTGTGATTGGTAAAATTGGATAAAATTCCTGTGATTGGTAACACTGTAGAACAGCGTTGTCCTTGGTAACGCTGGAGAACAGTCCTGTGATTGGTAACACTGGAGAATAGTCCAGTGATTGGTAACACTGGGAACAGTCCTGTGATTGTTAACAGTGGAGAGCAGTCCTTCCTTGGTAACACTGGAGAACTGTCCAGTTATTGGTAACACTGGGGAACAGTCCTGTTACTGGTAACACTGGAGAAAAGTCCTGTGATTAGTAACAGTGGGGAACAGTCCGGCCCTTGGTAACAATGGAGAACAGTCCAGTGATTGGTAATACTGGAGAACAGTCCTGTGATTGGTAAAACTGGGGAACCGTCCTGTGATTGGTAACACTGGAGAACAGTCCTGTGAGTGGTAACACTGGAGAACCGTCCTGTGTTTGGTAACAATGGAGAATAGTCCTGTGATTGGTAACACTGGAGAATAGTCCTGTGACTGGTAACACTGGAGAAACGTGCTGTGATTGCTAACACTGGAGAACCGTCCAATGATTGGTAACACTGGGGAACAGTCCTGACCTTGATAAGCCTGGAGAACAGTCCTGTCCTTGGTAACACTGGAGATTAGTCCTGTGATTGGTAGCACTGGAGAACAGTCCTGTGATTGGTAACACTGGAGAACAGTCCTGTGATTGGAAACACTGGAGAGCAGTCCTGTGATTAGTAACACTGGAGAACAATTCTGTGATTGGTAACGCTGGGGAACAGTCCTGTGACTTGTAACACAGGGAAACCATCCAGTGATTGGTAACACTGGAGCAATGGCGAGTCCTTGGTAATACTGGGAAATGGTCCTGTGATAGATAACACTGGAGAAATGTCCTGTGATTGTTAACACTGCAGAACAGTCCTGTCCTTGGTAAAACAGGAGAACAGTCCTGTGATTGGTAACACAGGGGAAAAGTCCTGTGATTGGTAACACTGGAGAACCGTCCTGTGATCTGTTCAACTGGAGAACAGTCCTCTGATTGTTAACACTGGAGAACCGTCCTCTGATTGGTAACACTGGAGAACAGTCCAGTCCTTGGTAACAAAGGAGAACCGTACTGTGATTGGTAACACTGGAGAATAGTCCTGTGTTTGGTAACACTGGGGAACAGTCCTGTCCTTGGTAACACTGGGGAACAGTCCTGTCCTTGGTAACACTGGGGAAGATTCCTGTCCTTGGTAACACTGGAGTACAGTCCTGTGATTGGTAACACTGGAAAACAGTCCTGTCAATGGTAACACTGGAGAACAGTCCTGTGATTGGTAACACTGGAGAACAGTCCTGTCCTTGGTAACACTGGGGAACAGTCCTGTCCTTGGAAACAGTGGGGAACAGTCCTGTCCTTGGTCACACTGGGGAACAGTCCTGAAATTGGTAACACTGGAGAACAGTCCTGTGATTGGTAACACGGGAGAACAGTCCTGTCCTTGGTAACACGGGGGAACAGGCCAGCCCTTGGTAACAGTGGGGAACAGTCCTGTCCTTGGTAACACTGGAGAACAGTCCTGTGATTGGTAAAACTGGAAAACAGTCCTGTGATTGGTAACACTGGAGAACAGTCCTGTGATTGGTAACACTGGAGAACAGTCCTGTGATTTGCAACACTGGAGAACAGTCCTGTGATTGGTAACACTGGGGAACAGTCCTGCCAATGGTAACACTGTAGAACAGTCCTGTGATTGTTAACACTGGGTAACATTCCTGCCCTTGGTAACACAGGAGAACAGTCCTGTTCTTGGTAACACTGGAGATTAGTCCTGTGATTGGTAGGATTGGAGAACAGTCCGGTCATTGGTAAAACTGGAGAACAGTCCTGTGATTGGTAGCACTGGAGAATAGTCCAGTGATTGGTAACACTGGAGAACCGTCCTGTGATGGGTAACACAGTAGAACAGTCCTGTTCTTGATAACACAAGAGAGCAGTCCTTCCTTGGTAACACTGGAGAACCGTCCAGCGATTGGTAACACTGGAGAACCTTCCTGTGATTGGTAACACTGGAGAACAGCCCTGTGATTGGTAACACTGGAGAACAGTCCTGTGATGGGTAACACTGGGGGGAAGTCCTGCCCTTGGTAACACTGGTGAACAGTCCTGTTACTGGTAACAATGGAGAACAGTCCTCTGATTGGTAACACTGGAGAACAGTCCAGTCCTTGGTAACACTGGAGAACAGACCTGTGATTGGTAACACTGGAGAACCGACCTGTGATTGGAAAGAATGGAGAACAGTCCTGTGATTGGTAACACTGGGGAACAGTCCTGTCCTTGGTAACACTGGGGAACAGTCCTGTCCTTGTTAACACTGGGGAAGAGTCCTGTCCTTGGTAACACTGGGGTACAGTCCTGTGATTGGTAACACTGGAGAACAGTCCTGTCAATGGTAACACTGGAGAACAGTCCTGTGATTGGTAACACTGGAGAACAGTCCTGTCTTTGGTAACACTGGGGAACAGTACTGTCTTTGGTAACAGTGGGGAACAGTCCTGTCCTTGGTCACACTGGGGTACAGTCCTGAGATTGGTAACACTGGAGAACAGTCCTGCGATTGGTAACACTGGAGAACAGTCCTGTGATTGGTAACACTGGAGAACAGTCCTGTCCTTGGTAAAACGAGGGAACAGGCCAGCCCTTGGTAACAGTGGGGAACAGTCCTGTCCTTGTTAACACTGGAGAACAGTCCTGTGATTGGTAAAACTGGAAAACAGTCCTGTGATTGGTAACACTGGAGAACAGTCCTGTGATTGGTAACACTGGAGAACAGTCCTGTGATTGGTAACACTGGAGAACAGTCCTGTGATTGGTAACACTGGAGAACCGTCCGGTGATTGGTAACACTGGGGAACTTTCCTGCCAATGGTAACACTATAGCACAGTCCTGTGATTGTTAACACTGGGTAACAGTCCAGCCCTTGGTAACACAGGAGAACAGTCCTGTTCTTTGTAACACTGGAGATTAGTCCTGTGATTGGTAGCATTGGAGAACAGTCCTGTCATTGGTAAAACTGGAGAACAGTTCTACTCTTGGTAGCACTGGAGAACAGTCTTGTGATTGGTAACACTGGAGAACAGTCCTGTCCTTGGTAACACTGGAGAACCGTCCTGTGATTGGTAACACTGGAGAATAGTCCTGTGATTGGTAACACTGGGGAACAGTCCTGTGATTGGTAACACTGGAGAGCAGTCCTTCGTTGGTAACACTGGAGAATCGTCCAGTGATTGGTAACACTGGAGAACCTTCCTGTGATTGGTAACACTGGAGAACAGTCCTGTGATTGTCAACACTGGGTAACAGTCCTGCCCTTGGTAACACAGGAGAACAGTCCTGTTCCTGGTAACACTGGAGATTAGTCCTGTGATTAGTAGCATTGGAGAACAGTCCTGTCATTTGTAAAACTGCAGAACAGTCTTGCTCTTGGTAGCACTGGAGAACAGTCTTGTGATTGGTAACACTGGAGAATAGTCCTGTGATTGGTAACGCTGGAGAACAGTCCTGTGATTGGTAACACTGGAGAACCGTCCTGTGATCTGTTACACTGGAGAAGAGTCCTGTGATTGGTAACACTGGAGAACAGTCCTGTCCTTGGTAACACTGGGGAACAGTCCTGTGAATGGTAACACCGGAGAGCAATTCTGTGACTGGTAACACTGGAGAACAGTCCTGTGATTGCTAAAACTGGAGAACAGTCCTGTCCTTGGTAAAACCGGGGAACAGGCCAGCCCTTGGTAACCGTGAGGAACAGTCCTGTCCTTGGTAACACTGGAGAACAGTCCTGTGATTGGTAAAATTGGATAAAATTCCTGTGATTGGTAACACTGTAGAACAGCGTTGTCCTTGGTAACGCTGGAGAACAGTCCTGTGATTGGTAACACTGGAGAATAGTCCAGTGATTGGTAACACTGGGAACAGTCCTGTGATTGTTAACAGTGGAGAGCAGTCCTTCCTTGGTAACACTGGAGAACTGTCCAGTTATTGGTAACACTGGGGAACAGTCCTGTTACTGGTAACACTGGAGAAAAGTCCTGTGATTAGTAACAGTGGGGAACAGTCCGGCCCTTGGTAACAATGGAGAACAGTCCAGTGATTGGTAATACTGGAGAACAGTCCTGTGATTGGTAAAACTGGGGAACCGTCCTGTGATTGGTAACACTGGAGAACAGTCCTGTGAGTGGTAACACTGGAGAACCGTCCTGTGTTTGGTAACAATGGAGAATAGTCCTGTGATTGGTAACACTGGAGAATAGTCCTGTGACTGGTAACACTGGAGAAACGTGCTGTGATTGCTAACACTGGAGAACCGTCCAATGATTGGTAACACTGGGGAACAGTCCTGACCTTGATAAGCCTGGAGAACAGTCCTGTCCTTGGTAACACTGGAGATTAGTCCTGTGATTGGTAGCACTGGAGAACAGTCCTGTGATTGGTAACACTGGAGAACAGTCCTGTGATTGGAAACACTGGAGAGCAGTCCTGTGATTAGTAACACTGGAGAACAATTCTGTGATTGGTAACGCTGGGGAACAGTCCTGTGACTTGTAACACAGGGAAACCATCCAGTGATTGGTAACACTGGAGCAATGGCGAGTCCTTGGTAATACTGGGAAATGGTCCTGTGATAGATAACACTGGAGAAATGTCCTGTGATTGTTAACACTGCAGAACAGTCCTGTCCTTGGTAAAACAGGAGAACAGTCCTGTGATTGGTAACACAGGGGAAAAGTCCTGTGATTGGTAACACTGGAGAACCGTCCTGTGATCTGTTCAACTGGAGAACAGTCCTCTGATTGTTAACACTGGAGAACCGTCCTCTGATTGGTAACACTGGAGAACAGTCCAGTCCTTGGTAACAAAGGAGAACCGTACTGTGATTGGTAACACTGGAGAATAGTCCTGTGTTTGGTAACACTGGGGAACAGTCCTGTCCTTGGTAACACTGGGGAACAGTCCTGTCCTTGGTAACACTGGGGAAGATTCCTGTCCTTGGTAACACTGGAGTACAGTCCTGTGATTGGTAACACTGGAAAACAGTCCTGTCAATGGTAACACTGGAGAACAGTCCTGTGATTGGTAACACTGGAGAACAGTCCTGTCCTTGGTAACACTGGGGAACAGTCCTGTCCTTGGAAACAGTGGGGAACAGTCCTGTCCTTGGTCACACTGGGGAACAGTCCTGAAATTGGTAACACTGGAGAACAGTCCTGTGATTGGTAACACGGGAGAACAGTCCTGTCCTTGGTAACACGGGGGAACAGGCCAGCCCTTGGTAACAGTGGGGAACAGTCCTGTCCTTGGTAACACTGGAGAACAGTCCTGTGATTGGTAAAACTGGAAAACAGTCCTGTGATTGGTAACACTGGAGAACAGTCCTGTGATTGGTAACACTGGAGAACAGTCCTGTGATTTGCAACACTGGAGAACAGTCCTGTGATTGGTAACACTGGGGAACAGTCCTGCCAATGGTAACACTGTAGAACAGTCCTGTGATTGTTAACACTGGGTAACATTCCTGCCCTTGGTAACACAGGAGAACAGTCCTGTTCTTGGTAACACTGGAGATTAGTCCTGTGATTGGTAGGATTGGAGAACAGTCCGGTCATTGGTAAAACTGGAGAACAGTCCTGTGATTGGTAGCACTGGAGAATAGTCCAGTGATTGGTAACACTGGAGAACCGTCCTGTGATGGGTAACACAGTAGAACAGTCCTGTTCTTGATAACACAAGAGAGCAGTCCTTCCTTGGTAACACTGGAGAACCGTCCAGCGATTGGTAACACTGGAGAACCTTCCTGTGATTGGTAACACTGGAGAACAGCCCTGTGATTGGTAACACTGGAGAACAGTCCTGTGATGGGTAACACTGGGGGGAAGTCCTGCCCTTGGTAACACTGGTGAACAGTCCTGTTACTGGTAACAATGGAGAACAGTCCTCTGATTGGTAACACTGGAGAACAGTCCAGTCCTTGGTAACACTGGAGAACAGACCTGTGATTGGTAACACTGGAGAACCGACCTGTGATTGGAAAGAATGGAGAACAGTCCTGTGATTGGTAACACTGGGGAACAGTCCTGTCCTTGGTAACACTGGGGAACAGTCCTGTCCTTGTTAACACTGGGGAAGAGTCCTGTCCTTGGTAACACTGGGGTACAGTCCTGTGATTGGTAACACTGGAGAACAGTCCTGTCAATGGTAACACTGGAGAACAGTCCTGTGATTGGTAACACTGGAGAACAGTCCTGTCTTTGGTAACACTGGGGAACAGTACTGTCTTTGGTAACAGTGGGGAACAGTCCTGTCCTTGGTCACACTGGGGTACAGTCCTGAGATTGGTAACACTGGAGAACAGTCCTGCGATTGGTAACACTGGAGAACAGTCCTGTGATTGGTAACACTGGAGAACAGTCCTGTCCTTGGTAAAACGAGGGAACAGGCCAGCCCTTGGTAACAGTGGGGAACAGTCCTGTCCTTGTTAACACTGGAGAACAGTCCTGTGATTGGTAAAACTGGAAAACAGTCCTGTGATTGGTAACACTGGAGAACAGTCCTGTGATTGGTAACACTGGAGAACAGTCCTGTGATTGGTAACACTGGAGAACAGTCCTGTGATTGGTAACACTGGAGAACCGTCCGGTGATTGGTAACACTGGGGAACTTTCCTGCCAATGGTAACACTATAGCACAGTCCTGTGATTGTTAACACTGGGTAACAGTCCAGCCCTTGGTAACACAGGAGAACAGTCCTGTTCTTTGTAACACTGGAGATTAGTCCTGTGATTGGTAGCATTGGAGAACAGTCCTGTCATTGGTAAAACTGGAGAACAGTTCTACTCTTGGTAGCACTGGAGAACAGTCTTGTGATTGGTAACACTGGAGAACAGTCCTGTCCTTGGTAACACTGGAGAACCGTCCTGTGATTGGTAACACTGGAGAATAGTCCTGTGATTGGTAACACTGGGGAACAGTCCTGTGATTGGTAACACTGGAGAGCAGTCCTTCGTTGGTAACACTGGAGAATCGTCCAGTGATTGGTAACACTGGAGAACCTTCCTGTGATTGGTAACACTGGAGAACAGTCCTGTGATTGTCAACACTGGGTAACAGTCCTGCCCTTGGTAACACAGGAGAACAGTCCTGTTCCTGGTAACACTGGAGATTAGTCCTGTGATTAGTAGCATTGGAGAACAGTCCTGTCATTTGTAAAACTGCAGAACAGTCTTGCTCTTGGTAGCACTGGAGAACAGTCTTGTGATTGGTAACACTGGAGAATAGTCCTGTGATTGGTAACGCTGGAGAACAGTCCTGTGATTGGTAACACTGGAGAACCGTCCTGTGATCTGTTACACTGGAGAAGAGTCCTGTGATTGGTAACACTGGAGAACAGTCCTGTCCTTGGTAACACTGGGGAACAGTCCTGTGAATGGTAACACCGGAGAGCAATTCTGTGACTGGTAACACTGGAGAACAGTCCTGTGATTGCTAAAACTGGAGAACAGTCCTGTCCTTGGTAAAACCGGGGAACAGGCCAGCCCTTGGTAACCGTGAGGAACAGTCCTGTCCTTGGTAACACTGGAGAACAGTCCTGTGATTGGTAAAATTGGATAAAATTCCTGTGATTGGTAACACTGTAGAACAGCGTTGTCCTTGGTAACGCTGGAGAACAGTCCTGTGATTGGTAACACTGGAGAATAGTCCAGTGATTGGTAACACTGGGAACAGTCCTGTGATTGTTAACAGTGGAGAGCAGTCCTTCCTTGGTAACACTGGAGAACTGTCCAGTTATTGGTAACACTGGGGAACAGTCCTGTTACTGGTAACACTGGAGAAAAGTCCTGTGATTAGTAACAGTGGGGAACAGTCCGGCCCTTGGTAACAATGGAGAACAGTCCAGTGATTGGTAATACTGGAGAACAGTCCTGTGATTGGTAAAACTGGGGAACCGTCCTGTGATTGGTAACACTGGAGAACAGTCCTGTGAGTGGTAACACTGGAGAACCGTCCTGTGTTTGGTAACAATGGAGAATAGTCCTGTGATTGGTAACACTGGAGAATAGTCCTGTGACTGGTAACACTGGAGAAACGTGCTGTGATTGCTAACACTGGAGAACCGTCCAATGATTGGTAACACTGGGGAACAGTCCTGACCTTGATAAGCCTGGAGAACAGTCCTGTCCTTGGTAACACTGGAGATTAGTCCTGTGATTGGTAGCACTGGAGAACAGTCCTGTGATTGGTAACACTGGAGAACAGTCCTGTGATTGGAAACACTGGAGAGCAGTCCTGTGATTAGTAACACTGGAGAACAATTCTGTGATTGGTAACGCTGGGGAACAGTCCTGTGACTTGTAACACAGGGAAACCATCCAGTGATTGGTAACACTGGAGCAATGGCGAGTCCTTGGTAATACTGGGAAATGGTCCTGTGATAGATAACACTGGAGAAATGTCCTGTGATTGTTAACACTGCAGAACAGTCCTGTCCTTGGTAAAACAGGAGAACAGTCCTGTGATTGGTAACACAGGGGAAAAGTCCTGTGATTGGTAACACTGGAGAACCGTCCTGTGATCTGTTCAACTGGAGAACAGTCCTCTGATTGTTAACACTGGAGAACCGTCCTCTGATTGGTAACACTGGAGAACAGTCCAGTCCTTGGTAACAAAGGAGAACCGTACTGTGATTGGTAACACTGGAGAATAGTCCTGTGTTTGGTAACACTGGGGAACAGTCCTGTCCTTGGTAACACTGGGGAACAGTCCTGTCCTTGGTAACACTGGGGAAGATTCCTGTCCTTGGTAACACTGGAGTACAGTCCTGTGATTGGTAACACTGGAAAACAGTCCTGTCAATGGTAACACTGGAGAACAGTCCTGTGATTGGTAACACTGGAGAACAGTCCTGTCCTTGGTAACACTGGGGAACAGTCCTGTCCTTGGAAACAGTGGGGAACAGTCCTGTCCTTGGTCACACTGGGGAACAGTCCTGAAATTGGTAACACTGGAGAACAGTCCTGTGATTGGTAACACTGGAGAACAGTCCTGTGATTGGTAACACTGGGGAAAAGTCCTGCCCTTGGTAACACTGGAGAACAGTCCTGTTACTGGTAACACTGGAGAACAGTCCTGTGATTAGTAACAGTGGGGAACAGTCCGGCCCTTGGTAACACTGGAGAACAGACCTGTGATTGGTAATACTAGAGAACAGTCCTGTGATTGGTAACACTGGGGAACCGTCCTGTGATTGTTAACACTGGAAAACAGTCCTGTGAGTGGTAACACTGGAGAACCGTTCTGTGTTTGGTAACACTGGAGAATAGTCCTGTGATTGGTAACACTGTAGAATAGTCCTGTGACTGGTAACACTGGAGAAACGTGCTGTTATTGCTAACACTGGAGAACCATCCAGTGATTGGTAACACTGGGGAACAGTCCTGACCTTGGTAAGCCTGGAGAGCAGTCCTGTGTTTGGTAAAACTGCAGAAAAGTCCTGTGATTGTTAACACTGGGGAACAGTCCTACGATTGCTAACACTGGGGAACAGTCATATCCTTGGTAACACTGGGAAACAGACCTTTCCTTAGTAACACTGGGGAAGAGACCTGTCCTTGGTAACACTGGGGTAAATTCCAGTGATTGGTAACACTGGGGTACAGTCCTGTGAATGGTAATACTGGAGAACAGTCCTACGATTGGTAACACTGGGGAACAGTCATGTCCTTGGTAACACTGGGAAACAATCCTTTCCTTAGTAACACTGGGGAAGAGACCTGTCCTTGGTAATACTGGGATAAAGTGCAGTGATTGGTAACACTGGAGAACAGTCCTGTGATTGATAACACTGGAGAACAGTCCTGTGATTGGTAACACTGGGGAACAGGCCAGCCCTTAGTAACCGTGCGGAAGGGTCGTATCTTTGGTAACACTTAAACAGTCCTGTGATTGGTAAAATTGGATAAAATACCTGTGATTGGTAACACTGGAGAACAGTGCTGTCCTTGGTAACACTGGACAACAGTCCTGTGATTGGTAACACTGGAGAATAGTCCAGTGATTGGTAACACTGGAGAACCGTCCTGTGATGGGTAACACAGTAGAACAGTCCTGTTCTTGATAACACAAGAGAACAGTCCTTCCTTGGTAACACTGGAGAACCGTCCAGCGATTGGTAACACTGGAGAACCTTCCTGTGATTGGTAACACTGGAGAACAGTCCTGTGATTGGTAACACTGGAGAACAGTCCTGTGATGGGTAACACTGGGGGGAAGTCCTGCCCTTGGTAACACTGGTGAACAGTCCTGTTACTGGTAACAATGGAGAACAGTCCTCTGATTGGTAACACTGGAGAACAGTCCAGTCCTTGGTAACACTGGAGAACAGACCTGTGATTGGTAACACTGGAGAACCGACCTGTGATTGGAAAGAATGGAGAACAGTCCTGTGATTGGTAACACTGGGGAACAGTCCTGCCCTTGGTAACACTGGGGAACAGTCCTGTCCTTGTTAACACTGGGGAAGAGTCCTGTCCTTGGTAACACTGGGGTACAGTCCTGTGATTGGTAACACTGGAGAACAGTCCTGTCAATGGTAACACTGGAGAACAGTCCTGTGATTGGTAACACTGGAGAACAGTCCTGTGATTGGTAACACTGGAGAACAGTCCTGTGATTGGTAACACTGGGGAAAAGTCCTGCCCTTGGTAACACTGGAGAACAGTCCTGTTACTGGTAACACTGGAGAACAGTCCTGTGATTAGTAACAGTGGGGAACAGTCCGGCCCTTGGTAACACTGGAGAACAGACCTGTGATTGGTAATACTAGAGAACAGTCCTGTGATTGGTAACACTGGGGAACCGTCCTGTGATTGTTAACACTGGAAAACAGTCCTGTGAGTGGTAACACTGGAGAACCGTTCTGTGTTTGGTAACACTGGAGAATAGTCCTGTGATTGGTAACACTGTAGAATAGTCCTGTGACTGGTAACACTGGAGAAACGTGCTGTTATTGCTAACACTGGAGAACCATCCAGTGATTGGTAACACTGGGGAACAGTCCTGACCTTGGTAAGCCTGGAGAGCAGTCCTGTGTTTGGTAAAACTGCAGAAAAGTCCTGTGATTGTTAACACTGGGGAACAGTCCTACGATTGCTAACACTGGGGAACAGTCATATCCTTGGTAACACTGGGAAACAGACCTTTCCTTAGTAACACTGGGGAAGAGACCTGTCCTTGGTAACACTGGGGTAAATTCCAGTGATTGGTAACACTGGGGTACAGTCCTGTGAATGGTAATACTGGAGAACAGTCCTACGATTGGTAACACTGGGGAACAGTCATGTCCTTGGTAACACTGGGAAACAATCCTTTCCTTAGTAACACTGGGGAAGAGACCTGTCCTTGGTAATACTGGGATAAAGTGCAGTGATTGGTAACACTGGAGAACAGTCCTGTGATTGCTAACACTGGAGAACAGTCCTGTGATTGGTAACACTGGGGAACAGGCCAGCCCTTAGTAACCGTGCGGAAGGGTCGTATCTTTGGTAACACTTAAACAGTCCTGTGATTGGTAAAATTGGATAAAATACCTGTGATTGGTAACACTGGAGAACAGTGCTGTCCTTGGTAACACTGGACAACAGTCCTGTGATTGGTAACACTGGAGAATAGTCCAGTGATTGGTAACACTGGAGAACCGTCCTGTGATGGGTAACACAGTAGAACAGTCCTGTTCTTGATAACACAAGAGAACAGTCCTTCCTTGGTAACACTGGAGAACCGTCCAGCGATTGGTAACACTGGAGAACCTTCCTGTGATTGGTAACACTGGAGAACAGTCCTGTGATTGGTAACACTGGAGAACAGTCCTGTGATGGGTAACACTGGGGGGAAGTCCTGCCCTTGGTAACACTGGTGAACAGTCCTGTTACTGGTAACAATGGAGAACAGTCCTCTGATTGGTAACACTGGAGAACAGTCCAGTCCTTGGTAACACTGGAGAACAGACCTGTGATTGGAAAGAATGGAGAACAGTCCTGTGATTGGTAACACTGGGGAACAGTCCTGCCCTTGGTAACACTGGGGAACAGTCCTGTCCTTGTTAACACTGGGGAAGAGTCCTGTCCTTGGTAACACTGGGGTACAGTCCTGTGATTGGTAACACTGGAGAACAGTCCTGTCAATGGTAACACTGGAGAACAGTCCTGTGATTGGTAACACTGGAGAACAGTCCTGTCTTTGGTAACACTGGGGAACAGTACTGTCTTTGGTAAGAGTGGGGAACAGTCCTGTCCTTGGTCACACTGGGGTACAGTCCTGAGATTGGTAACACTGGAGAACAGTCCTGCGATTGGTAACACTGGAGAACAGTCCTGTGATTGGTAACACTGGAGAACAGTCCTGTCCTTGGTAAAACGAGGGAACAGGCTAGCCCTTGGTAACAGTGGGGAACAGTCCTGTCCTTGTTAACACTGGAGAACAGTCCTGTGATTGGTAAAACTGGAAAACAGTCCTGTGATTGGTAACACTGGAGAACAGTCCTGTGATTGGTAACACTGGAGAACAGTCCTGTGATTGGTAACACTGGAGAACAGTCCTGTGATTGGTAACACTGGAGAACCATCCGGTGATTGGTAACACTGGGGAACAGTCCTGCCAATGGTAACACTATAGCACAGTCCTGTGATTGTTAACACTGGGTAACAGTCCAGCCCTTGGTAACACAGGAGAACAGTCCTGTTCTTTGTAACACTGGAGATTAGTCCTGTGATTGGTAGCATTGGAGAACAGTCCTGTCATTGGTAAAACTGGAGAACAGTCCTACTCTTGGTAGCACTGGAGAACAGTCTTGTGATTGGTAACACTGGAGAACAGTCCTGTCCTTGGTAACACTGGGGAACAGTCCAGTCCTTGGTAACACTGGAGAACAGTCCAGTGAATGGTAACACTGGAGAACCGTCCTGTGATTGGTAACACTGGAGAATAGTCCTGTGATTGGTAACACTGGGGAACAGTCCTGTGATTGGTAACACTGGAGAGCAGTCCTTCGTTGGTAACACTGGAGAATCGTCCAGTGATTGGTAACACTGGAGAACCTTCCTGTGATTGGTAACACTGGAGAACAGTCCTGTGATTGTCAACACTGGGTAACAGTCCTGCCCTTGGTAACACAGGAGAACAGTCCTGTTCCTGGTAACACTGGAGATTAGTCCTGTGATTAGTAGCATTGGAGAACAGTCCTTTCATTTGTGAAACTGCAGAACAGTCTTGCTCTTGGTAGCACTGGAGAACAGTCTTGTGATTGGTAACACTGGAGAATAGTCCTGTGATTGGTAACGCTGGAGAACAGTCCTGTGATTGGTAACACTGGAGAACCGTCCTGTGATCTGTTACACTGGAGAAGAGTCCTGTGATTGGTAACACTGGAGAACAGTCCTGTGCTTGGTAACACTGGGGAACAGTCCTGTGAATGGTAACACCGGAGAGCAATTCTGTGACTGGTAACACTGGAGAACAGTCCTGTGATTGCTAAAACTGGAGAACAGTCCTGTCCTTGGTAAAACCGGGGAACAGGCCAGCCCTTGGTAACCGTGAGGAACAGTCCTGTCCTTGGTAACACTGGAGAACAGTCCTGTGATTGGTAAAATTGGATAAAATTCCTGTGATTGGTAACACTGTAGAACAGCGTTGTCCTTGGTAACACTGGAGAACCGTCCTGTGCTTGTTAACACTGGAGAACAGTCCTTCCTTGGTAACACAGGAGAACTGTCCAGTGATTGGTAACACTGGAGAACCTTCCTGTGATTGGTAACACTGGAGAACAGTCCTGTGATAGGTAACACTGGGGAATAGTCCTGCCCTTGGTAACACTGGAGAACAGTCCTGTTACTGGTAACACTGGAGAACAGTCCTGTGATTAGTAACAGTGGGGAACAGTCCGGCCCTTGGTAACACTGGAGAACAGTCCTGTGATTGGTAATACTGGAGAACAGTCCTGTGATTGGTAACACTGCGGAACCGTCCTGTGATTGGTAACACTGGAGAACCGTCCTGTGTTTGGTAACACTGGAGAATAGTCCTGTGATTGGTAACAATGGAGAATAGTCCTGTGACTGGTAACACTGGAGAAACGTGCTGTGATTGCTAACACTGGAGAACCATCCAGTGATTGGTAACACTGGGGAACAGTCCTGACCTTGGTAACACAGGAGAACAGTCCTGTACTTGGTAACACTGGAGAACCGTCCTGTGATCTGTTACACAAGAGAACTGTCCTGTGATTGGTAACACTGGAGAACAGTCCTGTCCTTGGTAACACTGGAGAACCGTCCTGTGATTGGTAACACTGGAGAACCGTCCTGTGATTGGTAACACTGGAGAAGTGTCCTGTGATTGGTAACACTGGGGAACAGTCATGTCCTTGGTAACACTGGGAAACAGTTCTGTCCTTGGTATCACTGGGGAACAGTCCTGTCCTTGGTAACACTGGGGTAAAGTCCAGTGATTGGTAACACTGGAGAACAGTCCTGTGAATGGTAACACTGGGGCACAGTCCAGTCCTTGTTAACAGTCGGAAACAGGCCTGTCCTTGGTATCACTGGGGAACAGTCCTGTGATTGATAACACCGGAGAACATTCCTGTAATTGGTAACAATGGAGAACAATCCTGTGATTGCTAACACTGGAGTACAGTCCTGTCCTTGGTAACACTGGAGAACAGTCCTGTGATTGGTAAAACTGGATAAAATTCCTGTGATTGGTAACACTGGAGAACAGTGCTGTCCTTGGTAACACTGGAGAACAGTCCTGTGATTGCTAACACTGGAGAATAGTCCTGTGATTGGTAACACTGGGGAACAGTCCTGTGATTGGTAACACTGGAGAGCAGTCCTTCCTTGGTAACACTGGAGAACCGTCCAGTGATTGGTAACACTGGAGAACAGTCCTGTGATTGGTAACACTGGGGAACAGTCCTGCCAATGGTAACACTGTAGAACAGTCCTGTGATTGTTAACACTGGGTAACATTCCTGCCCTTGGTAACACAGGAGAACAGTCCTGTTCTTGGTAACACTGGAGATTAGTCCTGTGATTGGTAGGATTGGAGAACAGTCCGGTCATTGGTAAAACTGGAGAACAGTCCTGTGATTGGTAGCACTGGAGAACAGTCTTGTGATTGGTAACACTGGAGAATAGTCCTGTGATTGGTAACGTTGGAGAACAGTCCTGTGATTGGTAACACTGGAGAACCGTCCTGTGATCTGTTACACTGGAGAGGAGTCCTGTGATTCGTAACACTGGAGAACAGTCCTGTCCTTGGTAACACTGGGGAACAGTCCTGTGAATGGTAACACCGGAGAACAATCCTGAGATTGGTAACACTGGAGAACAGTCCTGTGATTGCTAAAACTGGAGATCATTCCTGTCCTTGGTAAAACCGGGGAACAGGCCAGCCCTTGGTAACCGTGAGGAGCAGTCCTGTCCTTGGTAACACTGTAGAACAGTCCTGTGATTGGTAACCCTGGAGAACCTTCCTGTGATTTGTAACACTGGAGAACAGTCCTGTGATTGGTAACACTGGAGAACAGTCCTGTGATTGGTAACACAGGGGAAAAGTCCTGGCCTTGGTAACACTGGAGAACTGTCCTGTTACTGGTAACACTGGAGAACAGTCCTCTGATTGGTAACACTGGAGAACAGTCCAGTCCTTGGTAACAAAGGAGAACCGTACTGTGATTGGTAACACTGGAGAATAGTCCTGTGTTTGGTAACACTGGGGAACAGTCCTGTCCTTGGTAACACTGGGGAACAGTCCTGTCCTTGGTAACACTGGGGAAGATTCCTGTCCTTGGTAACACTGGAGTACAGTCCTGTGATTGGTAACACTGGAGAACAGTCCTGTCAATGGTAACACTGGAGAACAGTCCTGTGATTGGTAACACTGGAGAACAGTCCTGTCCTTGGTAACACTGGGGAACAGTCCTGTCCTTGGAAACAGTGGGGAACAGTCCTGTCCTTGGTCACACTGGGGAACAGTCCTGAAATTGGTAACACTGGAGAACAGTCCTGTGATTGGTAACACTGGAGAACAGTCCTGTGATTGGTAACACGGGAGAACAGTCCTGTCCTTGGTAACACGGGGGAACAGGCCAGCCCTTGGTAACAGTGGGGAACAGTCCTGTCCTTGGTAACACTGGAGAACAGTCCTGTGATTGGTAAAACTGGAAAACAGTCCTGTGATTGGTAACACTGGAGAACAGTCCTGTGATTGGTAACACTGGAGAACAGTCCTGTGATTTGCAACACTGGAGAACAGTCCTGTGATTGGTAACACTGGGGAACAGTCCTGCCAATGGTAACACTGTAGAACAGTCCTGTGATTGTTAACACTGGGTAACATTCCTGCCCTTGGTAACACAGGAGAACAGTCCTGTTCTTGGTAACACTGGAGATTAGTCCTGTGATTGGTAGGATTGGAGAACAGTCCGGTCATTGGTAAAACTGGAGAACAGTCCTGTGATTGGTAGCACTGGAGAACAGTCTTGTGATTGGTAACACTGGAGAATAGTCCTGTGATTGGTAACGTTGGAGAACAGTCCTGTGATTGGTAACACTGGAGAACTGTCCTGTGATCTGTTACACTGGAGAGGAGTCCTGTGATTCGTAACACTGGAGAACAGTCCTGTCCTTGGTAACACTGGGGAACAGTCCTGTGAATGGTAACACCGGAGAACAATCCTGAGATTGGTAACACTGGAGAACAGTCCTGTGATTGCTAAAACTGGAGATCATTCCTGTCCTTGGTAAAACCGGGGAACAGGCCAGCCCTTGGTAACCGTGAGGAGCAGTCCTGTCCTTGGTAACACTGTAGAACAGTCCTGTGATTGGTAAAACTGGATAAAATTCCTGTGATTGGTAACACTGGAGAACAGCGCTGTCCTTGGTAACACTGGAGAACAGTCCTGTGATTGGTAACAATGAAGAATAGTCCTGTGATTGGTAACACTGGGGAACAGTCCTGTGATTGGTAACACTGGAGAACCGTCCTGTGCTTGTTAACACTGGAGAGCAGTCCTTCCTTGGTAACACTGGAGAACTGTCCAGTGATTGGTAACACTGGTGAACCTTCCTGTGATTGGTAACACTGGAGAACAGTCCTGTGATTGGTAACACTGGAGAACAGTCCTGTGATTGGTAACACTGGGGAAAAGTCCTGCCCTTGGTAACACTGGAGAACAGTCCTGTTACTGGTAACACTGGAGAACAGTCCTGTGATTAGTAACAGTGGGGAACAGTCCGGCCCTTGGTAACACTGGAGAACAGACCTGTGATTGGTAATACTAGAGAACAGTCCTGTGATTGGTAACACTGGGGAACAGTCCTGTCCTTGGTAACACTGGGGAACAGTCCTGTCCTTGTTAACACTGGGGAAGAGTCCTGTCCTTGGTAACACTGGGGTACAGTCCTGTGATTGGTAACACTGGAGAACAGTCCTGTCAATGGTAACACTGGAGAACAGTTCTGTGATTGGTAACACTGGAGAACAGTCCTGTCTTTGGTAACACTGGGGAACAGTACTGTCTTTGGTAACAGTGGGGAACAGTCCTGTCCTTGGTCACACTGGGGTACAGTCCTGAGATTGGTAACACTGGAGAACAGTCCTGCGATTGGTAACACTGGAGAACAGTCCTGTGATTGGTAACACTGGAGAACAGTCCTGTCCTTGGTAAAACGAGGGAACAGGCCAGCCCTTGGTAACAGTGGGGAACAGTCCTGTCCTTGTTAACACTGGAGAACAGTCCTGTGATTGGTAAAACTGGAAAACAGTCCTGTGATTGGTAACACTGGAGAACAGTCCTGTGATTGGTAACACTGGAGAACAGTCCTGTGATTGGTAACACTGGAGAACAGTCCTGTGATTGGTAACACTGGAGAACCGTCCGGTGATTGGTAACACTGGGGAACTTTCCTGCCAATGGTAACACTATAGCACAGTCCTGTGATTGTTAACACTGGGTAACAGTCCAGCCCTTGGTAACACAGGAGAACAGTCCTGTTCTTTGTAACACTGGAGATTAGTCCTGTGATTGGTAGCATTGGAGAACAGTCCTGTCATTGGTAAAACTGGAGAACAGTTCTACTCTTGGTAGCACTGGAGAACAGTCTTGTGATTGGTAACACTGGAGAACAGTCCTGTCCTTGGTAACACTGGAGAACAGTCCAGTGAATGGTAACACTGGAGAACCGTCCTGTGATTGGTAACACTGGAGAATAGTCCTGTGATTGGTAACACTGGGGAACAGTCCTGTGATTGGTAACACTGGAGAGCAGTCCTTCGTTGGTAACACTGGAGAATCGTCCAGTGATTGGTAACACTGGAGAACCTTCCTGTGATTGGTAACACTGGAGAACAGTCCTGTGATTGTCAACACTGGGTAACAGTCCTGCCCTTGGTAACACAGGAGAACAGTCCTGTTCCTGGTAACACTGGAGATTAGTCCTGTGATTAGTAGCATTGGAGAACAGTCCTGTCATTTGTAAAACTGCAGAACAGTCTTGCTCTTGGTAGCACTGGAGAACAGTCTTGTGATTGGTAACACTGGAGAATAGTCCTGTGATTGGTAACGCTGGAGAACAGTCCTGTGATTGGTAACACTGGAGAACCGTCCTGTGATCTGTTACACTGGAGAAGAGTCCTGTGATTGGTAACACTGGAGAACAGTCCTGTCCTTGGTAACACTGGGGAACAGTCCTGTGAATGGTAACACCGGAGAGCAATTCTGTGACTGGTAACACTGGAGAACAGTCCTGTGATTGCTAAAACTGGAGAACAGTCCTGTCCTTGGTAAAACCGGGGAACAGGCCAGCCCTTGGTAACCGTGAGGAACAGTCCTGTCCTTGGTAACACTGGAGAACAGTCCTGTGATTGGTAAAATTGGATAAAATTCCTGTGATTGGTAACACTGTAGAACAGCGTTGTCCTTGGTAACGCTGGAGAACAGTCCTGTGATTGGTAACACTGGAGAATAGTCCAGTGATTGGTAACACTGGGAACAGTCCTGTGATTGTTAACAGTGGAGAGCAGTCCTTCCTTGGTAACACTGGAGAACTGTCCAGTTATTGGTAACACTGGGGAACAGTCCTGTTACTGGTAACACTGGAGAAAAGTCCTGTGATTAGTAACAGTGGGGAACAGTCCGGCCCTTGGTAACAATGGAGAACAGTCCTGTGATTGGTAATACTGGAGAACAGTCCTGTGATTGGTAAAACTGGGGAACCGTCCTGTGATTGGTAACACTGGAGAACAGTCCTGTGAGTGGTAACACTGGAGAACCGTCCTGTGTTTGGTAACAATGGAGAATAGTCCTGTGATTGGTAACACTGGAGAATAGTCCTGTGACTGGTAACACTGGAGAAACGTGCTGTGATTGCTAACACTGGAGAACCGTCCAATGATTGGTAACACTGGGGAACAGTCCTGACCTTGATAAGCCTGGAGAACAGTCCTGTCCTTGGTAACACTGGAGATTAGTCCTGTGATTGGTAGCACTGGAGAACAGTCCTGTGATTGGTAACACTGGAGAACAGTCCTGTGATTGGAAACACTGGAGAGCAGTCCTGTGATTAGTAACACTGGAGAACAATTCTGTGATTGGTAACGCTGGGGAACAGTCCTGTGACTTGTAACACAGGGAAACCATCCAGTGATTGGTAACACTGGAGCAATGGCGAGTCCTTGGTAATACTGGGAAATGGTCCTGTGATAGATAACACTGGAGAAATGTCCTGTGATTGTTAACACTGCAGAACAGTCCTGTCCTTGGTAAAACAGGAGAACAGTCCTGTGATTGGTAACACAGGGGAAAAGTCCTGTGATTGGTAACACTGGAGAACCGTCCTGTGATCTGTTCAACTGGAGAACAGTCCTCTGATTGTTAACACTGGAGAACCGTCCTCTGATTGGTAACACTGGAGAACAGTCCAGTCCTTGGTAACAAAGGAGAACCGTACTGTGATTGGTAACACTGGAGAATAGTCCTGTGTTTGGTAACACTGGGGAACAGTCCTGTCCTTGGTAACACTGGGGAACAGTCCTGTCCTTGGTAACACTGGGGAAGATTCCTGTCCTTGGTAACACTGGAGTACAGTCCTGTGATTGGTAACACTGGAAAACAGTCCTGTCAATGGTAACACTGGAGAACAGTCCTGTGATTGGTAACACTGGAGAACAGTCCTGTCCTTGGTAACACTGGGGAACAGTCCTGTCCTTGGAAACAGTGGGGAACAGTCCTGTCCTTGGTCACACTGGGGAACAGTCCTGAAATTGGTAACACTGGAGAACAGTCCTGTGATTGGTAACACGGGAGAACAGTCCTGTCCTTGGTAACACGGGGGAACAGGCCAGCCCTTGGTAACAGTGGGGAACAGTCCTGTCCTTGGTAACACTGGAGAACAGTCCTGTGATTGGTAAAACTGGAAAACAGTCCTGTGATTGGTAACACTGGAGAACAGTCCTGTGATTGGTAACACTGGAGAACAGTCCTGTGATTTGCAACACTGGAGAACAGTCCTGTGATTGGTAACACTGGGGAACAGTCCTGCCAATGGTAACACTGTAGAACAGTCCTGTGATTGTTAACACTGGGTAACATTCCTGCCCTTGGTAACACAGGAGAACAGTCCTGTTCTTGGTAACACTGGAGATTAGTCCTGTGATTGGTAGGATTGGAGAACAGTCCGGTCATTGGTAAAACTGGAGAACAGTCCTGTGATTGGTAGCACTGGAGAATAGTCCAGTGATTGGTAACACTGGAGAACCGTCCTGTGATGGGTAACACAGTAGAACAGTCCTGTTCTTGATAACACAAGAGAGCAGTCCTTCCTTGGTAACACTGGAGAACCGTCCAGCGATTGGTAACACTGGAGAACCTTCCTGTGATTGGTAACACTGGAGAACAGCCCTGTGATTGGTAACACTGGAGAACAGTCCTGTGATGGGTAACACTGGGGGGAAGTCCTGCCCTTGGTAACACTGGTGAACAGTCCTGTTACTGGTAACAATGGAGAACAGTCCTCTGATTGGTAACACTGGAGAACAGTCCAGTCCTTGGTAACACTGGAGAACAGACCTGTGATTGGTAACACTGGAGAACCGACCTGTGATTGGAAAGAATGGAGAACAGTCCTGTGATTGGTAACACTGGGGAACAGTCCTGTCCTTGGTAACACTGGGGAACAGTCCTGTCCTTGTTAACACTGGGGAAGAGTCCTGTCCTTGGTAACACTGGGGTACAGTCCTGTGATTGGTAACACTGGGGAAAAGTCCTGCCCTTGGTAACACTGGAGAACAGTCCTGTTACTGGTAACACTGGAGAACAGTCCTGTGATTAGTAACAGTGGGGAACAGTCCGGCCCTTGGTAACACTGGAGAACAGACCTGTGATTGGTAATACTAGAGAACAGTCCTGTGATTGGTAACACTGGGGAACCGTCCTGTGATTGTTAACACTGGAAAACAGTCCTGTGAGTGGTAACACTGGAGAACCGTTCTGTGTTTGGTAACACTGGAGAATAGTCCTGTGATTGGTAACACTGTAGAATAGTCCTGTGACTGGTAACACTGGAGAAACGTGCTGTTATTGCTAACACTGGAGAACCATCCAGTGATTGGTAACACTGGGGAACAGTCCTGACCTTGGTAAGCCTGGAGAGCAGTCCTGTGTTTGGTAAAACTGCAGAAAAGTCCTGTGATTGTTAACACTGGTGAACAGTCCTACGATTGCTAACACTGGGGAACAGTCATATCCTTGGTAACACTGGGAAACAGACCTTTCCTTAGTAACACTGGGGAAGAGACCTGTCCTTGGTAACACTGGGGTAAATTCCAGTGATTGGTAACACTGGGGTACAGTCCTGTGAATGGTAATACTGGAGAACAGTCCTACGATTGGTAACACTGGGGAACAGTCATGTCCTTGGTAACACTGGGAAACAATCCTTTCCTTAGTAACACTGGGGAAGAGACCTGTCCTTGGTAATACTGGGATAAAGTGCAGTGATTGGTAACACTGGAGAACAGTCCTGTGATTGCTAACACTGGAGAACAGTCCTGTGATTGGTAACACTGGGGAACAGGCCAGCCCTTAGTAACCGTGCGGAAGGGTCGTATCTTTGGTAACACTTAAACAGTCCTGTGATTGGTAAAATTGGATAAAATACCTGTGATTGGTAACACTGGAGAACAGTGCTGTCCTTGGTAACACTGGACAACAGTCCTGTGATTGGTAACACTGGAGAATAGTCCAGTGATTGGTAACACTGGAGAACCGTCCTGTGATGGGTAACACAGTAGAACAGTCCTGTTCTTGATAACACAAGAGAACAGTCCTTCCTTGGTAACACTGGAGAACCGTCCAGCGATTGGTAACACTGGAGAACCTTCCTGTGATTGGTAACACTGGAGAACAGTCCTGTGATTGGTAACACTGGAGAACAGTCCTGTGATGGGTAACACTGGGGGGAAGTCCTGCCCTTGGTAACACTGGTGAACAGTCCTGTTACTGGTAACAATGGAGAACAGTCCTCTGATTGGTAACACTGGAGAACAGTCCAGTCCTTGGTAACACTGGAGAACAGACCTGTGATTGGAAAGAATGGAGAACAGTCCTGTGATTGGTAACACTGGGGAACAGTCCTGCCCTTGGTAACACTGGGGAACAGTCCTGTCCTTGTTAACACTGGGGAAGAGTCCTGTCCTTGGTAACACTGGGGTACAGTCCTGTGATTGGTAACACTGGAGAACAGTCCTGTCAATGGTAACACTGGAGAACAGTCCTGTGATTGGTAACACTGGAGAACAGTCCTGTCTTTGGTAACACTGGGGAACAGTACTGTCTTTGGTAACAGTGGGGAACAGTCCTGTCCTTGGTCACACTGGGGTACAGTCCTGAGATTGGTAACACTGGAGAACAGTCCTGCGATTGGTAACACTGGAGAACAGTCCTGTGATTGGTAACACTGGAGAACAGTCCTGTCCTTGGTAAAACGAGGGAACAGGCTAGCCCTTGGTAACAGTGGGGAACAGTCCTGTCCTTGTTAACACTGGAGAACAGTCCTGTGATTGGTAAAACTGGAAAACAGTCCTGTGATTGGTAACACTGGAGAACAGTCCTGTGATTGGTAACACTGGAGAACAGTCCTGTGATTGGTAACACTGGAGAACAGTCCTGTGATTGGTAACACTGGAGAACCATCCGGTGATTGGTAACACTGGGGAACAGTCCTGCCAATGGTAACACTATAGCACAGTCCTGTGATTGTTAACACTGGGTAACAGTCCAGCCCTTGGTAACACAGGAGAACAGTCCTGTTCTTTGTAACACTGGAGATTAGTCCTGTGATTGGTAGCATTGGAGAACAGTCCTGTCATTGGTAAAACTGGAGAACAGTCCTACTCTTGGTAGCACTGGAGAACAGTCTTGTGATTGGTAACACTGGAGAACAGTCCTGTCCTTGGTAACACTGGGGAACAGTCCAGTCCTTGGTAACACTGGAGAACAGTCCAGTGAATGGTAACACTGGAGAACCGTCCTGTGATTGGTAACACTGGAGAATAGTCCTGTGATTGGTAACTCTGGGGAACAGTCCTGTGATTGGTAACACTGGAGAGCAGTCCTTCGTTGGTAACACTGGAGAATCGTCCAGTGATTGGTAACACTGGAGAACCTTCCTGTGATTGGTAACACTGGAGAACAGTCCTGTGATTGTCAACACTGGGTAACAGTCCTGCCCTTGGTAACACAGGAGAACAGTCCTGTTCCTGGTAACACTGGAGATTAGTCCTGTGATTAGTAGCATTGGAGAACAGTCCTTTCATTTGTGAAACTGCAGAACAGTCTTGCTCTTGGTAGCACTGGAGAACAGTCTTGTGATTGGTAACACTGGAGAATAGTCCTGTGATTGGTAACGCTGGAGAACAGTCCTGTGATTGGTAACACTGGAGAACCGTCCTGTGATCTGTTACACTGGAGAAGAGTCCTGTGATTGGTAACACTGGAGAACAGTCCTGTGCTTGGTAACACTGGGGAACAGTCCTGTGAATGGTAACACCGGAGAGCAATTCTGTGACTGGTAACACTGGAGAACAGTCCTGTGATTGCTAAAACTGGAGAACAGTCCTGTCCTTGGTAAAACCGGGGAACAGGCCAGTCCTTGGTAACCGTGAGGAACAGTCCTGTCCTTGGTAACACTGGAGAACAGTCCTGTGATTGGTAAAATTGGATAAAATTCCTGTGATTGGTAACACTGTAGAACAGCGTTGTCCTTGGTAACACTGGAGAACCGTCCTGTGCTTGTTAACACTGGAGAACAGTCCTTCCTTGGTAACACAGGAGAACTGTCCAGTGATTGGTAACACTGGAGAACCTTCCTGTGATTGGTAACACTGGAGAACAGTCCTGTGATAGGTAACACTGGGGAATAGTCCTGCCCTTGGTAACACTGGAGAACAGTCCTGTTACTGGTAACACTGGAGAACAGTCCTGTGATTAGTAACAGTGGGGAACAGTCCGGCCCTTGGTAACACTGGAGAACAGTCCTGTGATTGGTAATACTGGAGAACAGTCCTGTGATTGGTAACACTGCGGAACCGTCCTGTGATTGGTAACACTGGAGAACCGTCCTGTGTTTGGTAACACTGGAGAATAGTCCTGTGATTGGTAACAATGGAGAATAGTCCTGTGACTGGTAACACTGGAGAAACGTGCTGTGATTGCTAACACTGGAGAACCATCCAGTGATTGGTAACACTGGGGAACAGTCCTGACCTTGGTAACACAGGAGAACAGTCCTGTACTTGGTAACACTGGAGAACCGTCCTGTGATCTGTTACACAAGAGAACTGTCCTGTGATTGGTAACACTGGAGAACAGTCCTGTCCTTGGTAACACTGGAGAACCGTCCTGTGATTGGTAACACTGGAGAACCGTCCTGTGATTGGTAACACTGGAGAAGTGTCCTGTGATTGGTAACACTGGGGAACAGTCATGTCCTTGGTAACACTGGGAAACAGTTCTGTCCTTGGTATCACTGGGGAACAGTCCTGTCCTTGGTAACACTGGGGTAAAGTCCAGTGATTGGTAACACTGGAGAACAGTCCTGTGAATGGTAACACTGGGGCACAGTCCAGTCCTTGTTAACAGTCGGAAACAGGCCTGTCCTTGGTATCACTGGGGAACAGTCCTGTGATTGATAACACCGGAGAACATTCCTGTAATTGGTAACAATGGAGAACAATCCTGTGATTGCTAACACTGGAGTACAGTCCTGTCCTTGGTAACACTGGAGAACAGTCCTGTGATTGGTAAAACTGGATAAAATTCCTGTGATTGGTAACACTGGAGAACAGTGCTGTCCTTGGTAACACTGGAGAACAGTCCTGTGATTGCTAACACTGGAGAATAGTCCTGTGATTGGTAACACTGGGGAACAGTCCTGTGATTGGTAACACTGGAGAGCAGTCCTTCCTTGGTAACACTGGAGAACCGTCCAGTGATTGGTAACACTGGAGAACAGTCCTGTGATTGGTAACACTGGGGAACAGTCCTGCCAATGGTAACACTGTAGAACAGTCCTGTGATTGTTAACACTGGGTAACATTCCTGCCCTTGGTAACACAGGAGAACAGTCCTGTTCTTGGTAACACTGGAGATTAGTCCTGTGATTGGTAGGATTGGAGAACAGTCCGGTCATTGGTAAAACTGGAGAACAGTCCTGTGATTGGTAGCACTGGAGAACAGTCTTGTGATTGGTAACACTGGAGAATAGTCCTGTGATTGGTAACGTTGGAGAACAGTCCTGTGATTGGTAACACTGGAGAACCGTCCTGTGATCTGTTACACTGGAGAGGAGTCCTGTGATTCGTAACACTGGAGAACAGTCCTGTCCTTGGTAACACTGGGGAACAGTCCTGTGAATGGTAACACCGGAGAACAATCCTGAGATTGGTAACACTGGAGAACAGTCCTGTGATTGCTAAAACTGGAGATCATTCCTGTCCTTGGTAAAACCGGGGAACAGGCCAGCCCTTGGTAACCGTGAGGAGCAGTCCTGACCTTGGTAACACTGTAGAACAGTCCTGTGATTGGTAACCCTGGAGAACCTTCCTGTGATTTGTAACACTGGAGAACAGTCCTGTGATTGGTAACACTGGAGAACAGTCCAGTCCTTGGTAACAAAGGAGAACCGTACTGTGATTGGTAACACTGGAGAATAGTCCTGTGTTTGGTAACACTGGGGAACAGTCCTGTCCTTGGTAACACTGGGGAACAGTCCTGTCCTTGGTAACACTGGGGAAGATTCCTGTCCTTGGTAACACTGGAGTACAGTCCTGTGATTGGTAACACTGGAGAACAGTCCTGTCAATGGTAACACTGGAGAACAGTCCTGTGATTGGTAACACTGGAGAACAGTCCTGTCCTTGGTAACACTGGGGAACAGTCCTGTCCTTGGAAACAGTGGGGAACAGTCCTGTCCTTGGTCACACTGGGGAACAGTCCTGAAATTGGTAACACTGGAGAACAGTCCTGTGATTGGTAACACTGGAGAACAGTCCTGTGATTGGTAACACGGGAGAACAGTCCTGTCCTTGGTAACACGGGGGAACAGGCCAGCCCTTGGTAACAGTGGGGAACAGTCCTGTCCTTGGTAACACTGGAGAACAGTCCTGTGATTGGTAAAACTGGAAAACAGTCCTGTGATTGGTAACACTGGAGAACAGTCCTGTGATTGGTAACACTGGAGAACAGTCCTGTGATTTGCAACACTGGAGAACAGTCCTGTGATTGGTAACACTGGGGAACAGTCCTGCCAATGGTAACACTGTAGAACAGTCCTGTGATTGTTAACACTGGGTAACATTCCTGCCCTTGGTAACACAGGAGAACAGTCCTGTTCTTGGTAACACTGGAGATTAGTCCTGTGATTGGTAGGATTGGAGAACAGTCCGGTCATTGGTAAAACTGGAGAACAGTCCTGTGATTGGTAGCACTGGAGAACAGTCTTGTGATTGGTAACACTGGAGAATAGTCCTGTGATTGGTAACGTTGGAGAACAGTCCTGTGATTGGTAACACTGGAGAACCGTCCTGTGATCTGTTACACTGGAGAGGAGTCCTGTGATTCGTAACACTGGAGAACAGTCCTGTCCTTGGTAACACTGGGGAACAGTCCTGTGAATGGTAACACCGGAGAACAATCCTGAGATTGGTAACACTGGAGAACAGTCCTGTGATTGCTAAAACTGGAGATCATTCCTGTCCTTGGTAAAACCGGGGAACAGGCCAGCCCTTGGTAACCGTGAGGAGCAGTCCTGTCCTTGGTAACACTGTAGAACAGTCCTGTGATTGGTAAAACTGGATAAAATTCCTGTGATTGGTAACACTGGAGAACAGCGCTGTCCTTGGTAACACTGGAGAACAGTCCTGTGATTGGTAACACTGGAGAATAGTCCTGTGATTGGTAACACTGGGGAACAGTCCTGTGATTGGTAACACTGGAGAACCGTCCTGTGCTTGTTAACACTGGAGAGCAGTCCTTCCTTGGTAACACTGGAGAACTGTCCAGTGATTGGTAACACTGGTGAACCTTCCTGTGATTGGTAACACTGGAGAACAGTCCTGTGATTGGTAACACTGGAGAACAGTCCTGTGATTGGTAACACTGGGGAAAAGTCCTGCCCTTGGTAACACTGGAGAACAGTCCTGTTACTGGTAACACTGGAGAACAGTCCTGTGATTAGTAACAGTGGGGAACAGTCCGGCCCTTGGTAACACTGGAGAACAGACCTGTGATTGGTAATACTAGAGAACAGTCCTGTGATTGGTAACACTGGGGAACAGTCGTGTCCTTGGTAACACTGGGGAACAGTCCTGTCCTTGTTAACACTGGGGAAGAGTCCTGTCCTTGGTAACACTGGGGTACAGTCCTGTGATTGGTAACACTGGAGAACAGTCCTGTCAATGGTAACACTGGAGAACAGTTCTGTGATTGGTAACACTGGAGAACAGTCCTGTCTTTGGTAACACTGGGGAACAGTACTGTCTTTGGTAACAGTGGGGAACAGTCCTGTCCTTGGTCACACTGGGGTACAGTCCTGAGATTGGTAACACTGGAGAACAGTCCTGCGATTGGTAACACTGGAGAACAGTCCTGTGATTGGTAACACTGGAGAACAGTCCTGTCCTTGGTAAAACGAGGGAACAGGCCAGCCCTTGGTAACAGTGGGGAACAGTCCTGTCCTTGTTAACACTGGAGAACAGTCCTGTGATTGGTAAAACTGGAAAACAGTCCTGTGATTGGTAACACTGGAGAACAGTCCTGTGATTGGTAACACTGGAGAACAGTCCTGTGATTGGTAACACTGGAGAACAGTCCTGTGATTGGTAACACTGGAGAACCGTCCGGTGATTGGTAACACTGGGGAACTTTCCTGCCAATGGTAACACTATAGCACAGTCCTGTGATTGTTAACACTGGGTAACAGTCCAGCCCTTGGTAACACAGGAGAACAGTCCTGTTCTTTGTAACACTGGAGATTAGTCCTGTGATTGGTAGCATTGGAGAACAGTCCTGTCATTGGTAAAACTGGAGAACAGTTCTACTCTTGGTAGCACTGGAGAACAGTCTTGTGATTGGTAACACTGGAGAACAGTCCTGTCCTTGGTAACACTGGAGAACAGTCCAGTGAATGGTAACACTGGAGAACCGTCCTGTGATTGGTAACACTGGAGAATAGTCCTGTGATTGGTAACACTGGGGAACAGTCCTGTGATTGGTAACACTGGAGAGCAGTCCTTCGTTGGTAACACTGGAGAATCGTCCAGTGATTGGTAACACTGGAGAACCTTCCTGTGATTGGTAACACTGGAGAACAGTCCTGTGATTGTCAACACTGGGTAACAGTCCTGCCCTTGGTAACACAGGAGAACAGTCCTGTTCCTGGTAACACTGGAGATTAGTCCTGTGATTAGTAGCATTGGAGAACAGTCCTGTCATTTGTAAAACTGCAGAACAGTCTTGCTCTTGGTAGCACTGGAGAACAGTCTTGTGATTGGTAACACTGGAGAATAGTCCTGTGATTGGTAACGCTGGAGAACAGTCCTGTGATTGGTAACACTGGAGAACCGTCCTGTGATCTGTTACACTGGAGAAGAGTCCTGTGATTGGTAACACTGGAGAACAGTCCTGTCCTTGGTAACACTGGGGAACAGTCCTGTGAATGGTAACACCGGAGAGCAATTCTGTGACTGGTAACACTGGAGAACAGTCCTGTGATTGCTAAAACTGGAGAACAGTCCTGTCCTTGGTAAAACCGGGGAACAGGCCAGCCCTTGGTAACCGTGAGGAACAGTCCTGTCCTTGGTAACACTGGAGAACAGTCCTGTGATTGGTAAAATTGGATAAAATTCCTGTGATTGGTAACACTGTAGAACAGCGTTGTCCTTGGTAACGCTGGAGAACAGTCCTGTGATTGGTAACACTGGAGAATAGTCCAGTGATTGGTAACACTGGGAACAGTCCTGTGATTGTTAACAGTGGAGAGCAGTCCTTCCTTGGTAACACTGGAGAACTGTCCAGTTATTGGTAACACTGGGGAACAGTCCTGTTACTGGTAACACTGGAGAAAAGTCCTGTGATTAGTAACAGTGGGGAACAGTCCGGCCCTTGGTAACAATGGAGAACAGTCCTGTGATTGGTAATACTGGAGAACAGTCCTGTGATTGGTAAAACTGGGGAACCGTCCTGTGATTGGTAACACTGGAGAACAGTCCTGTGAGTGGTAACACTGGAGAACCGTCCTGTGTTTGGTAACAATGGAGAATAGTCCTGTGATTGGTAACACTGGAGAATAGTCCTGTGACTGGTAACACTGGAGAAACGTGCTGTGATTGCTAACACTGGAGAACCGTCCAATGATTGGTAACACTGGGGAACAGTCCTGACCTTGATAAGCCTGGAGAACAGTCCTGTCCTTGGTAACACTGGAGATTAGTCCTGTGATTGGTAGCACTGGAGAACAGTCCTGTGATTGGTAACACTGGAGAACAGTCCTGTGATTGGAAACACTGGAGAGCAGTCCTGTGATTAGTAACACTGGAGAACAATTCTGTGATTGGTAACGCTGGGGAACAGTCCTGTGACTTGTAACACAGGGAAACCATCCAGTGATTGGTAACACTGGAGCAATGGCGAGTCCTTGGTAATACTGGGAAATGGTCCTGTGATAGATAACACTGGAGAAATGTCCTGTGATTGTTAACACTGCAGAACAGTCCTGTCCTTGGTAAAACAGGAGAACAGTCCTGTGATTGGTAACACAGGGGAAAAGTCCTGTGATTGGTAACACTGGAGAACCGTCCTGTGATCTGTTCAACTGGAGAACAGTCCTCTGATTGTTAACACTGGAGAACCGTCCTCTGATTGGTAACACTGGAGAACAGTCCAGTCCTTGGTAACAAAGGAGAACCGTACTGTGATTGGTAACACTGGAGAATAGTCCTGTGTTTGGTAACACTGGGGAACAGTCCTGTCCTTGGTAACACTGGGGAACAGTCCTGTCCTTGGTAACACTGGGGAAGATTCCTGTCCTTGGTAACACTGGAGTACAGTCCTGTGATTGGTAACACTGGAAAACAGTCCTGTCAATGGTAACACTGGAGAACAGTCCTGTGATTGGTAACACTGGAGAACAGTCCTGTCCTTGGTAACACTGGGGAACAGTCCTGTCCTTGGAAACAGTGGGGAACAGTCCTGTCCTTGGTCACACTGGGGAACAGTCCTGAAATTGGTAACACTGGAGAACAGTCCTGTGATTGGTAACACGGGAGAACAGTCCTGTCCTTGGTAACACGGGGGAACAGGCCAGCCCTTGGTAACAGTGGGGAACAGTCCTGTCCTTGGTAACACTGGAGAACAGTCCTGTGATTGGTAAAACTGGAAAACAGTCCTGTGATTGGTAACACTGGAGAACAGTCCTGTGATTGGTAACACTGGAGAACAGTCCTGTGATTTGCAACACTGGAGAACAGTCCTGTGATTGGTAACACTGGGGAACAGTCCTGCCAATGGTAACACTGTAGAACAGTCCTGTGATTGTTAACACTGGGTAACATTCCTGCCCTTGGTAACACAGGAGAACAGTCCTGTTCTTGGTAACACTGGAGATTAGTCCTGTGATTGGTAGGATTGGAGAACAGTCCGGTCATTGGTAAAACTGGAGAACAGTCCTGTGATTGGTAGCACTGGAGAATAGTCCAGTGATTGGTAACACTGGAGAACCATCCTGTGATGGGTAACACAGTAGAACAGTCCTGTTCTTGATAACACAAGAGAGCAGTCCTTCCTTGGTAACACTGGAGAACCGTCCAGCGATTGGTAACACTGGAGAACCTTCCTGTGATTGGTAACACTGGAGAACAGCCCTGTGATTGGTAACACTGGAGAACAGTCCTGTGATGGGTAACACTGGGGGGAAGTCCTGCCCTTGGTAACACTGGTGAACAGTCCTGTTACTGGTAACAATGGAGAACAGTCCTCTGATTGGTAACACTGGAGAACAGTCCAGTCCTTGGTAACACTGGAGAACAGACCTGTGATTGGTAACACTGGAGAACCGACCTGTGATTGGAAAGAATGGAGAACAGTCCTGTGATTGGTAACACTGGGGAACAGTCCTGTCCTTGGTAACACTGGGGAACAGTCCTGTCCTTGTTAACACTGGGGAAGAGTCCTGTCCTTGGTAACACTGGGGTACAGTCCTGTGATTGGTAACACTGGAGAACAGTCCTGTCAATGGTAACACTGGAGAACAGTCCTGTGATTGGTAACACTGGAGAACAGTCCTGTCTTTGGTAACACTGGGGAACAGTACTGTCTTTGGTAACAGTGGGGAACAGTCCTGTCCTTGGTCACACTGGGGTACAGTCCTGAGATTGGTAACACTGGAGAACAGTCCTGCGATTGGTAACACTGGAGAACAGTCCTGTGATTGGTAACACTGGAGAACAGTCCTGTCCTTGGTAAAACGAGGGAACAGGCCAGCCCTTGGTAACAGTGGGGAACAGTCCTGTCCTTGTTAACACTGGAGAACAGTCCTGTGATTGGTAAAACTGGAAAACAGTCCTGTGATTGGTAACACTGGAGAACAGTCCTGTGATTGGTAACACTGGAGAACAGTCCTGTGATTGGTAACACTGGAGAACAGTCCTGTGATTGGTAACACTGGAGAACCGTCCGGTGATTGGTAACACTGGGGAACTTTCCTGCCAATGGTAACACTATAGCACAGTCCTGTGATTGTTAACACTGGGTAACAGTCCAGCCCTTGGTAACACAGGAGAACAGTCCTGTTCTTTGTAACACTGGAGATTAGTCCTGTGATTGGTAGCATTGGAGAACAGTCCTGTCATTGGTAAAACTGGAGAACAGTTCTACTCTTGGTAGCACTGGAGAACAGTCTTGTGATTGGTAACACTGGAGAACAGTCCAGTGAATGGTAACACTGGAGAACCGTCCTGTGATTGGTAACACTGGAGAATAGTCCTGTGATTGGTAACACTGGGGAACAGTCCTGTGATTGGTAACACTGGAGAGCAGTCCTTCGTTGGTAACACTGGAGAATCGTCCAGTGATTGGTAACACTGGAGAACCTTCCTGTGATTGGTAACACTGGAGAACAGTCCTGTGATTGTCAACACTGGGTAACAGTCCTGCCCTTGGTAACACAGGAGAACAGTCCTGTTCCTGGTAACACTGGAGATTAGTCCTGTGATTAGTAGCATTGGAGAACAGTCCTGTCATTTGTAAAACTGAAGAACAGTCTTGCTCTTGGTAGCACTGGAGAACAGTCTTGTGATTGGTAACACTGGAGAATAGTCCTGTGATTGGTAACGCTGGAGAACAGTCCTGTGATTGGTAACACTGGAGAACCGTCCTGTGATCTGTTACACTGGAGAAGAGTCCTGTGATTGGTAACACTGGAGAACAGTCCTGTCCTTGGTAACACTGGGGAACAGTCCTGTGAATGGTAACACCGGAGAGCAATTCTGTGACTGGTAACACTGGAGAACAGTCCTGTGATTGCTAAAACTGGAGAACAGTCCTGTCCTTGGTAAAACCGGGGAACAGGCCAGCCCTTGGTAACCGTGAGGAACAGTCCTGTCCTTGGTAACACTGGAGAACAGTCCTGTGATTGGTAAAATTGGATAAAATTCCTGTGATTGGTAACACTGTAGAACAGCGTTGTCCTTGGTAACGCTGGAGAACAGTCCTGTGATTGGTAACACTGGAGAATAGTCCAGTGATTGGTAACACTGGGAACAGTCCTGTGATTGTTAACAGTGGAGAGCAGTCCTTCCTTGGTAACACTGGAGAACTGTCCAGTTATTGGTAACACTGGGGAACAGTCCTGTTACTGGTAACACTGGAGAAAAGTCCTGTGATTAGTAACAGTGGGGAACAGTCCGGCCCTTGGTAACAATGGAGAACAGTCCAGTGATTGGTAATACTGGAGAACAGTCCTGTGATTGGTAAAACTGGGGAACCGTCCTGTGATTGGTAACACTGGAGAACAGTCCTGTGAGTGGTAACACTGGAGAACCGTCCTGTGTTTGGTAACAATGGAGAATAGTCCTGTGATTGGTAACACTGGAGAATAGTCCTGTGACTGGTAACACTGGAGAAACGTGCTGTGATTGCTAACACTGGAGAACCGTCCAATGATTGGTAACACTGGGGAACAGTCCTGACCTTGATAAGCCTGGAGAACAGTCCTGTCCATGGTAACACTGGAGATTAGTCCTGTGATTGGTAGCACTGGAGAACAGTCCTGTGATTGGTAACACTGGAGAACAGTCCTGTGATTGGAAACACTGGAGAGCAGTCCTGTGATTAGTAACACTGGAGAACAATTCTGTGATTGGTAACGCTGGGGAACAGTCCTGTGACTTGTAACACAGGGAAACCATCCAGTGATTGGTAACACTGGAGCAATGGCGAGTCCTTGGTAATACTGGGAAATGGTCCTGTGATAGATAACACTGGAGAAATGTCCTGTGATTGTTAACACTGCAGAACAGTCCTGTCCTTGGTAAAACAGGAGAACAGTCCTGTGATTGGTAACACAGGGGAAAAGTCCTGTGATTGGTAACACTGGAGAACCGTCCTGTGATCTGTTCAACTGGAGAACAGTCCTCTGATTGTTAACACTGGAGAACCGTCCTCTGATTGGTAACACTGGAGAACAGTCCAGTCCTTGGTAACAAAGGAGAACCGTACTGTGATTGGTAACACTGGAGAATAGTCCTGTGTTTGGTAACACTGGGGAACAGTCCTGTCCTTGGTAACACTGGGGAACAGTCCTGTCCTTGGTAACACTGGGGAAGATTCCTGTCCTTGGTAACACTGGAGTACAGTCCTGTGATTGGTAACACTGGAAAACAGTCCTGTCAATGGTAACACTGGAGAACAGTCCTGTGATTGGTAACACTGGAGAACAGTCCTGTCCTTGGTAACACTGGGGAACAGTCCTGTCCTTGGAAACAGTGGGGAACAGTCCTGTCCTTGGTCACACTGGGGAACAGTCCTGAAATTGGTAACACTGGAGAACAGTCCTGTGATTGGTAACACGGGAGAACAGTCCTGTCCTTGGTAACACGGGGGAACAGGCCAGCCCTTGGTAACAGTGGGGAACAGTCCTGTCCTTGGTAACACTGGAGAACAGTCCTGTGATTGGTAAAACTGGAAAACAGTCCTGTGATTGGTAACACTGGAGAACAGTCCTGTGATTGGTAACACTGGAGAACAGTCCTGTGATTTGCAACACTGGAGAACAGTCCTGTGATTGGTAACACTGGGGAACAGTCCTGCCAATGGTAACACTGTAGAACAGTCCTGTGATTGTTAACACTGGGTAACATTCCTGCCCTTGGTAACACAGGAGAACAGTCCTGTTCTTGGTAACACTGGAGATTAGTCCTGTGATTGGTAGGATTGGAGAACAGTCCGGTCATTGGTAAAACTGGAGAACAGTCCTGTGATTGGTAGCACTGGAGAACAGTCTTGTGATTGGTAACACTGGAGAATAGTCCTGTGATTGGTAACGTTGGAGAACAGTCCTGTGATTGGTAACACTGGAGAACCGTCCTGTGATCTGTTACACTGGAGAGGAGTCCTGTGATTCGTAACACTGGAGAACAGTCCTGTCCTTGGTAACACTGGGGAACAGTCCTGTGAATGGTAACACCGGAGAACAATCCTGAGATTGGTAACACTGGAGAACAGTCCTGTGATTGCTAAAACTGGAGATCATTCCTGTCCTTGGTAAAACCGGGGAACAGGCCAGCCCTTGGTAACCGTGAGGAGCAGTCCTGACCTTGGTAACACTGTAGAACAGTCCTGTGATTGGTAACCCTGGAGAACCTTCCTGTGATTTGTAACACTGGAGAACAGTCCTGTGATTGGTAACACTGGAGAACAGTCCAGTCCTTGGTAACAAAGGAGAACCGTACTGTGATTGGTAACACTGGAGAATAGTCCTGTGTTTGGTAACACTGGGGAACAGTCCTGTCCTTGGTAACACTGGGGAACAGTCCTGTCCTTGGTAACACTGGGGAAGATTCCTGTCCTTGGTAACACTGGAGTACAGTCCTGTGATTGGTAACACTGGAGAACAGTCCTGTCAATGGTAACACTGGAGAACAGTCCTGTGATTGGTAACACTGGAGAACAGTCCTGTCCTTGGTAACACTGGGGAACAGTCCTGTCCTTGGAAACAGTGGGGAACAGTCCTGTCCTTGGTCACACTGGGGAACAGTCCTGAAATTGGTAACACTGGAGAACAGTCCTGTGATTGGTAACACTGGAGAACAGTCCTGTGATTGGTAACACGGGAGAACAGTCCTGTCCTTGGTAACACGGGGGAACAGGCCAGCCCTTGGTAACAGTGGGGAACAGTCCTGTCCTTGGTAACACTGGAGAACAGTCCTGTGATTGGTAAAACTGGAAAACAGTCCTGTGATTGGTAACACTGGAGAACAGTCCTGTGATTGGTAACACTGGAGAACAGTCCTGTGATTTGCAACACTGGAGAACAGTCCTGTGATTGGTAACACTGGGGAACAGTCCTGCCAATGGTAACACTGTAGAACAGTCCTGTGATTGTTAACACTGGGTAACATTCCTGCCCTTGGTAACACAGGAGAACAGTCCTGTTCTTGGTAACACTGGAGATTAGTCCTGTGATTGGTAGGATTGGAGAACAGTCCGGTCATTGGTAAAACTGGAGAACAGTCCTGTGAGTGGTAACACTGGAGAACCGTCCTGTGTTTGGTAACAATGGAGAATAGTCCTGTGATTGGTAACACTGGAGAATAGTCCTGTGACTGGTAACACTGGAGAAACGTGCTGTGATTGCTAACACTGGAGAACCGTCCAATGATTGGTAACACTGGGGAACAGTCCTGACCTTGATAAGCCTGGAGAACAGTCCTGTCCTTGGTAACACTGGAGATTAGTCCTGTGATTGGTAGCACTGGAGAACAGTCCTGTGATTGGTAACACTGGAGAACAGTCCTGTGATTGGAAACACTGGAGAGCAGTCCTGTGATTAGTAACACTGGAGAACAATTCTGTGATTGGTAACGCTGGGGAACAGTCCTGTGACTTGTAACACAGGGAAACCATCCAGTGATTGGTAACACTGGAGCAATGGCGAGTCCTTGGTAATACTGGGAAATGGTCCTGTGATAGATAACACTGGAGAAATGTCCTGTGATTGTTAACACTGCAGAACAGTCCTGTCCTTGGTAAAACAGGAGAACAGTCCTGTGATTGGTAACACAGGGGAAAAGTCCTGTGATTGGTAACACTGGAGAACCGTCCTGTGATCTGTTCAACTGGAGAACAGTCCTCTGATTGTTAACACTGGAGAACCGTCCTCTGATTGGTAACACTGGAGAACAGTCCAGTCCTTGGTAACAAAGGAGAACCGTACTGTGATTGGTAACACTGGAGAATAGTCCTGTGTTTGGTAACACTGGGGAACAGTCCTGTCCTTGGTAACACTGGGGAACAGTCCTGTCCTTGGTAACACTGGGGAAGATTCCTGTCCTTGGTAACACTGGAGTACAGTCCTGTGATTGGTAACACTGGAAAACAGTCCTGTCAATGGTAACACTGGAGAACAGTCCTGTGATTGGTAACACTGGAGAACAGTCCTGTCCTTGGTAACACTGGGGAACAGTCCTGTCCTTGGAAACAGTGGGGAACAGTCCTGTCCTTGGTCACACTGGGGAACAGTCCTGAAATTGGTAACACTGGAGAACAGTCCTGTGATTGGTAACACGGGAGAACAGTCCTGTCCTTGGTAACACGGGGGAACAGGCCAGCCCTTGGTAACAGTGGGGAACAGTCCTGTCCTTGGTAACACTGGAGAACAGTCCTGTGATTGGTAAAACTGGAAAACAGTCCTGTGATTGGTAACACTGGAGAACAGTCCTGTGATTGGTAACACTGGAGAACAGTCCTGTGATTTGCAACACTGGAGAACAGTCCTGTGATTGGTAACACTGGGGAACAGTCCTGCCAATGGTAACACTGTAGAACAGTCCTGTGATTGTTAACACTGGGTAACATTCCTGCCCTTGGTAACACAGGAGAACAGTCCTGTTCTTGGTAACACTGGAGATTAGTCCTGTGATTGGTAGGATTGGAGAACAGTCCGGTCATTGGTAAAACTGGAGAACAGTCCTGTGATTGGTAGCACTGGAGAATAGTCCAGTGATTGGTAACACTGGAGAACCATCCTGTGATGGGTAACACAGTAGAACAGTCCTGTTCTTGATAACACAAGAGAGCAGTCCTTCCTTGGTAACACTGGAGAACCGTCCAGCGATTGGTAACACTGGAGAACCTTCCTGTGATTGGTAACACTGGAGAACAGCCCTGTGATTGGTAACACTGGAGAACAGTCCTGTGATGGGTAACACTGGGGGGAAGTCCTGCCCTTGGTAACACTGGTGAACAGTCCTGTTACTGGTAACAATGGAGAACAGTCCTCTGATTGGTAACACTGGAGAACAGTCCAGTCCTTGGTAACACTGGAGAACAGACCTGTGATTGGTAACACTGGAGAACCGACCTGTGATTGGAAAGAATGGAGAACAGTCCTGTGATTGGTAACACTGGGGAACAGTCCTGTCCTTGGTAACACTGGGGAACAGTCCTGTCCTTGTTAACACTGGGGAAGAGTCCTGTCCTTGGTAACACTGGGGTACAGTCCTGTGATTGGTAACACTGGAGAACAGTCCTGTCAATGGTAACACTGGAGAACAGTCCTGTGATTGGTAACACTGGAGAACAGTCCTGTCTTTGGTAACACTGGGGAACAGTACTGTCTTTGGTAACAGTGGGGAACAGTCCTGTCCTTGGTCACACTGGGGTACAGTCCTGAGATTGGTAACACTGGAGAACAGTCCTGCGATTGGTAACACTGGAGAACAGTCCTGTGATTGGTAACACTGGAGAACAGTCCTGTCCTTGGTAAAACGAGGGAACAGGCCAGCCCTTGGTAACAGTGGGGAACAGTCCTGTCCTTGTTAACACTGGAGAACAGTCCTGTGATTGGTAAAACTGGAAAACAGTCCTGTGATTGGTAACACTGGAGAACAGTCCTGTGATTGGTAACACTGGAGAACAGTCCTGTGATTGGTAACACTGGAGAACAGTCCTGTGATTGGTAACACTGGAGAACCGTCCGGTGATTGGTAACACTGGGGAACTTTCCTGCCAATGGTAACACTATAGCACAGTCCTGTGATTGTTAACACTGGGTAACAGTCCAGCCCTTGGTAACACAGGAGAACAGTCCTGTTCTTTGTAACACTGGAGATTAGTCCTGTGATTGGTAGCATTGGAGAACAGTCCTGTCATTGGTAAAACTGGAGAACAGTTCTACTCTTGGTAGCACTGGAGAACAGTCTTGTGATTGGTAACACTGGAGAACAGTCCTGTCCTTGGTAACACTGGAGAACAGTCCAGTGAATGGTAACACTGGAGAACCGTCCTGTGATTGGTAACACTGGAGAATAGTCCTGTGATTGGTAACACTGGGGAACAGTCCTGTGATTGGTAACACTGGAGAGCAGTCCTTCGTTGGTAACACTGGAGAATCGTCCAGTGATTGGTAACACTGGAGAACCTTCCTGTGATTGGTAACACTGGAGAACAGTCCTGTGATTGTCAACACTGGGTAACAGTCCTGCCCTTGGTAACACAGGAGAACAGTCCTGTTCCTGGTAACACTGGAGATTAGTCCTGTGATTAGTAGCATTGGAGAACAGTCCTGTCATTTGTAAAACTGAAGAACAGTCTTGCTCTTGGTAGCACTGGAGAACAGTCTTGTGATTGGTAACACTGGAGAATAGTCCTGTGATTGGTAACGCTGGAGAACAGTCCTGTGATTGGTAACACTGGAGAACCGTCCTGTGATCTGTTACACTGGAGAAGAGTCCTGTGATTGGTAACACTGGAGAACAGTCCTGTCCTTGGTAACACTGGGGAACAGTCCTGTGAATGGTAACACCGGAGAGCAATTCTGTGACTGGTAACACTGGAGAACAGTCCTGTGATTGCTAAAACTGGAGAACAGTCCTGTCCTTGGTAAAACCGGGGAACAGGCCAGCCCTTGGTAACCGTGAGGAACAGTCCTGTCCTTGGTAACACTGGAGAACAGTCCTGTGATTGGTAAAATTGGATAAAATTCCTGTGATTGGTAACACTGTAGAACAGCGTTGTCCTTGGTAACGCTGGAGAACAGTCCTGTGATTGGTAACACTGGAGAATAGTCCAGTGATTGGTAACACTGGGAACAGTCCTGTGATTGTTAACAGTGGAGAGCAGTCCTTCCTTGGTAACACTGGAGAACTGTCCAGTTATTGGTAACACTGGGGAACAGTCCTGTTACTGGTAACACTGGAGAAAAGTCCTGTGATTAGTAACAGTGGGGAACAGTCCGGCCCTTGGTAACAATGGAGAACAGTCCAGTGATTGGTAATACTGGAGAACAGTCCTGTGATTGGTAAAACTGGGGAACCGTCCTGTGATTGGTAACACTGGAGAACAGTCCTGTGAGTGGTAACACTGGAGAACCGTCCTGTGTTTGGTAACAATGGAGAATAGTCCTGTGATTGGTAACACTGGAGAATAGTCCTGTGACTGGTAACACTGGAGAAACGTGCTGTGATTGCTAACACTGGAGAACCGTCCAATGATTGGTAACACTGGGGAACAGTCCTGACCTTGATAAGCCTGGAGAACAGTCCTGTCCATGGTAACACTGGAGATTAGTCCTGTGATTGGTAGCACTGGAGAACAGTCCTGTGATTGGTAACACTGGAGAACAGTCCTGTGATTGGAAACACTGGAGAGCAGTCCTGTGATTAGTAACACTGGAGAACAATTCTGTGATTGGTAACGCTGGGGAACAGTCCTGTGACTTGTAACACAGGGAAACCATCCAGTGATTGGTAACACTGGAGCAATGGCGAGTCCTTGGTAATACTGGGAAATGGTCCTGTGATAGATAACACTGGAGAAATGTCCTGTGATTGTTAACACTGCAGAACAGTCCTGTCCTTGGTAAAACAGGAGAACAGTCCTGTGATTGGTAACACAGGGGAAAAGTCCTGTGATTGGTAACACTGGAGAACCGTCCTGTGATCTGTTCAACTGGAGAACAGTCCTCTGATTGTTAACACTGGAGAACCGTCCTCTGATTGGTAACACTGGAGAACAGTCCAGTCCTTGGTAACAAAGGAGAACCGTACTGTGATTGGTAACACTGGAGAATAGTCCTGTGTTTGGTAACACTGGGGAACAGTCCTGTCCTTGGTAACACTGGGGAACAGTCCTGTCCTTGGTAACACTGGGGAAGATTCCTGTCCTTGGTAACACTGGAGTACAGTCCTGTGATTGGTAACACTGGAAAACAGTCCTGTCAATGGTAACACTGGAGAACAGTCCTGTGATTGGTAACACTGGAGAACAGTCCTGTGATTGGTAACACGGGAGAACAGTCCTGTCCTTGGTAACACGGGGGAACAGGCCAGCCCTTGGTAACAGTGGGGAACAGTCCTGTCCTTGGTAACACTGGAGAACGGTCCTGTGATTGGTAAAACTGGAAAACAGTCCTGTGATTGGTAACACTGGAGAACAGTCCTGTGATTGGTAACACTGGAGAACAGTCCTGTGATTTGCAACACTGGAGAACAGTCCTGTGATTGGTAACACTGGGGAACAGTCCTGCCAATGGTAACACTGTAGAACAGTCCTGTGATTGTTAACACTGGGTAACATTCCTGCCCTTGGTAACACAGGAGAACAGTCCTGTTCTTGGTAACACTGGAGATTAGTCCTGTGATTGGTAGGATTGGAGAACAGTCCGGTCATTGGTAAAACTGGAGAACAGTCCTGTGATTGGTAGCACTGGAGAACAGTCTTGTGATTGGTAACACTGGAGAATAGTCCTGTGATTGGTAACGTTGGAGAACAGTCCTGTGATTGGTAACACTGGAGAACCGTCCTGTGATCTGTTACACTGGAGAGGAGTCCTGTGATTCGTAACACTGGAGAACAGTCCTGTCCTTGGTAACACTGGGGAACAGTCCTGTGAATGGTAACACCGGAGAACAATCCTGAGATTGGTAACACTGGAGAACAGTCCTGTGATTGCTAAAACTGGAGATCATTCCTGTCCTTGGTAAAACCGGGGAACAGGCCAGCCCTTGGTAACCGTGAGGAGCAGTCCTGTCCTTAGTAACACTGTAGAACAGTCCTGTGATTGGTAAAACTGGATAAAATTCCTGTGATTGGTAACACTGGAGAACAGCGCTGTCCTTGGTAACACTGGAGAACAGTCCTGTGATTGGTAACACTGGAGAATAGTCCTGTGATTGGTAACACTGGGGAACAGTCCTGTGATTGGTAACATTGGGGAACCGTCCTGTGCTTGTTAACACTAGAGAGCAGTCCTTCCTTGGTAACACTGGAGAACTGTCCAGTGATTGGTAACACTGGTGAACCTTCCTGTGATTGGTAACACTGGAGAACAGTCCTGTGATTGGTAACACTGGAGAACAGTCCTGTGATTGGTAACACTGGGGAACAGTCCTGTGAATGGTAACACCGGAGAACAATCCTGAGATTGGTAACACTGGAGAACAGTCCTGTGATTGCTAAAACTGGAGATCATTCCTGTCCTTGGTAAAACCGGGGAACAGGCCAGCCCTTGGTAACCGTGAGGAGCAGTCCTGTCCTTGGTAACACTGTAGAACAGTCCTGTGATTGGTAAAACTGGATAAAATTCCTGTGATTGGTAACACTGGAGAACAGCGCTGTCCTTGGTAACACTGGAGAACAGTCCTGTGATTGGTAACACTGGAGAATAGTCCTGTGATTGGTAACACTGGGGAACAGTCCTGTGATTGGTAACATTGGGGAACCGTCCTGTGCTTGTTAACACTAGAGAGCAGTCCTTCCTTGGTAACACTGGAGAACTGTCCAGTGATTGGTAACACTGGTGAACCTTCCTGTGATTGGTAACACTGGAGAACAGTCCTGTGATTGGTAACACTGGAGAACAGTCCTGTGATTGGTAACACTGGGGAAAAGTCCTGCCCTTGGTAACACTGGAGAACAGTCCTGTTACTGGTAACACTGGAGAACAGTCCTGTGATTAGTAACAGTGGGGAACAGTCCGGCCCTTGGTAACACTGGAGAACAGACCTGTGATTGGTAATACTAGAGAACAGTCCTGTGATTGGTAACACTGTGGAACCGTCCTGTGATTGTTAACACTGGAAAACAGTCCTGTGAGTGGTAACACTGGAGAACCGTTCTGTGTTTGGTAACACTGGAGAATAGTCCTGTGATTGGTAACACTGTAGAATAGTCCTGTGACTGGTAACACTGGAGAAACGTGCTGTGATTGCTAACACTGGAGAAGCATCCAGTGATTGGTAACACTGGGGAACAGTCCTGACCTTGGTAAGCCTGGAGAGCAGTCCTGTGTTTGGTAAAACTGCAGAAAAGTCCTGTGATTGTTAACACTGGGGAACAGTCCTACGATTGCTAACACTGGGGAACAGTCATATCCTTGGTAACACTGGGAAACAGACCTTTCCTTAGTAACACTGGGGAAGAGACCTGTCCTTGGTAACACTGGGGTAAATTCCAGTGATTGGTAACACTGGGGTACAGTCCTGTGAATGGTAATACTGGAGAACAGTCCTACGATTGGTAACACTGGGGAACAGTCATGTCCTTGGTAACACTGGGAAACAATCCTTTCCTTAGTAACACTGGGGAAGAGACCTGTCCTTGGTAATACTGGGGTAAAGTGCAGTGATTGGTAACACTGGAGAACAGTCCTGTGATTGCTAACACTGGAGAACAGTCCTGTGATTGGTAACACTGGGGAACAGGCCAGCCCTTAGTAACCGTGCGGAAGGGTCGTATCTTTGGTAACACTTAAACAGTCCTGTGATTGGTAAAATTGGATAAAATACCTGTGATTGGTAACACTGGAGAACAGTGCTGTCCTTGGTAACACTGGACAACAGTCCTGTGATTGGTAACACTGGAGAATAGTCCAGTGATTGGTAACACTGGAGAACCGTCCTGTGATGGGTAACACAGTAGAACAGTCCTGTTCTTGATAACACAAGAGAGCAGTCCTTCCTTGGTAACACTGGAGAACCGTCCAGCGATTGGTAACACTGGAGAACCTTCCTGTGATTGGTAACACTGGAGAACAGTCCTGTGATTGGTAACACTGGAGAACAGTCCTGTGATGGGTAACACTGGGGGGAAGTCCTGCCCTTGGTAACACTGGTGAACAGTCCTGTTACTGGTAACAATGGAGAACAGTCCTCTGATTGGTAACACTGGAGAACAGTCCAGTCCTTGGTAACACTGGAGAACAGACCTGTGATTGGTAACACTGGAGAACCGACCTGTGATTGGAAAGAATGGAGAACAGTCCTGTGATTGGTAACACTGGGGAACAGTCCTGTCCTTGGTAACACTGGGGAACAGTCCTGTCCTTGTTAACACTGGGGAAGAGTCCTGTCCTTGGTAACACTGGGGTACAGTCCTGTGATTGGTAACACTGGAGAACAGTCCTGTCAATGGTAACACTGGAGAACAGTCCTGTGATTGGTAACACTGGAGAACAGTCCTGTCTTTGGTAACACTGGGGAACAGTACTGTCTTTGGTAACAGTGGGGAACAGTCCTGTCCTTGGTCACACTGGGGTACAGTCCTGAGATTGGTAACACTGGAGAACAGTCCTGCGATTGGTAACACTGGAGAACAGTCCTGTGATTGGTAACACTGGAGAACAGTCCTGTCCTTGGTAAAACGAGGGAACAGGCCAGCCCTTGGAAACAGTGGGGAACAGTCCTGTCCTTGTTAACACTGGAGAACAGTCCTGTGATTGGTAAAACTGGAAAACAGTCCTGTGATTGGTAACACTGGAGAACAGTCCTGTGATTGGTAACACTGGAGAACAGTCCTGTGATTGGTAACACTGGAGAACAGTCCTGTGATTGGTAACACTGGAGAACCGTCCGGTGATTGGTAACACTGGGGAACAGTCCTGCCAATGGTAACACTATAGCACAGTCCTGTGATTGTTAACACTGGGTAACAGTCCAGCCCTTGGTAACACAGGAGAACAGTCTTGTTCTTTGTAACACTGGAGATTAGACCTGTGATTGGTAGCATTGGAGAACAGTCCTGTCATTGGTAAAACTGGAGAACAGTCCTACTCTTGGTAGCACTGGAGAACAGTCTTGTGATTGGTAACACTGGAGAACAGTCCTGTCCTTGGTAACACTGGAGAACAGTCCAGTGAATGGTAACACTGGAGAACCGTCCTGTGATTGGTAACACTGGAGAATAGTCCTGTGATTGGTAACACTGGGGAACAGTCCTGTGATTGGTAACACTGGAGAGCAGTCCTTCGTTGGTAACACTGGAGAATCGTCCAGTGATTGGTAACACTGGAGAACCTTACTGTGATTGGTAACACTGGAGAACAGTCCTGTGATTGTCAACACTGGGTAACAGTCCTGCCCTTGGTAACACAGGAGAACAGTCCTGTTCCTGGTAACACTGGAGATTAGTCCTGTGATTAGTAGCATTGGAGAACAGTCCTGTCATTTGTAAAACTGCAGAACAGTCTTGCTCTTGGTAGCACTGGAGAACAGTCTTGTGATTGGTAACACTGGAGAATAGTCCTGTGATTGGTAACGCTGGAGAACAGTCCTGTGATTGGTAACACTGGAGAACCGTCCTGTGATCTGTTACACTGGAGAAGAGTCCTGTGATTGGTAACACTGGAAAACAGTCCTGTCCTTGGTAACACTGGGGAACAGTCCTGTGAATGGTAACACCGGAGAGCAATTCTGTGACTGGTAACACTGGAGAACAGTCCTGTGATTGCTAAAACTGGAGAACAGTCCTGTCCTTGGTAAAACCGGGGAACAGGCCAGCCCTTGGTAACCGTGAGGAACAGTCCTGTCCTTGGTAACACTGGAGAACAGTCCTGTGATTGGTAAAATTGGATAAAATTCCTGTGATTGGTAACACTGTAGAACAGCGTTGTCCTTGGTAACACTGGAGAACAGTCCTGTGATTGGTAACACTGGAGAATAGTCCAGTGATTGGTAACACTGGGGAACAGTCCTGTGATTGTTAACAGTGGAGAGCAGTCCTTCCTTGGTAACACTGGAGAACTGTCCAGTTATTGGTAACACTGGGGAACAGTCCTGTTACTGGTAACACTGGAGAAAAGTCCTGTGATTAGTAACAGTGGGGAACAGTCCGGCCCTTGGTAACAATGGAGAACAGTCCTGTGATTGGTAATACTGGAGAACAGTCCTGTGATTGGTAACACTGGGGAACCGTCCTGTGATTGGTAACACTGGAGAACCGTCCTGTGATCTGTTCAACTGGAGAACAGTCCTCTGATTGTTAACACTGGAGAACCGTCCTCTGATTGGTAACACTGGAGAACAGTCCAGTCCTTGGTAACAAAGGAGAACCGTACTGTGATTGGTAACACTGGAGAATAGTCCTGTGTTTGGTAACACTGGGGAACAGTCCTGTCCTTGGTAACACTGGGGAACAGTCCTGTCCTTGGTAACACTGGGGAAGATTCCTGTCCTTGGTAACACTGGAGTACAGTCCTGTGATTGGTAACACTGGAAAACAGTCCTGTCAATGGTAACACTGGAGAACAGTCCTGTGATTGGTAACACTGGAGAACAGTCCTGTCCTTGGTAACACTGGGGAACAGTCCTGTCCTTGGAAACAGTGGGGAACAGTCCTGTCCTTGGTCACACTGGGGAACAGTCCTGAAATTGGTAACACTGGAGAACAGTCCTGTGATTGGTAACACGGGAGAACAGTCCTGTCCTTGGTAACACGGGGGAACAGGCCAGCCCTTGGTAACAGTGGGGAACAGTCCTGTCCTTGGTAACACTGGAGAACAGTCCTGTGATTGTTAAAACTGGAAAACAGTCCTGTGATTGGTAACACTGGAGAACAGTCCTGTGATTGGTAACACTGGAGAACAGTCCTGTGATTTGCAACACTGGAGAACAGTCCTGTGATTGTTAACACTGGGTAACATTCCTGCCCTTGGTAACACAGGAGAACAGTCCTGTTCTTGGTAACACTGGAGATTAGTCCTGTGATTGGTAGGATTGGAGAACAGTCCGGTCATTGGTAAAACTGGAGAACAGTCCTGTGATTGGTAGCACTGGAGAACAGTCTTGTGATTGGTAACACTGGAGAATAGTCCTGTGATTGGTAACGTTGGAGAACAGTCCTGTGATTGGTAACACTGGAGAACCGTCCTGTGATCTGTTACACTGGAGAGGAGTCCTGTGATTCGTAACACTGGAGAACAGTCCTGTCCTTGGTAACACTGGGGAACAGTCCTGTGAATGGTAACACCGGAGAACAATCCTGAGATTGGTAACACTGGAGAACAGTCCTGTGATTGCTAAAACTGGAGATCATTCCTGTCCTTGGTAAAACCGGGGAACAGGCCAGCCCTTGGTAACCGTGAGGAGCAGTCCTGTCCTTGGTAACACTGTAGAACAGTCCTGTGATTGGTAAAACTGGATAAAATTCCTGTGATTGGTAACACTGGAGAACAGCGCTGTCCTTGGTAACACTGGAGAACAGTCCTGTGATTGGTAACACTGGAGAATAGTCCTGTGATTGGTAACACTGGGGAACAGTCCTGTGATTGGTAACACTGGGGAACCGTCCTGTGCTTGTTAACACTAGAGAGCAGTCCTTCCTTGGTAACACTGGAGAACTGTCCAGTGATTGGTAACACTGGTGAACCTTCCTGTGATTGGTAACACTGGAGAACAGTCCTGTGATTGGTAACACTGGAGAACAGTCCTGTGATTGGTAACACTGGGGAAAAGTCCTGCCCTTGGTAACACTGGAGAACAGTCCTGTTACTGGTAACACTGGAGAACAGTCCTGTGATTAGTAACAGTGGGGAACAGTCCGGCCCTTGGTAACACTGGAGAACAGACCTGTGATTGGTAATACTAGAGAACAGTCCTGTGATTGGTAACACTGGGGAACCGTCCTGTGATTGTTAACACTGGAAAACAGTCCTGTGAGTGGTAACACTGGAGAACCGTTCTGTGTTTGGTAACACTGGAGAATAGTCCTGTGATTGGTAACACTGTAGAATAGTCCTGTGACTGGTAACACTGGAGAAACGTGCTGTGATTGCTAACACTGGAGAAGCATCCAGTGATTGGTAACACTGGGGAACAGTCCTGACCTTGGTAAGCCTGGAGAGCAGTCCTGTGTTTGGTAAAACTGCAGAAAAGTCCTGTGATTGTTAACACTGGGGAACAGTCCTACGATTGCTAACACTGGGGAACAGTCATATCCTTGGTAACACTGGGAAACAGACCTTTCCTTAGTAACACTGGGGAAGAGACCTGTCCTTGGTAATACTGGGGTAAAGTGCAGTGATTGGTAACACTGGAGAACAGTCCTGTGATTGCTAACACTGGAGAACAGTCCTGTGATTGGTAACACTGGGGAACAGGCCAGCCCTTAGTAACCGTGCGGAAGGGTCGTATCTTTGGTAACACTTAAACAGTCCTGTGATTGGTAAAATTGGATAAAATACCTGTGATTGGTAACACTGGAGAACAGTGCTGTCCTTGGTAACACTGGACAACAGTCCTGTGATTGGTAACACTGGAGAATAGTCCAGTGATTGGTAACACTGGAGAACCGTCCTGTGATGGGTAACACAGTAGAACAGTCCTGTTCTTGATAACACAAGAGAGCAGTCCTTCCTTGGTAACACTGGAGAACCGTCCAGCGATTGGTAACACTGGAGAACCTTCCTGTGATTGGTAACACTGGAGAACAGTCCTGTGATTGGTAACACTGTAGAACAGTCCTGTGATGGGTAACACTGGGGGGAAGTCCTGCCCTTGGTAACACTGGTGAACAGTCCTGTTACTGGTAACAATGGAGAACAGTCCTCTGATTGGTAACACTGGAGAACAGTCCAGTCCTTGGTAACACTGGAGAACAGACCTGTGATTGGTAACACTGGAGAACCGACCTGTGATTGGAAAGAATGGAGAACAGTCCTGTGATTGGTAACACTGGGGAACAGTCCTGTCCTTGGTAACACTGGGGAACAGTCCTGTCCTTGTTAACACTGGGGAAGAGTCCTGTCCTTGGTAACACTGGGGTACAGTCCTGTGATTGGTAACACTGGAGAACAGTCCTGTCAATGGTAACACTGGAGAACAGTCCTGTGATTGGTAACACTGGAGAACAGTCCTGTCTTTGGTAACACTGGGGAACAGTACTGTCTTTGGTAACAGTGGGGAACAGTCCTGTCCTTGGTCACACTGGGGTACAGTCCTGAGATTGGTAACACTGGAGAACAGTCCTGCGATTGGTAACACTGGAGAACAGTCCTGTGATTGGTAACACTGGAGAACAGTCCTGTCCTTGGTAAAACGAGGGAACAGGCCAGCCCTTGGTAACAGTGGGGAACAGTCCTGTCCTTGTTAACACTGGAGAACAGTCCTGTGATTGGTAAAACTGGAAAACAGTCCTGTGATTGGTAACACTGGAGAACAGTCCTGTGATTGGTAACACTGGAGAACAGTCCTGTGATTGGTAACACTGGAGAACATTCCTGTGATTGGTAACACTGGAGAACCATCCGGTGATTGGTAACACTGGGGAACAGTCCTGCCAATGGTAACACTATAGCACAGTCCTGTGATTGTTAACACTGGGTAACAGTCCAGCCCTTGGTAACACAGGAGAACAGTCTTGTTCTTTGTAACACTGGAGATTAGTCCTGTGATTGGTAGCATTGGAGAACAGTCCTGTCATTGGTAAAACTGGAGAACAGTCCTACTCTTGGTAGCACTGGAGAACAGTCTTGTGATTGGTAACACTGGAGAACAGTCCTGTCCTTGGTAACACTGGAGAACAGTCCAGTGAATGGTAACACTGGAGAACCGTCCTGTGATTGGTAACACTGGAGAATAGTCCTGTGATTGGTAACACTGGGGAACAGTCCTGTGATTGGTAACACTGGAGAGCAGTCCTTCGTTGGTAACACTGGAGAATCGTCCAGTGATTGGTAACACTGGAGAACCTTCCTGTGATTGGTAACACTGGAGAACAGTCCTGTGATTGTCAACACTGGGTAACAGTCCTGCCCTTGGTAACACAGGAGAACAGTCCTGTTCCTGGTAACACTGGAGATTAGTCCTGTGATTAGTAGCATTGGAGAACAGTCCTGTCATTTGTAAAACTGCAGAACAGTCTTCCTCTTGGTAGCACTGGAGAACAGTCTTGTGATTGGTAACACTGGAGAATAGTCCTGTGATTGGTAACGCTGGAGAACAGTCCTGTGATTGGTAACACTGGAGAACCGTCCTGTGATCTGTTACACTGGAGAAGAGTCCTGTGATTGGTAACACTGGAGAACAGTCCTGTCCTTGGTAACACTGGGGAACAGTCCTGTGAATGGTAACACCGGAGAGCAATTCTGTGACTGGTAACACTGGAGAACAGTCCTGTGATTGCTAAAACTGGAGAACAGTCCTGTCCTTGGTAAAACCGGGGAACAGGCCAGCCCTTGGTAACCGTGAGGAACAGTCCTGTTCTTGGTAACACTGGAGAACAGTCCTGTGATTGGTAAAATTGGATAAAATTCCTGTGATTGGTAACACTGTAGAACAGCGTTGTCCTTGGTAACACTGGAGAACAGTCCTGTGATTGGTAACACTGGAGAATAGTCCAGTGATTGGTAACACTGGGAACAGTCCTGTGATTGTTAACAGTGGAGAGCAGTCCTTCCTTGGTAACACTGGAGAACTGTCCAGTTATTGGTAACACTGGGGAACAGTCCTGTTACTGGTAACACTGGAGAAAAGTCTTGTGATTAGTAACAGTGGGGAACAGTCCGGCCCTTGGTAACAATGGAGAACAGTCCTGTGATTGGTAATACTGGAGAACAGTCCTGTGATTGGTAAAACTGGGGAACCGTCCTGTGATTGGTAACACTGGAGAACAGTCCTGTGAGTGGTAACACTGGAGAACCGTCCTGTGTTTGGTAACAATGGAGAATAGTCCTGTGATTGGTAACACTGGAGAATAGTCCTGTGACTGGTAACACTGGAGAAACGTGCTGTGATTGCTAACACTGGAGAACCGTCCAATGATTGGTAACACTGGGGAACAGTCCTGTCCTTGGTAACACTGGAGATTAGTCCTGTGATTGGTAGCACTGGAGAACAGTCCTGTGATTGGTAACACTGGAGAACAGTCCTGTGATTGGAAACACTGGAGAGCAGTCCTGTGATTAGTAACACTGGAGAACAATTCTGTGATTGGTAACGCTGGGGAACAGTCCTGTGACTTGTAACACAGGGAAACCATCCAGTGATTGGTAACACTGGAGCAATGGTGAGTCCTTGGTAATACTGGGAAATGGTCCTGTGATAGGTAACACTGGAGAAATGTCCTGTGATTGTTAACACTGCAGAACAGTCCTGTCCTTGGTAAAACAGGAGAACAGTCCTGTGATTGGTAACACTGGAGAACAGTCCTGTGATTGGTAACACTGGAGAACCGTCCTGTGATCTGTTCAACTGTAGAACAGTCCTCTGATTGTTAACACTGGAGAACAGTCCAGTCCTTGGTAACACTGGTAACAGTCCTGTGATTGGTAACACTGGAGAACCGTCCTGTTATTGGTAACACTGGAGAACAGTCCTGTGATTGGTAACACTGGGGAACAGTCCTGTCCTTAGTAACACTGGGGAACAGTCCTGTCCTTGGTAATACTGGGGAAGAGTCCTGTCCTTGGTAAAACTGGGGTACAGTCCTATGATTGGTAACACTGGAGAACAGTCCTGTGATTGGTTATACTGGAGAACAGTCCTGTCCTTGGTAAAACGAGGGAACAGGCCAGCCCTTGATAACAGTGGGGAACAGTCCTGTCCTTGGTAACACTGGAGAACAGTCCAGTGAATGGTAACACTGGAGAACCGTCCTGTGATTGGTAACACTGGAGAATAGTCCTGTGATTGGTAACACTGGGGAACAGTCCTGTGATTGGTAACACTGGAGAGCAGTCCTTCGTTGGTAACACTGGAGAATCGTCCAGTGATTGGTAACACTGGAGAACCTTCCTGTGATTGGTAACACTGGAGAACAGTCCTGTGATTGTCAACACTGGGTAACAGTCCTGCCCTTGGTAACACAGGAGAACAGTCCTGTTCCTGGTAACACTGGAGATTAGTCCTGTGATTAGTAGCATTGGAGAACAGTCCTGTCATTTGTAAAACTGCAGAACAGTCTTCCTCTTGGTAGCACTGGAGAACAGTCTTGTGATTGGTAACACTGGAGAATAGTCCTGTGATTGGTAACGCTGGAGAACAGTCCTGTGATTGGTAACACTGGAGAACCGTCCTGTGATCTGTTACACTGGAGAAGAGTCCTGTGATTGGTAACACTGGAGAACAGTCCTGTCCTTGGTAACACTGGGGAACAGTCCTGTGAATGGTAACACCGGAGAGCAATTCTGTGACTGGTAACACTGGAGAACAGTCCTGTGATTGCTAAAACTGGAGAACAGTCCTGTCCTTGGTAAAACCGGGGAACAGGCCAGCCCTTGGTAACCGTGAGGAACAGTCCTGTTCTTGGTAACACTGGAGAACAGTCCTGTGATTGGTAAAATTGGATAAAATTCCTGTGATTGGTAACACTGTAGAACAGCGTTGTCCTTGGTAACACTGGAGAACAGTCCTGTGATTGGTAACACTGGAGAATAGTCCAGTGATTGGTAACACTGGGAACAGTCCTGTGATTGTTAACAGTGGAGAGCAGTCCTTCCTTGGTAACACTGGAGAACTGTCCAGTTATTGGTAACACTGGGGAACAGTCCTGTTACTGGTAACACTGGAGAAAAGTCTTGTGATTAGTAACAGTGGGGAACAGTCCGGCCCTTGGTAACAATGGAGAACAGTCCTGTGATTGGTAATACTGGAGAACAGTCCTGTGATTGGTAAAACTGGGGAACCGTCCTGTGATTGGTAACACTGGAGAACAGTCCTGTGAGTGGTAACACTGGAGAACCGTCCTGTGTTTGGTAACAATGGAGAATAGTCCTGTGATTGGTAACACTGGAGAATAGTCCTGTGACTGGTAACACTGGAGAAACGTGCTGTGATTGCTAACACTGGAGAACCGTCCAATGATTGGTAACACTGGGGAACAGTCCTGTCCTTGGTAACACTGGAGATTAGTCCTGTGATTGGTAGCACTGGAGAACAGTCCTGTGATTGGTAACACTGGAGAACAGTCCTGTGATTGGAAACACTGGAGAGCAGTCCTGTGATTAGTAACACTGGAGAACAATTCTGTGATTGGTAACGCTGGGGAACAGTCCTGTGACTTGTAACACAGGGAAACCATCCAGTGATTGGTAACACTGGAGCAATGGTGAGTCCTTGGTAATACTGGGAAATGGTCCTGTGATAGGTAACACTGGAGAAATGTCCTGTGATTGTTAACACTGCAGAACAGTCCTGTCCTTGGTAAAACAGGAGAACAGTCCTGTGATTGGTAACACTGGAGAACAGTCCTGTGATTGGTAACACTGGAGAACCGTCCTGTGATCTGTTCAACTGTAGAACAGTCCTCTGATTGTTAACACTGGAGAACAGTCCAGTCCTTGGTAACACTGGTAACAGTCCTGTGATTGGTAACACTGGAGAACCGTCCTGTTATTGGTAACACTGGAGAACAGTCCTGTGATTGGTAACACTGGGGAACAGTCCTGTCCTTAGTAACACTGGGGAACAGTCCTGTCCTTGGTAATACTGGGGAAGAGTCCTGTCCTTGGTAAAACTGGGGTACAGTCCTATGATTGGTAACACTGGAGAACAGTCCTGTGATTGGTTATACTGGAGAACAGTCCTGTCCTTGGTAAAACGAGGGAACAGGCCAGCCCTTGATAACAGTGGGGAACAGTCCTGTCCTTGTTAACACTGGAGAACAGTCCTGTGATTGGTAAAACTGGAGAACAGTCCTGTGATTGGTAACACTGGAGAACAGTCCTGTGATTGGTAACACTGGAGAACCGTCCAGTGATTGGTAACACTGGGGAACAGTATTGCCAATGGTAACACTGTAGCACAGTCCTGTGATTGTTAACACTGGGTAACAGTCCAGCCCTTGGTAACACAGGAGAACAGTCCTGTTCTTTGTAACACTGGAGATTAGTCCTGTGATTGGTAGCATTGGAGAACAGTCCTGTCCTTGGTAACACTGGGGAACAGACCAGTCCTTGGTAACACTGGAGAACAGTCCAGTGAATGGTAACACTGGAGAACCGTCCTGTGATTGGTAACACTGGAGAATAGTCCTGTGATTGGTAACACTGGGGAACAGTCCTGTGATTGGTAACACTGGAGAGCAGTCCTTCGTTGGTAACACTGGAGAATCGTCCAGTGATTGGTAACACTGGAGAACAGTCCTGTGATTGTCAACACTGTGTAACAGTCCTGCCCTTGGTAACACAGGAGAACAGTCCTGTTTCTGGTAACACTGGAGATTAGTCCTGTGATTAGTAGCATTGGAGAACAGTCCTGTCATTTGTAAAACTGCAGAACAGTCTTGCTCTTGGTAGCACTGGAGAACAGTCTTGTGATTGGTAACACTGGAGAATAGTCCTGTGATTGGTAACGCTGGAGAACAGTCCTGTGATTGGTAACACTGGAGAACCATCCTGTGATCTGTTACACTGGAGAAGAGTCCTGTGATTGGTAACACTGGAGAACAGTCCTGTCCTTCGTAACATTGGGGAACAGTCCTGTGAATGGTAACACCGGAGAGCAATTCTGTGACTGGTAACACTGGAGAACAGTCCTGTGATGGCTAAAACTGGATAACAGTCCTGTCCTTGGTAAAACCAGGGAACAGGCCAGCCCTTGGTAACCGTGAGGGACAGTCCTGTCCTTGGTAACACTGGAGAACAGTCCTGTGATAGGTAAAACTGGATAAAATTCCGGTGATTGGTAACACTGTAGAACAGCGCTGTCCTTGGTAACATTGGAGAACAGTCCTGTGATTGGTAACACTGGAGAATAGTCCAGTGATTGGTAACACTGGGGAACAGTCCTGTGATTGTTAACAGTGGAGAGCAGTCCTTCCTTGGTAACACTGGAGAACAGTCCAGTTATTGGTAACACTGGGGAAAAGTCCTGCCCTTGGTAAAACTGGAGAACCGTCCTGTTACTGGTAACACTGTAGAACAGTCCTGTGATTAGTAATACTGGAGAACACTCCTGTGATTGGTAAAACTGGGGAACCGTCCTGTGATTGGTAACACTGGAGAACAGTCCTGTGAGTGGTAACACTGGAGAACCGTCCTGTGTTTGTTAACAATGGAGAATTGTCCTGTGATTGGTAACACTGGAGAATAGTCCTGTGACTGGTAACACTGGAGAAATGTGCTGTGATTGCTAACACTGGAGAACCGTCCAATCATTGGTAACACTGGGGAACAGTCCTGACCTTGATAAGCCTGGAGAACAGTCCTGTCCTAGGTAACACTGGAGATTAGTCCTGTGATTGGTAGCACTGGAGAACAGTCCTGTGATTGGTAACACTGGAGAACAGTCCTGTGATTGGAAACACGGGAGAGCAGTCCTGTGATTAGTAACACTGGAGAACAATTCTGTGATTGGTAACGCTGGGGAACAGTCCTGTGACTTGTAACACAGAGAAACCATCCAGTGATTGGTAACACTGGAGCAATGGCGAGTCCTTGGTAATACTGGGAAATGGTCCTGTGATAGGTAACACTGGAGAAATGTCCTGTGATTGTTATCACTGCATAACAGTACTGTCCTTGGTAACACAGGAGAACAGTCCTGTGATTGGTAACACTGGAGAACAGTCCTGTGATTGGTAACACCGGAGAACCGTCCTGTGATCTGTTCAACTGGAGAACAGTCCTCTGATTGGTAACACTGGAGAACAGTCCAGTCCTTGGTAACACTGGTAACAGTCCTGTGATTGGTAACACTGGAGAACCGTCCTGTGATTGGTAACACTGGAGAACAGTCCTGTGATTGGTAACACTGGGGAACAGTCCTGTCCTTAGTAACACTGGGGAACAGTCCTGTCCTTGGTAACACTGGGGAAGAGTCCTGTCCTTGGTAAAACTGGGGTACAGTCCTGTGATTGGTAACACTGGAGAACAGACCGGTCCTTGGTAACACTGGGGAACAGTCCAGTCCTTGGTAACAGTGGGGAACAGTCCTGTCCTTGGTACACTGGGGAACAGTCCTGAGATTGGTAACACTGGAGAACAGTCCTGTGATTGCTAACACTGGAGAACTTTCCTTTGATTGGTAACACTGGAGAACAGTCCTGTCCTTGGTAACACGGGGGAACAGGCAAGCCCTTGGTAACAGTGGGGAACAGTCCTGTGATTGGTAACACTGGAGAACAGTCCTGTGATTGGTAAAACTGGAAAACAGTCCTGTGATTGGTAACACTGGAGAACAGTCCTGTGATTGGTTACAATGGAGAACAGTCCTGTGATTGGTAACACTGGGGAACAGTCCTGCCAATGGTAACACTGGAGAACAGTCCTTTGATTGTTAACACTGGGTAACAGTCCTGCCCTTGGTAACACAGGAGAACAGTCCTGTTCTTGGTAACACTGGAGATTAGTCCTGTGATTGGTAGCATTGGAGAACAGTCCTGTCATTGGTAAAACTGTAGAACATTCCTGTTCTTGGTAGCACTGGAGAACAGTCTTGTGATTGGTAACACTGGCGAATAGTCCTGTGATTGGTAACACTGGAGAACATTCCTGTGATTGGTAACACTGGAGATTGCCCTGTGATCTGTTACACTGGAGAACAGTCCTGTGATTGGTTACACTGGAGAACTGTCCTGTGATTGGTAACACTGGGGGACAGTCATGTCCTTGGTAACACAGGGAAACAGTCCTATCCTTGGTAACACTGGGGAAGAGTCCTGTCCTTGGTTACACTGGGGTAAAGTCCAGTGATTGGTAACCCTGGAGAACAGTCCTGTCCTTGGTAACACTGGAGAACAGTCCTGTGATTGGTAAAACTGGATAAAATTCCTGTGATTGGTAACACTGGAGAACAGTGCTGTCCTTGATAACACTGGAGAACAGTCTTGTGATTGGTAACACTGGGGAGGAGTCCTGTGATTGGTCACACTGGGGAACAGTCCAGTGATTGGTAACACTGGAGAGCAGTCCTGTGATGGGTACCACTGGAGAACAGTCCTGTGCTTGTTAAAACTGGAGAGCAGTCCTTCCTTGGTAACACTGGAGAACCGTCCAGTGATTGGTAACACTGGAGAACCTTCCTGTGATTGGTAACACTGGAGAACAGTCCTGTGATTGGTAACACTGGAGAACATTCCGGTGATTGGTAATACTGGGGAAAAGTAGTGCCATTGGTAACACTGGAGAACAGTCCTGTTACTGGTCACACTGGAGAACAGTCCTCTGATTGGTAACACTGGAGAACAGTCCAGTCCTTAGTAAAACTGGAGAAAGTCCTGTGATTGTAACAATGAAGAACCGTCCTGTGATTGGTAACACTGGAGAACAGTCCTGTGATTGGTAACACTGTGGAACAGTCCTGTCCTTGGTAAAACTGGAGAACAGTCGTGTCCTTGGTAACACTGGAGAAAAGTCCTGTGATTGTTAACACTGGGGAACAGTCCTACGATTGGTAACACTGGAGAACAGTTCTGTGATTGTTAAGAATGGGGAACAGTCCTACCCTTGGTAAGACTGGGGACAGTCCTCTCCTTGGTAACACTGGAGATTAGTCCTGTGATTGGTAGCACTGGAGAACAGTCCTGTGATTGGTAACACTGGAGAACAGTCCTGTGATTGGAAACACTGGAGAGCAGTCCTGTGATTAGTAACACTGGAGGACAATTCTGTGTTTGGTAACGCTGGGGAACAGTCCTGTGACTTGTAACACAGGGAAACCGTCCTGTAATTGGTAACACTGGAGAAATGGCGAGTCCTTGGTAATACTGGGAAACGGTCCTGTGATAGGTAACACTGGAGAAATGTCCTGTGATTGTTAACACTGCAGAACAGTCCTGTCCTTGGTAACACAGGAGAACAGTCCTGTGATTGGTAACACTGGAGAACAGTCCTGTGATTGTTAACAATGGGGAACAGTCCGACCCTTGGTAAGACTAGAGAACAGTCCTCTCCTTGGTAACACTGGGGAAGAGTCATGTCCTTGGTAACACTGAAGTACAGTCCTGTGATTGGTAACACTTTAGAACAGTCCTGTGAGTGGTAACACTGGAGAACCGTCCTGTGTTTGGTAACACTGGAGAATAGTCCTGTGATTGGTAACACTGGGGAACAGTCCTGACCTTGTTAAGCCTGGAGAACAGTCATGTCCTTGGTCACACTGGACAAAAGTCCTGTGATTGATAACACTGGAGAACAGTCCTGTGATTGGTAACACTGTGGAACAGTCCTGTCCTTGGTAAAACTGGGGAACAGTCCTGTCCTTGGTAACACTGGGGAAGAGTCATGTCCTTGGTAACACTGGAGAATAGTCCTGTGATTGGTAACACTGGAGAATAGCCCTGTGACTGGTAACACTGGAGAACCATGCTGTGATTGCTAACACTGGGCAACCGTCCAATGATTGGCAACACTAGGGAACAGTCCTGACCTTGTTAAGCCTGGAGAACAGTCGTGTCCTTGGTAACACTGGAGAAAAGTCCTGTGATTGTTAACACTGGGGAACAGTCCTACGATTGGTAACACTGGAGAACAGTTCTGTGATTGTTAAGAATGGGGAACAGTCCTACCCTTGGTAAGACTGGGGACAGTCCTCTCCTTGGTAACACTGGAGATTAGTCCTGTGATTGGTAGCACTGGAGAACAGTCCTGTGATTGGTAACACTGGAGAACAGTCTTGTGATTGGAAACACTGGAGAGCAGTCCTGTGATTAGTAACACTGGAGGACAATTCTGTGTTTGGTAAAGCTGGGGAACCGTCCTGTGACTTGTAACACAGGGAAACCGTCCTGTAATTGGTAACACTGGAGAAATGGCGAGTCCTTGGTAATACTGGGAAACGGTCCTGTGATAGGTAACACTGGAGAAATGTCCTGTGATTGTTAACACTGCAGAACAGTCCTGTCCTTGGTAACACAGGAGAACAGTCCTGTGATTGGTAACACTGGAGAACAGTCCTGTGATTGTTAACAATGGGGAACAGTCCGACCCTTGGTAAGACTAGAGAACAGTCCTCTCCTTGGTAACACTGGGGAAGAGTCATGTCCTTGGTAACACTGGAGTACAGTCCTGTGATTGGTAACACTTTAGAACAGTCCTGTGAGTGGTAACACTGGAGAACCGTCCTGTGTTTGGTAACACTGGAGAATAGTCCTGTGATTGGTAAGACTGGAGAATAGTCCTGTGACTGGTAACACTGGACAACCATGCTGTGATTGCTAACACTGGAGAACCGTCCAATGATTGGCAACACTGGGGAACAGTCCTGACCTTGTTAAGCCTGGAGAACAGTCATGTCCTTGGTCACACTGGACAAAAGTCCTGTGATTGATAACACTGGGGAACAGTCCTACGATTGGTAACACTGGAGAACAGTTATGTGATTATTAACAATGGGGAACAGTCCTACCCTTGGTAAGACTGGAGAACAGTCCTCTCCTTGGTAACACTGGAGATTAGTCCTGTGATTGGTAGCACTGAAGAACAGTCCTGTGATTGTTAACACTGGAGAACAGTCCTGTGATTGGAAACACTGGAGAGTAGTCCTGTGATTAGTAACACTGGAGGACAATTCTGTGTTTGGTAACGCTGGGGAACAGTCCTGTGACTTGTAACACAGGGAAACTGTCCTGTGATTGGTAACACTGGAGAAATGGCGAGTCCCTGGTAATACTGGAAAACGGTCCTGTGATAGGCAACACTGGAGAAATGTCCTGTGATTGTTAACACTGCAGAACAGTCCTGTCCTTGGAAACACAGGAGAACAGTCCTGTGATTGGAAACACTGGAGAACAGTCCTGTTCTTGGTAGCACTGAAGAACAGTCCTGTGCTTGGTAACACTGGAGAATAGTTCTGGGATTGGTAACACTGTAGAACAGTCCTGTATTTGGTAACACCGGAGAACCGTCCTGTGATCTGTTCAACTGGTGAACAGTCCTCTGATTGGTGACACTGGAGAACAGTCCAGTCCTTGGTAACACTGGAGAACAGTCCTGTGATTGGTAACACTGGAGAACCGTCCTGTGATTGGTAACACTGGAGAACAGTCCTGTGATTGGTAACACTGGGGAAAGTCCTGTCCTTAGTAACACTGGGGAAGAGTCCTGTCCTTGGTAACACTGGGGTACAGTCCAGTGATTGGTAACACTGGGTAACAGTCCTGTCAATGGTAACACTGGAGATCAGTCCTGTGATTGGTAACACAGGAGAACAGTCCTTGTCCTTGATAACACTGGGGAACAGTCCTGTCCTTGGTAACAGTTGGAACAGTCCTGTCCTTGGTACACTGGGGAACAGTCCTGAGATTGGTAACACTGGAGAACAACCTTGTGATTGCTAACACTGGAGAACTTTCCTGTGATTGGTAACACTGGAGAACAGTCCTGTCCTTGGTAACACTGGGGAACAGGCCAGCCCTTGGTAACAGTGGGGAACAGTCCTGTCCTTGGTAACACTGGAGAACCGTCCTGTGATTGGTAAAACTGGAAAACAGTCCGGTGATTGGTAGCACTGGAGAACAGTCCTGTTTTTGGAAACACTGGAGAACCGTCCTGTGATTTGTAACACTGGGGAACAGTCATGTCCTTGGTAACACTGGGAAACAGTCCTATCCTTGGTAACACTGGGGAAGAGTCCTGTCCTTGGTTACACTGGGGTAAAGTCCAGTGATTGGTAACACTGGAGAACAGTCCTGTCCTTGGTAACACTGGAGAACAGTCCTGAGATTGGTAAAAATGGATAAAATTCCTGTGATTGGTAACACTGGAGAACAGTGCTGTCCTTGATAACACTGGAGAACAGTCTTGTGATTGGTAACACTGGAGAATAGTCCTGTGATTGGTCACACTGGGGAACAGTCCTGTGATTGGTAACACTGGAGAACAGTCCTGTGATGGATACCACTGGAGAACACTCCTGTGCTTGTTAAAACTGGAGAGCAGTCCTTCCTTGGTAACACTGGAGAACCGTCCAGTGATTGGTAACACTGGAGAACCTTCCTGTGATTGGTAACACTGGAGAACAGTCCTGTGATTGGTAACACTGGAGAACATTCCGGTGATTGGTAATACTGGGGAAAAGTAGTGTCATTGGTAACACTGGAGAACAGTCCTGTTACTGGTCACACTGGAGAACAGTCCTCTGATTGGTAACACTGGAGAACAGTCCAGTCCTTGGTAAAACTGGAGAAAGTCCTGTGATTGTAACAATGAAGAACCGCCCTGTGATTGGTAACACTGGAGAACAGTCCTGTGATTGGTAACACTGTGGAACAGTCCTGTCCTTGGTAAAACTGGGGAACAGTCCTGTCCTTGGTAACACTGGGGAAGAGTCATGTCCTTGGTAACACTGGAGTACAGTCCTGTGATTGGTAACACTTTAGAACAGTCCTGTGAGTGGTAACACTGGAGAATCGTCCTGTGTTTGGTAACACTGGAGAATAGTCCTGTGATTGGTAACAATGGAGAATAGTCCTGTGACTGGTAACACTGGAGAACCATGCTGTGATTGCTAACACTGGAGAACCGTCCAATGATTGGCAACACTGGGGAACAGTCCTGACCTTGTTAAGCCTGGAGAACAGTCCTGTCCTTGGTAACACTGGAGAAAAGTCCTGTGATTGTTAACACTGGGGAACAGTCCTACGATTGGTAACACTGGAGAACTGTTCTGTGATTGTTAACAATGGGGAAAAGTCCTACCCTTGGTAAGACTGGAGAACAGTCCTCTCCTTGGTAACACTGGAGATTAGTCCTGTGATTGGTAGCACTGAAGAACAGTCCAGTGATTGTTAACACTGGAGAACAGTCTTGTGATTGGAAACACTGGAGAGCAGTCCTGTGATTAGTAACACTGGAGGACAATTCTGTGTTTGGTAATGCTGGGGAACAGTCCTGTGACTTGTAACACAGGGAATCCGTCCTGCAATTGGTAACACTGGAGAAATGGCGAGTCCCTGGTAATACTGGGAAACGGTCCTGTGATAGGTAACACTGGAGAAATGTCCTGTGATTGTTAACACTGCAGAACAGTCCTGTCCTTGGTAACACAGGAGAACAGTCCTGTGATTGGTAACACTGGAGAACAGTCCTGTGATTGTTAACAATGGGGAACAGTCCTGTGCTTGGTAAGACTAGAGAACAGTCCTCTCCTTGGTAACACTGGGGAAGAGTCATGTCCTTAGTAACACTGGAGTACAGTCCTGTGATTGGTAACACTTTAGAACAGTCCTGTGAGTGGTAACACTGGAGAACCGTCCTGTGTTTGGTAACACTGGAGAATAGTCCTGTGATTGGTAAGACTGGAGAATAGTCCTGTGACTGGTAACACTGGACAACCATGCTGTGATTGCTAACACTGGAGAACCGTCCAATGATTGGCAACACTGGGGAACAGTCCTGACCTTGTTAAGCCTGGAGAACAGTCCTGTCCTTGGTCACACTGGACAAAAGTCCTGTGATTGTTAACACTGGGGAACAGTCCTACGATTGGTAACACTGGAGAACAGTTCTGTGATTGTTAACAATGGGGAACAGTCCTACCCTTGGTAAGACTGGAGAACAGTCCTCTCCTTGGTAACACTGGAGATTAGTCCTGTGATTGGTAGCACTGAAGAACAGTCCTGTGATTGTTAACACTGGAGAATAGTTCTGGGATTGGTAACACTGTAGAACAGTCCTGTAATTGGTAACACCGGAGAACCATCCTGTGATCTGTTCAACTGGAGAACAGTCCTCTGATTGGTGACACTGGAGAACAGTCCAGTCCTTGGTAACACTGGAGAACAGTCCTGTGATTGGTAACACTGGAGAACCGTCCTGTGATTGGTAACACTGGAGAACAGTCCTGTGATTGGTAACACTGGGGAACAGTCCTGTCCTTAGTAACACTGGGGAAGAGTCCTGTCCTTGGTAACACTGGGGTACATTCCAGTGTTTGGTAACACTTGGTAACAGTCCTGTCAATGGTAACACTGGAGAACAGTCCAGTGATTGGTAACACAGGAGAACAGTCCTGTCCTTGGTAACACTGGGGAACAGTCCTGTCCTTGGTAACAGTTGGAACAGTCCTGTCCTTGGTACACTGGGGAACAGTCCTGAGATTGTTTACACTGGAGAACAGTCTTGTGATTGCTAACACTGGAGAACTTTCCTCTGATTGGTAACACTGGAGAACAGTCCTGTCCTTGGTAACACTGGGGAACAGGCCAGCCCTTGGTAACAGTGGGGAACAGTCCTGTCCTTGGTAACACTGGAGAACAGTCCTGTGATTGGTAAAACTGGAAAACAGTCCGGTGATTGGTAACACTGGCGAACAGTCCTGTGATTGGTAGCACTGGAGAACAGTCCTGTTTTTGGAAACACCTGAGAACCGTCCAGTGATTGGTAACACTGGGTAACAGTCCTGCCCTTGGTAACACAGGAGAACAGTCCTGTTCTTGGTAACACTGGAGATTAGTCATATGATTGGTAGCATTGGAGAACAGTCCTGTCATTGTTAAAACTGGAGAACAGTCCTGTTCTTGGTAGCATTGGAGAACAGTCTTGTGATTGGTAACACTGGAGAATAGTCCTGTGATTTGTAACACTGGACAACAGTCCTGTGATTGGTAACACTGGAGAACAGTCCTGTGATTGGTAACACTGGGGAAAAGTAGTGCCCTTGGTAACACTGGAGAACAGTCCTGTTACTGGTCACACTGGAGAACTGTCCTCTGATTGGTAACACTGGAGAACAGTCCAGTCCTTGGTAACACTGGAGAACAGTCCTGTGATTGGAAATAAGGGAGAACTGTTCCTGTGATTGGTAACACTGGAGAACAGTCCTGTGATTGGTAACACTGGGGAACAGTCCTGTCCTTGGTAACACTGGGGAACAGTCCTGTCCTCGGTAACACTGGGGAAGAGTCATGTCCTTGGTAACACTGGAGTACAGTCCTGTGATTGGTAACACTTTAGAACAGTCCTGTGAGTGGGAACACTGGAGAACCGTCCTGTGGTTGGTAACACTGGAGAATAGTCCTGTGATTGGTAACACTGGAGAACCGTGCTGTGATTGCTAAAACTGGAGAACTGCCCAGTGATTGGCAACACTGGGGAACAGTCCTGACCTTGTTAAGCCTGGAGAACAGTCCTGTCCTTGGTAACGCTGGAGAAACCAAGTCCTGTGACTTGTAACACAGGGAAACCGTCCTGCAATTGGTAACACTGGAGAAATGGCGAGTCCTTGGTAATACTGGGAAACGGTCCTGTGATAGGTAACACTGGAGAAATTTCCTGTGATTGTTAACACTGCAGAACAGTCCTGTCCTTGGTAACACAGGAGAACAGTCCTGTGATTGGTAACACTGGAGAACAGTGCTGTTCTTGGTAGCGCTGGAGAACAGTCCTGTGCTTGGTAACACTGGAGAATAGTTCTGGGATTGGTAACACTGTAGAACAGTCCTGTAATTGGTAACACCGGAGAACCGTCCTGTGATCTGTTCAACTGGAGAACAGTCCTCTGATTGGTGACACTGGAGAACAGTCCAGTCCTTGGTAACACTGGAGAACAGTCCTGTGATTGGTAACACTGGAGAACCGTCCTGTGATTGGTAACATTGGAGAACAGTCCTGTGATTGGTAACACTGGGGAACAGTAATGTCCTTGGTAACACTGGGGAAGAGTCCTGTCCTTGGTAACACTGGGGTACAGTCCTGTGATTGGTAACACTGGGTAACAGTCCTGTCAATGGTAACACTGGAGAACAGTCCAGTGATTGGTAACACAGGAGAACAGTCCTGTCCTTGGTAACACTGGGGAACAGTCCTGTCCTTGGTAACAGTTGGAACAGTCCTGTCCTTGGTACACTGGGGAACAGTCCTGAGATTGTTTACACTGGAGAACAGTCTTGTGATTGCTAACACTGGAGAACTTTCCTCTGATTGGTAACACTGGAGAACAGTCCTGTCCTTGGTAACACTGGGGAACAGGCCAGCCCTTGGTAACAGTGGGGAACAGTCCTGTCCTTGGTAACACTGGAGAACAGTCCTGTGATTGGTAAAACTGGAAAACAGTCCGGTGATTGGTAACACTGGCGAACAGTCCTGTGATTGGTAGCACTGGAGAACAGTCCTGTTTTTGGAAACACCTGAGAACCGTCCAGTGATTGGTAACACTGGGTAACAGTCCTGCCCTTGGTAACACAGGAGAACAGTCCTGTTCTTGGTAACACTGGAGATTAGTCATATGATTGGTAGCATTGGAGAACAGTCCTGTCATTGTTAAAACTGGAGAACAGTCCTGTTCTTGGTAGCATTGGAGAACAGTCTTGTGATTGGTAACACTGGAGAATAGTCCTGTGATTTGTAACACTGGACAACAGTCCTGTGATTGGTAACACTGGAGAACAGTCCTGTGATTGGTAACACTGGGGAAAAGTAGTGCCCTTGGTAACACTGGAGAACAGTCCTGTTACTGGTCACACTGGAGAACTGTCCTCTGATTGGTAACACTGGAGAACAGTCCAGTCCTTGGTAACACTGGAGAACAGTCCTGTGATTGGAAATAAGGGAGAACTGTTCCTGTGATTGGTAACACTGGAGAACAGTCCTGTGATTGGTAACACTGGGGAACAGTCCTGTCCTTGGTAACACTGGGGAACAGTCCTGTCCTCGGTAACACTGGGGAAGAGTCATGTCCTTGGTAACACTGGAGTACAGTCCTGTGATTGGTAACACTTTAGAACAGTCCTGTGAGTGGGAACACTGGAGAACCGTCCTGTGGTTGGTAACACTGGAGAATAGTCCTGTGATTGGTAACACTGGAGAACCGTGCTGTGATTGCTAAAACTGGAGAACTGCCCAGTGATTGGCAACACTGGGGAACAGTCCTGACCTTGTTAAGCCTGGAGAACAGTCCTGTCCTTGGTAACGCTGGAGAAACCAAGTCCTGTGACTTGTAACACAGGGAAACCGTCCTGCAATTGGTAACACTGGAGAAATGGCGAGTCCTTGGTAATACTGGGAAACGGTCCTGTGATAGGTAACACTGGAGAAATTTCCTGTGATTGTTAACACTGCAGAACAGTCCTGTCCTTGGTAACACAGGAGAACAGTCCTGTGATTGGTAACACTGGAGAACAGTGCTGTTCTTGGTAGCGCTGGAGAACAGTCCTGTGCTTGGTAACACTGGAGAATAGTTCTGGGATTGGTAACACTGTAGAACAGTCCTGTAATTGGTAACACCGGAGAACCGTCCTGTGATCTGTTCAACTGGAGAACAGTCCTCTGATTGGTGACACTGGAGAACAGTCCAGTCCTTGGTAACACTGGAGAACAGTCCTGTGATTGGTAACACTGGAGAACCGTCCTGTGATTGGTAACATTGGAGAACAGTCCTGTGATTGGTAACACTGGGGAACAGTAATGTCCTTGGTAACACTGGGGAAGAGTCCTGTCCTTGGTAACACTGGGGTACAGTCCTGTGATTGGTAACACTGGGTAACAGTCCTGTCAATGGTAACACTGGAGAACAGTCCTGTGATTGGTAACACTGGAGAACAGTCCTGTCCTTGGTAACACTGGGGAACAGTCCTGTCCTTGGTAACAGTTGGAACAGTCCTGTCCTTGGTACACTGGGGAACAGTCCTGAGATTGGTAACACTGGAGAACAGTCTTGTGATTGCTAACACTGGAGAACTTTCCTGTGATTGGTAACACTGGAGAACAGTCCTGTCCTTGGTAACACTGGGGAAGAGGCCAGCCGTTGGTAACAGTGGGGAACAGTCCTGTCCTTGGTAACACTGGAGAACAGTCCTGTGATTGGTAAAAGTGGAAAACAGTCCGGTGATTGGTAACACTGGAGAACAGTCCTGTGATTGGTAGCACTGGAGAACAGTCCTGTGATTGGTAACACTGGAGAACCGTCCAGTGATTGGTAACACTGGGTAACAGTCCTGCCCTTGGTAACACAGGAGACCAGTCCTTTTCTTGGTAACACTGGAGATTAGTCCTGTGATTGGTAGCATTGGAGAATAGTCCTGTCTTTGGTAAAACTGGAGAACAGTCCTGTTCTTGGTAGCATTGGAGACCAGTCTTGTGATTGGTAACACTGGAGAATAGTCCTGTGATTGGTAACACTGGCGAACAGTCCTGTGATTGGTAACACTGGAGAAGAGTCCTGTGATCTTTTAGACTGGAGAACAGTCCTGTGATTGGTAACACTGGAGAACTGTCCTGTGATTGGTAACACTGGGGATCAGTCATGTCCTTGGTAACACTGGGAAACAGTCGTATCCTTGGTAACACTGGGGAAGAGTTCTGTCCTTGGTAACACTGGGCTAAAGTCCAGTGATTGGTAACACTGGAGAACAGTCCTGTCCTTGGTAACAATGGAGTCCTGTGATTGGAAAAACTGGATAAAATTCCTTTGATTGGTAACACTGGAGAACAGTGCTGTCCTTGGTAACACTGGGGAACAGTCCTGTGATTGGTAACACTGGAGAATAGTCCTGTGATTGGTAACACTGGGGAACAGTACTGTGATTGGTAACACTGGAGAACCGTCCTGTGATGGGTAACACTGGAGAACAGACCTGTGCTTGTTAACACTGGAGAGCAGTCCTTCCTTGGTAACACTGGAGAACCGTCCAGTGATTGGTAACTCTGGAGAACCTTCCTGTGATTGGTAACACTGGGGAAAAGTCCTGCCCTTGGTAACACTGGAGAACAGTCCTGCTACTGGTAACACTGGAGAACAGTCCTCTGATTGGTAACACTGGAGAACAGTCCAGTCCTTGGTAACACTGGAGAACAGTCCTGTGATTGATAACACTGGAGAACCATGCTGTGATTGGTAAGACTGGAGATCAGTCCTGTGATTGGTAACACTGGGGAACAGTCCTGTCCTTGGTAACACTGGGGAACAGTCCTGTCCTTGGTAACACTGGGGACGAGTCCTGTCCTTGGTAACACTGGGGTACAGTCCTGTGTTTGGTAACACTGGAGAACAGTCCTGTCCTTGGTAACACTGGGGAACAGGCCTGGCCTTGGTAACAGTGGGGAACAGTCCTCTCCTTGGTCACACTGGGGAACAGTCCTGAGATTGGTACAACTGGAGAACAGTCCTGTGATTGGTAACGCTGGAGAACGGTCCTCTGATTGGTCAGAAAGGAGAACAGTCCTGTCATTGGTAACACGGGGGAACTGGCCAGCCCTTGGTTACATTGGGAAAACTCCTGTCCTTAGTAACACTGGAGAACAGACCTGTGATTTTTAAAACTGGAAAACAGTCCTGTGATTGGTAACACTGGAGAACAGTCCTGTGATTGGTAACACTGGAGCACAGTCCTGTGATTGGTAACACTGGAGAACCGTCCAGTGATTGGTAACAATGGGGAACAGTCCTGCCAATGGTAACACTGTAGAACAGTCCAGTGATTGTTAGCACAGGGTAACAGTCCTGCCCTTGGTAACACAGGAGAACAGTCCTGTTCTTGGTAACACTGGAGATTAGTCCTGTGATTGGTAGCCTTGGTGAACAGTTCTGTCATTGGTAAAACTGGAGAACAGTCCTGCCCTTGGTAGCACTGGAGAACAGTCTTGTGATTGGTAACACTGGAGAATAGTCCTGTGATTGGTAACAATGGAGAACAGTCCTGTGATTGGTAACACTGGAGAACTGTCCTGTGATTGGTAATACTGGGGAATAGTCATGTCCTTGGTAACACTGGCAAACGGTCCTGTCCTTGGTAACACTGTGGAAGAGCCCTGTCCTTGGTAACACTGGAGTAAAGTCCAGTGATTGGTTACACTGGAGAACAGTCCTCTGATTGGTAACACTGGAGAACAGTCCAGTCCTTGGTAACACTGGAGAACAGTCCTGTGATTGGTAACACTGGAGAACAGCCCTGTGATTGGTAACACTGTAGAACAGTCCTGTGATTGGTAACACTGGAGAGCCGTCCAGTGATTGGTAACACTGGTGAACAGTCCTGCCAATGGTAACACTGTTGAACAGTCCTGTGATTGTTAACACTGGGTAACAGTCCTGCCCTTGGTAACACAGGAGAACAGTCCTTTTCTTGATAACACTGGAGAACAGTTCTGCCCTTGGTAGCATTGGAGAACAGTCTTGTGATTGGTAACACTGGAGTTTGGTCCTGTGATTGGTAACAATGGAGAACAGTCCTGTGATTGGTAACACTGGAGAACCGTCCTGTGATCTTTTGCACTGGAGAACAGTCCGGTGATTGGTAACACTGGAGAACAGTCTTGTCCTTGGTAACACTGGAGAACAATCCTGTGATTGGTAACACTGGAGAACCGTCCTGTGATTGGTAACACTGGAGATCTGTCCTGTGATTGGTAACACAGGGGAATAGTCATGTCCTTGGTAACACTGGGAAACGGTCCTGTCCTTGGTAACACTGGGGAAGAGTCCTGTCCTTGGTAACACTGGGGTAATGTCCAGTGATTGGTAACGCTGGAGAACAGACCTCTGATTGGTAACACTGGAGAACAGTCCAGTCCTTGGTAACACTGGAGAACAGCCCTGTGATTGGTATCACTGGAGAACCGTGCTGTGATTGGTAAGACTGGAGATCAGTCCTGTGATTGGTAACACTGGGAAACAGTCCAGTCCTTGGTTACACTGGAGAACAGTCCTGTGATTGGTAAAACTGCATAAAATTCCTGTGATTGGTAAAACTGGAGAACAGTGCTGTCCTTGGTAACACTGGAGAACATTCCTGTGATTGGTAACACTGGAGAATAGTCCTGTGATTGGTAACAATGGGGAACCGTCCTGTGATTTGTTACACTGGAGAACTGTCCTGTGATTGGTAACGCTGGAGAACCGTCCTGTGATGGGGAACACTGGAGAACAGTCCTGTGCTTCTTAACACTGGAGAGCAGTCCTTCCTTGGTAACTCTGGAGAACCGTCCAATGAAACGTAACACTGGAGAACCTTCCTGTGAAAGGTAACACTGGAGAACAGTCCAGTCCTTGGTAACACTGGAGAACAGTCCTGTGACTGGTAACACTGGAGAACCGTCCTGTGATTGGTAACACTGGAGAACAGTCCTGTCCTTGGTAACACTGGGGAACAGTCCTGTCCTTGGTAACACTGGGGAACAGGCCTGTCCTTGGTAACACTGGGGAAGAGTCCGGTCCTTGGTAACACTGTGGTACAGTCCTGTGATTGGTAACACTGGAGAACAGTCCAGTCAATGGTAACACTGGAGAACAGTCCTGTGATTGGTAACACTGGAGAACCGTCCTGTGATTGGTAACAATGGAGAACAGTCCTGTGATTGGTAACACTGGAGAACCGTCCTGTGATCTTTTGCACTGGAGAACAGTCCGGTGATTGGTAACACTGGAGAACAGTCTTGTCCTTGGTAACACTGGAGAACAATCCTGTGATTGGTAACACTGGAGAACCGTCCTGTGATTGGTAACACTGGAGAACTGTCCTGTGTTTGGTAACACTGGGGAATAGTCATGTCCTTGCTAACGCTGGGAAACGGTCCTGTCCTTGGTAACACTGGGGAAGAGTGCTGTCCTTGGTAACACTGGGGTAATGTCCAGTGATTGGTAACGCTGGAGAACAGCCCTGTGATTGGTAACACTGGAGAACCGTGCTGTGATTGGTAAGACTGGAGATCAGTCCTGTGATTGGTAACACTGGGAAACAGTCCAGTCCTTGGTAATACTGGAGAACAGTCCTGTGATTGGTAAAACTGCATAAAATTCCTGTGATTGGTAAAACTGGAGAACAGTGCTGTCCTTGGTAACACTGGAGAACATTCCTGTGATTGGTAACACTGGAGAATAGTCCTGTGATTGGTAACACTGGGGAACAGTCCTGTGATTGGTAACACTGGTGAACCGTCCTGTGATGGGTAACACTGGAGAACAGTCCTGTGCTTCTTAACACTGGAGAGCAGTCCTTCCTTGGTAACTCTGGAGAACCGTCCAATGAAAGGTAACACTGGAGAACCTTTTTGTGAAAGGTAACACTGGAGAACAGTCCAGTCCTTGGTAACACTGGAGAACAGTCCTGTGATTGGTAACACTGGAGAACCGTCCTGTGATTGGTAACACTGGAGAACAGTCCTGTGATTGGTAACACTGGGGAACAGTCCTGTCCTTGGTAACACTGGGGAACAGGCCTGTCCTTGGTTACACTGGGGAAGAGTCCTGTCCTTGGTAACACTGTGGTACAGTCCTGTGATTGGTAACACTGGAGAACAGTCCAGTCAATGGTAACACTGGAGAACAGTCCTGTGATTGGTAACACTGGAGAACCGTCCTGTGATTGGTAACACTGGAGAACAGTCCTGTGATTGTTAACTTTGGGGAACAGTCCTGTCCTTGGTAACACTGGGGAACAGTCCTGTCCTTGGTAACAGTGGGGAACAGTCCTGTCCTTGGTCACACTGGGGAACAGTCCTGAGATTGGTAACACTGGAGAACTGTCCTGTGATTGCTAACACAGGAGAACTTTCCTGTGATTGGTAACACTGGAGAACAGTCCTGTCCTTGGTAACACGGGGGAACAGGCAAGCCCTTGGTAACAGTGGGGAACAGTCCTGTCCTTGGTAACACTGGAGAACAGTCCTGTGAATGGTAAAACTGGAAAACAGTCCTTTGATTGGTAACACTGGAGAACAGTCCTGTGATTGGTAATACTGGAGAACCGTCCAGTGATTGGTAACAGTGGGGAACAGTCCTGCCAATGGTAACACTGGAGAACAGTCCTTTGATTGTTAACACTGGGTAACAGTCCTGCCCTTGGTAACACAGGAGAACAGTCCTGTTCTTGGTAACACTGGAGATTAGTCCTGTGATTGGTAGCATTGGAGAACTGTCCTGTCATTGGTAAAACTGGAGAACAGTCCTGTTCTTGGTAGCACTGGAGAACAGTCTTGTGATTGGTAACACTGGCGAATAGTCCTGTGATTGGTAACACTGGAGAACAGTCCTGTGATTGGTAACACTGGAGAACCGTCCTGTGATCTGTTACACTGGAGAACAGTCCTGTGATTGGTAACACTGGAGAACTGTCCTGTGATTGGTAACACTGGGGAACAGTCATGTCCTTGGTAACACTGGGAAACAGTCCTATCCTTGGTAACACTGGGGAAGAGTCCTGTCCTTGGTAACACTGGGGTAAAGTCCAGTGATTGGTAACACTGGAGAACAGTCCTGTCCTTGGTAACACTGGAGAACAGTCCTGTGATTGGTAAAACTGGATAAAATTCCTGTGATTGATAACACTGGAGAACTGTGCTGTCCTTGGTAACACTGGAGAACAGTCTTGTGATTGGTAACACTGGAGAATAGTCCTGTGATTGATAACACTGGGGAACAGTCCTGTGATTGGTAACACTGGAGAACCTTCCTGTGATTGGTATTACTGGAGAACAGTCCTGTCATTGGTAACACTGGAGAACAGTCCTGAGATTGGTAACACCGGGGAAAAGTAGGGCCCTTGGTAACACTGGAGAACAGTCCTGTTACTGGTAACACTGGAGAACAGTCCTCTGATTGGTAAAACGGGAGAACAGTCCAGTCCTTGGTAACACTGGAGAACAGTCCTGTGATTGGTAACAATGGAGAACCGTCCTGTGATTGGTAACACTGGAGAAGAGTCCTGTGATTGGTAACACTGGGGAACAGTCCTGTCCTTGGTAACAATGGGGAACAGTCCTGTCCTTGGTAACACTGGGGAAGAGTCATGTCCTTGGTAACACTGGAGTACAGTCCTGTGATTGGTAACACTTTAGAACAGTCCTGTTAGTGGCAGCACTGGGGAACCGTCCTGTGTTTCGTAACACTGGAGAATAGTCCTGTGATTGGTAACACTGGAGAATAGTCCTGTGACTGGTAACACTGGAGAACCGTGCTGTGATTGCTAACACTGGAGAACCGTCCAGTGATTGGCAACACTGGGGTACAGTCCTGACCTTGTTAAGCCTGGAGAACAGTCCTGTTCTTGGTAACACTGGAGAAAATTCCTGTGATTGTTAACACTGGGGAACAGTCCTACGATTGGTAACACTGGAGAACAGTTCTGTGATTGTTAACAATGGGGAACAGTCCTACCCTTGGTAAGACTGGAGAACAGTCCTGTCCTTGGCAACACTGGAGATTAGTCCTGTGATTGGTAGCACTGAAGAACAGTCCTGTGATTGTTAACACTGGAGAACAGTCCTGTGATTGTAAACACTGGAGAGCAGTCCTGTGATTAGTAACACTGGAGGACATTTCTGTGATTGGTAACGCTGGTGAACAGTCCTGTGACTTGTAACACAGGGAAACCGTCCTGAAATTGGTAACACTGGAGAAATGGCAAGTCCTTGGTAATACTGGGAAACGGTCCTGTGATAGGTAACACTGGAGAAATGTCCTGTGATTGTTAACACTGCAGAACAGTCCTGTCCTTGGTAACACAGGAGAACAGTCCTGTGATTGGTAACACTGGAGAACAGTCCTGTTCTTGGTAGCACTGGAGAACATTCCTGTGCTTGGTAACACTGGAGAATAGTGCTGGGATTGGTAACACTGTAGAACAGTCCTTTAATTGGTAACACCGGAGAACTGTCCTGTGATCTGTTCAACTGGAGAACAGTCCTCTGATTGGTGACACTGGAGAACAGTCCAGTCCTTGGTAACACTGGAGAACAGTCCTGTGATTGGTGACACTGGAGAACCGTCCTGTGATTGGTAACACTGGAGAACAGTCCTGTGATTGGTAACACTGGGGAACAGTCCTGTCCTTGGTAACACTGGGGAACAGGCCTGTCCTTGGTAACACTGGGGAAGAGTCCTGTCCTTGGTAACACTGTGGTACAGTCCTGTGATTGGTAACACTGGAGAAGAGTCCTGTCAATGGTAACACTGGAGAACAGTCCTGTGATTGGTAACACTGGAGAACTGTCCTGTGATTGGTAACACTGGAGAACAGTCCTGTGATTGTTAACTTTGGGGAACAGTCCTGTCCTTGGTAACACTGGGGAACAGTCCTGTCCTTGGTAACAGTGGGGAACAGTCCTGTCCTTGGTCACACTGGGGAAGAGTCCTGCTCTTGGTCGCACTGGAGAACAGTCTTGTGATTGGTAACACTGGAGAATAGTTCTGTGATTGGTAACACTGGAGAACAGTCCTGTGATTAGTAACACTGGAGAACAGCGCTCTCCTTGGTAACACTGGAGAGCAGTCCTGTGATTGGTAACACTGGTGAATAGTCCTGTGATTGGTAACACTGGGGAACAGTCCTGTGATTGGTAACACTGGAGAACTGTCCTGTGATTGGTAACACTGGGGAACAGTCATGTCCTTGGTAACACTGGGAAACAGTCCTGTCCTTGGTATCACTGGGGGACAGTCCTGACCTTGGTAACACTGGGGTAATATACAGTGATTGGTAACACTGGAGAATAGTCCTGTGAATGGTAACACTGGAGAACAGTCCTTCCTTGGTAACACTGGGGAACAGTCCAGTCCTTGTTAACAGTCGGAAACAGTCCTGTCCTTGGTATCACTGGGAAACAGTCCGGTGATTGATAACACCGGAGAACAATTCAGTGATTGGTAACACTGGAGAACAGTCCTGTGATTGCTAACACTGGAGAACAGTGCTGTCCTTGGTAACACTGGAGAACAGTCCTGTGATTGGTAACACTGGAGAATAGTCCTGTGATTAGTAACACTGGGGAACAGTCCTGTGATTGGTAACACTGGAGAACTGTCCTGTCATGGGTAACACTGGAGAACAGCCCTGTTCTTGTTAACACTGGAGAGCAGTCCTTCCTTGGCAACACTGGAGAACCATCCACTGATTGTTAACACTGGAGAACCTTCCTGTGATTGGTAACACTGGAGAACAGTCCTGTGATTGGTAACACTGGAGAACAGTCCTGTGATTAGTTACACTGGGGTTAAGTCCGGCCCTTGGTAACACTGGAGAACAGTCCTGTTACTGGTAACACTGGAGAGCAGTCCTCTGATTGGTAACACTGGAGAACAGTGCTGTCCTTGGTAACACTGGAAAACAGTCCTGTGATTGGTAACAATGGAGAACCGTCCTGCGATTGGTAACACTGGAGAACAGTCCTGTGATTGGTAACACTGGGGAACAGTCCTGTCCTTGGTAGCACTAGGGAACAGTCCTGTCCTTGGTAACACTGGGGAAGAGTCCTGTCCTTGGTAACACTGGAGTACAGCCCTGTCAATGGTAAAATTGGAGAACAGTCCTGTGATTGGTAACACTGGGGAACAGTCCTGTCCTTGGTAGCACTAGGGAACAGTCCTGTCCTTGGTAACACTGGGGAAGAGTCCTGTCCTTGGTAACACTGGAGTACAGTCCTGTCAATGGTAAAATTGGAGAACAGTCCTGTGATTGGTAACACTGGAGAACAGTCCTGTCCTTGGTAACACTGGGGAACAGTCCTGTGTTTGGTAACACTGGGGAACAGTTGTATCCTTGGTCATTCTGGGGAACAGTCCTGAGATTGGAACACTGGAGAACAGTCCTCTGATTGGTAATACTGGAGAACAGTCCTGTGATTGGTAACACGGGAGAACAGGCCAGCCCTTGGTAACAATGGGGAACAGTCCTGTCCTTGGTAACGCTGGAGTACAGTACTTTGATTGGTAAATCCGTAAAACAGTCCTGTGATTGGTAACACTGGAGAACAGTCCTGTGATTGGTAACACTGGAGAACAGTCCTGTGATTGGTAACACTGGGGAACAGTCCTGCCAATGGTAACACTGGAGAACAGTCCTGTGATTGTTAACACTGGATAACAGTCCTGCCCTTGGTAACACAGGAGAACAGTCCTGTTCTTGGTAACACTGGAGATGAGTCCTGTGATTGGTAGCATTGGAGAACAGTCCTGTCATTTGTAAAACTGGAGAACAGTCCTGCTCTTGGTAGCACTGGAGAACAGTCTTGTGATTGGTAACACTGGAGAATAGTCCTGTGATTGGTAATGCTGGAGAACAGTCCTGTGATTGGTAACACTGGAGAACCGTCCTGTGATCTGTTACACTGGAGAAGAGTCCTGTGATTGTTAACACTGGAGAACAGTCCTGTCCTTCGTAACACTGGGGAACAGTCCTGTGAATGGTAACACCGGAGAGCAATCCTGTGATTGGTAACACTGGAGAACAGTCCTGTGATTGCTAAAACTGGAGAACAGTCCTGTCCTTGGTAAAACCGGGGAACCGGCCAGCCCTTGGTAACCGTGTGGAACACTTCTGTCCTTGGTAACAATGGAGAACAGTCCTGTGATTGGTAAAACTGAATAAAATTCCTGTGATTGGTAACACTGGAGAACAGCGCTGTCCTTGGTAACACTGGAGAACAGTCCTGTGATTGGTAACACTGGAGAATAGTCCAGTGATTGTTAACACTGGGGAACAGTACTGTGATTGGTAACACTGGAGAACCGTCCTGTGCTTGTTAACACTGGAGAGCAGTCCTTCCTTGGTAACACCGGAGAACTGTCCAGTTATTGGTAACACTGGGGAAAAGTCCTGCCCTGGGTAACACTGGAGAACAGTCCTGTTACTGGTAACACTGGAGAACAGTCCTGGAATTAGTAACAGTGGGGAACAGTCCGGCCCTTGGTAACAATGTAGAACAGTCCTGTGATTGGTAATACTGGAGAACAGTCCTGTGATTGGTAACACTGGGGAACCGTCCTGGGATTGGTAACACTGGAGAACAGTCCTGTGAGTGGTAACAATGGAGAATAGTCCTGTGATTGGTAACACTGGAGAATAGTCCTGAGACTGGTAACACTGGAGAAACGTGCTGTGATTGCTAACACTGGAGAACCGTCCAATGATTGGTAACACTGGGGAACAGTCCTGACCTTGGTAAGCCTGGAGAGCAGTCCTGTCCTTGGTAACACTGGAGATTAGTGCTGTGATTGGTAGAACTGGAGAACATTCCTGTGATTGGTAACACTGGAGTACAGTCCTGTGATTGGTAACACTGGAGAACAGTCCTGTCAATGGTAAAATTGGAGAACAGTCCTGTGATTGGTAACACTGGAGAACAGTCCTGTCCTTGGTAACACTGGGGAACAGTCCTGTGTTTGGTAACGCTGGGGAACAGTTGTATCCTTGGTCACTCTGGGGAACAGTCCTGAGATTGGAACACTGGAGAACAGGTCTCTGATTGGTAACACTGGAGAACAGTCCTGTGATTGGTAACACGGGAGAACTGGCCAGCCCTTGGTAACAATGGGGAACAGTCCTGTCCTTGGTAACACTGGAGAACAGTACTGTGATTGGTAAAACTGGAAAACAGTCCTGTGATTGGTAACACTGGAGAACAATCCTGTGATTGGTAACACTGGAGAACAGTCCTGTGATTGGTAACACTGGGGAACAGTCCTGCCAATGGTAACACTGGAGAACAGTCCTGTGATTGTTAACACTGGATAACAGTTCTGCCCTTGGTAACACAGGAGAACAGTCCTGTTCTTGCTAACACTGGAGATTAGTCCTGTGATTGGTAGCATTGGAGAACAGTCCTGTCATTTGTAAAACTGGAGAACAGTCCTGCTCTTGGTAGCACTGGAGAACAGTCTTGTGATTGGTAACACTGGAGAATAGTCCTGTGATTGGTAACGCTGGAGAACATTCCTGTCATTGGTAACACTGGAGAACGGTCCTGTGATCTGTTACACTGGAGAAGAGTCCGGTGATTGGTAACACTGGAGAACAGTCCTGTCCTTGGTAACACTGGGGAACAGTCCTGTGAATGGTAACACCGGAGAGCAATCCTGTGATTGGTAACACTGGAGAACAGTCCTGTGATTGGTAAAACTGGATACAATTCCTGTGATTGGTAACACTGGAGAACAGCGCTGTCCTTGGTAACACTGGAGAACAATCCTGAGATTGGTAACACTGGAGAATAGTCCAGTGATTGGTAACACTGGGAAACAGTCCTGTGATTGGTAACACTGGAGAACCGTCCATTGCTTGTTAACACTGGAGAGCAGTCCTTCCTTGGTAACACTGGAGAACTGTCCTGTGATTGGTAACACTGGGGAAAAAACCTGCCCTTGGTAACACTGGAGAACAGTCCTGTTACTGGTAACACTGGAGAACAGTCCTGTGATTAGTAACAGTGGGGAACAGACCGGCCCTTGGTAACAATGGAGAACAGTCCTGTGATTGGTAATACTGGAGAACAGTCCTGTGATTGGTAACACTGGGGAACCGTCCTGGGATTGGTAACACTGGAGAACAGTCCTGTGAGTGGTAACAATGGAGAATAGTCCTGTGATTGGTAACACTGGAGAATAGTCCTGTGACTGGTAACACTGGAGAAACGTGCTGTGATTGCTAACACTGGAGAACCGTCCAATGATTGGTAACACTGGGGAACAGTCCTGACCTTGGTAAGCCTGGAGAGCAGTCCTGTCCTTGGTAACACTGGAGATCAGTCCTGTGATTGGAAACACTGGAGAGCAGTCCTGTGATTAGTAACACTGGAGGACATTTCTGTGATTGGTAACGCTGGGGAACAGTCCTGTGACTTGTAACACAGGGAAACCATCCTGTGATTTGTAACACTGGAGAAATGGCGAGTCCTTGGTAATACTGGGAAACGGTCCGGTGATAGGTAACATTGGAGAAATGTCCTGTGATTGTTAACACTGCAGAACAGTCCTGTCCTTGGTAACACAGGAGAACAGTCCTGTGCTTGGTAACACTGGAGAATAGTCCTGGGATTGGTAACACTGTAGAACAGTCCTGTGATTGCTAACACCGGAGAAACATCCTGTGATCTGTTCAACTGGTGAACAGTCCTCTGATTGGTAACACTGGAGAACAGTCCAGTTATTGGTAACATTGGAGAACCGTCCTGTGATTGGTAACACTGGAGAACAGTCCTGTGATTGGTAACACTGGCGAACAGTCCTGTCCTTAGTAACACTGGGGAACAGTCCTGTCCTTGGTAACACTGGGGAAGAGTCCTGACCTTGGTAACACTGGCGTACAGTCCTGTGATTGGTAACACTGGAGAACAGTCCTGTCTATGGTAACACTGGAGAACAGTCCTGTGATTGGTAACACTGGAGAACAGTCCGGTCCTTGGTAACACTGGGGAACAGTCCTCTCCTTGGTAACAGTGGGGAACAGTCCTGTCCTTCGTACACTGGGGAACAGTCCTGAGATTGATAACACTGGAGAACTGTCCTGTGATTGCTAACACAGGAGAACTTTCCTGTGATTGGTAACACTGGAGAACAGTCCTGTCCTTGGTAACACGGGGGAACAGGCAAGACCTTGGTAACAGTGGGGAACAGTCCTGTCCTTGGTAACACTGGAGAACAGTCCTGTGATTGGTAAAACTGAAAAACAGTCCTTTGATTGGTAACACTGGAGAACAGTCCTGTGATTGGTAATACTGGAGAACCGTCCAGTGATTGGTAACAGTGGGGAACAGTCCTGCCAATGGTAACACTGGAGAACAGTCCTTTGATTGTTAACACTGGGTAACAGTCCTGCCCTTGGTAACACAGGAGAACAGTCCTGTTCTTGGTAACACTGGAGATTAGTCCTGTGATTGGTAGCATTGGAGAACAGTCCTGTCATTGGTAAAACTGGAGAACAGTCCTGTTCTTGGTAGCACTGGAGAACAGTCTTGTGATTGGTAACACTGGCGAATAGTCCTGTGATTGGTAACACTGGAGAACAGTCCTGTGATTGGTAACACTGGAGAACCGTCCTGTGATCTGTTACACTGGAGAACAGTCCTGTGATTGGTAACACTGGAGAACTGTCCTGTGATTGGTAACACTGGGGAACAGTCATGTCCTTGGTAACACTGGGAAACAGTCCAATCCTTGGTAACACTGGGGAAGAGTCCTGTCCTTGGTAACACTGGGGTAAAGTCCAGTGATTGGTAACACTGGAGAACAATCCTGTCCTTGGTAACACTGGAGAACAGTCCTGTGATTGGTAAAACTGGATAAAATTCCTGTGATTGATAACACTGGAGAACTGTGCTGTCCTTGGTAACACTGGAGAACAGTCTTGTGATTGGTAACACTGGAGAATAGTCCTGTGATCGGTAACACTGGGGAACAGTCCTGTGATTGATAACACTGGAGAACCTTCCTGTGATTGGTATCACTGGAGAACAGTCCTGTCATTGGTAACACTGGAGAACAGTCCTGAGATTGGTAACACCGGGGAAAAGTAGGGCCCTTGGTAACACTGGAGAACAGTCCTGTTACTGGTAACACTGGAGAACAGTCCTCTGATTGGTAAAACGGGAGAACAGTCCAGTCCTTGGTAACACTGGAGAACAGTCCTGTGATTGGTAACAATGGAGAACAGTCCTGTGATTGGTAACACTGGAGAAGAGTCCTGTGATTGGTAACACTGGGGAACAGTCCTGTCCTTGGTAACAATGGGGAACAGTCCTGTCCTTGGTAACACTGGGGAAGAGTCATGTCCTTGGTAACACTGGAGTACAGTCCTGTGATTGGTAACACTTTAGAACAGTCCTGTTAGTGGTAGCACTGGGGAACCGTCCTGTGTTTCGTAACACTGGAGAATAGTCCTGTGATTGGTAACACTGGAGAATAGTCCTGTGACTGGTAACACTGGAGAACCGTGCTGTGATTGCTAACACTGGAGAACCGTCCAGTGATTGGCAACACTGGGGTACAGTCCTGACCTTGTTAAGCCTGGAGAACAGTCCTGTTCTTGGTAACACTGGAGAAAATTCCTGTGATTGTTAACACTGGGGAACAGTCCTACGATTGGTAACACTGGAGAACAGTTCTATGATTGTTAACAATGGGAAACAGTCCTACCCTTGGTAAGACTGGAGAACAGTCCTGTCCTTGGCAACACTGGAGATTAGTCCTGTGATTGGTAGCACTGAAGAACAGTCCTGTGATTGTTAACACTGGAGAACAGTCCTGTGATTGGAAACACTGGAGAGCAGTCCTGTGATTAGTAACACTGGAGGACATTTCTGTGATTGGTAACGCTGGGGAACAGTCCTGTGACTTGTAACACAGGGAAACCGTCCTGAAATTGGTAACACTGGAGAAATGGCAAGTCCTTGGTAATACTGGGAAACGGTCCTGTGATAGGTAACACTGGAGAAATGTCCTGTGATTGTTAACACTGCAGAACAGTCCTGTCCTTGGTAACACAGGAGAACAGTCCTGTGATTGGTAACACTGGAGAACAGTCCTGTTCTTGGTAGCACTGGAGAACATTCCTGTGCTTGGTAACACTGGAGAATAGTCCTGGGATTTGTAACACTGTAGAACAGTCCTTTAATTGGTAACACCGGAGAACTGTCCTGTGATCTGTTCAACTGGAGAACAGTCCTCTGATTGGTGACACTGGAGAACAGTCCGGTCCTTGGTAACACTGGAGAACAGTCCTGTGATTGGTGACACTGGAGAACCGTCCTGTGATTGATAACACCGGAGAACAGTCCTGTGATTGGTAACACTGGGGAACAGTCCTGTCCTTAGTAACACTGGGGAACAGTCCTGTCCTTGGTAACACTGGGGAAGAGTCCTGTCCTTGGTAACACTGTGGTACAGTCCTGTGATTGGTAACACTGGTGAACAGTCCTGTCCTTGGTAACAGTTGGAACAGTCCTGTCCTTGGTACACTGGGGAACAGTCCTGTTCTTGGTAGCACTGGAGAACATTCCTGTGCTTGGTAACACTGGAGAATAGTCCTGGGATTGGTAACACTGTAGAACAGTCCTTTAATTGGTAACACCGGAGAACTGTCCTGTGATCTGTTCAACTGGAGAACAGTCCTCTGATTGGTGACACTGGAGAACAGTCCGGTCCTTGGTAACACTGGAGAACAGTCTTGTGATTGCTAACACTGGAGAACGTTCCTGTGAATTGTAACACTGGAGAACAGTCCTGTCCTTGGTAACACGGGGGAACAGGCCAGCCCTTGGTAACAGTGGGGAACAGTCCTGTCCGTGGTAACATTGGAGAACAGTCCTGTGATTGGTAAAACTGGAAAACTGTCCTGTGATTGGTAACACTGATGAACAGTCCTGTGATTGGTAACACTGGAGAACCGTCCTGTGATTGGTAACACTGGAGAACCGTCCAGTGATTGGTAACACTGGGTAACAGACCTGCCCTTGGTAACACAGGAGAACAGTCCTGTTCTTGGTAACACTGGAGATTAGTCCTGTGATTGCTAGCATTGGAGAACAGTCCTGTCATTGGTAAAACTGGAGAACCGTCCTGTGATCTGTTACACTGGAGAACAGTCCTGTGATGGGTAACACTGGAGAACTGTCCTGTGATTGGTAACACTGGTGATCAGTCATGTCCTTGGTAACACTGGGAAACAGTCCTATCCTTGGTAACACTGGGGAAGAGTCCTGTCCTTGGTAACACTGGGCTAAAGTCCAGTGATTGGTAACACTGGAGAACAGTCCTGTCCTTGGTAACACTGGAGAACAGTCCTGTGATTGGTAAAACTGTATAAAATTCCTGTGATTGGTAATCCTGGAGAACAGTGCTGTCCTTGGTAACACTGGAGTTCAGTCCTGTGATTGGAAACACTGGAGAATAGTCCTGTGATTGGTAACACTGGGGAACAGTCCTGTGATTGGTAACACTGGAGAACCGTCCTGTGATGGGTAACACTGGAGAACAGTCTTGCGCTTGTTAACACTGGAGAGCAGTCCTTCCTTGGTAACACTGGAGAACCGTCCAGTGATTGGTAACATTGGAGAACCTTCCTGTGATTGGTAACACTGGAGTACAGTCCAGTGATTGGTAGCACTGAAGAACATTCCTGTGATTGGTAACACTGGAGAACAGTCCTGTTCTTGGTAGCACTGGAGAACATTCCTGTGCTTGGTAACACTGGAGAATAGTCCTGGGATTTGTAACACTGTAGAACAGTCCTTTAATTGGTAACACCGGAGAACTGTCCTGTGATCTGTTCAACTGGAGAACAGTCCTCTGATTGGTGACACTGGAGAACAGTCCGGTCCTTGGTAACACTGGAGAACAGTCCTGTGATTGGTGACACTGGAGAACCGTCCTGTGATTGATAACACCGGAGAACAGTCCTGTGATTGGTAACACTGGGGAACAGTCCTGTCCTTAGTAACACTGGGGAACAGTCCTGTCCTTGGTAACACTGGGGAAGAGTCCTGTCCTTGGTAACACTGTGGTACAGTCCTGTGATTGGTAACACTGGTGAACAGTCCTGTCCTTGGTAACAGTTGGAACAGTCCTGTCCTTGGTACACTGGGGAACAGTCCTGTTCTTGGTAGCACTGGAGAACATTCCTGTGCTTGGTAACACTGGAGAATAGTCCTGGGATTGGTAACACTGTAGAACAGTCCTTTAATTGGTAACACCGGAGAACTGTCCTGTGATCTGTTCAACTGGAGAACAGTCCTCTGATTGGTGACACTGGAGAACAGTCCGGTCCTTGGTAACACTGGAGAACAGTCTTGTGATTGCTAACACTGGAGAACGTTCCTGTGAATTGTAACACTGGAGAACAGTCCTGTCCTTGGTAACACGGGGGAACAGGCCAGCCCTTGGTAACAGTGGGGAACAGTCCTGTCCGTGGTAACATTGGAGAACAGTCCTGTGATTGGTAAAACTGGAAAACTGTCCTGTGATTGGTAACACTGATGAACAGTCCTGTGATTGGTAACACTGGAGAACCGTCCTGTGATTGGTAACACTGGAGAACCGTCCAGTGATTGGTAACACTGGGTAACAGACCTGCCCTTGGTAACACAGGAGAACAGTCCTGTTCTTGGTAACACTGGAGATTAGTCCTGTGATTGCTAGCATTGGAGAACAGTCCTGTCATTGGTAAAACTGGAGAACCGTCCTGTGATCTGTTACACTGGAGAACAGTCCTGTGATGGGTAACACTGGAGAACTGTCCTGTGATTGGTAACACTGGTGATCAGTCATGTCCTTGGTAACACTGGGAAACAGTCCTATCCTTGGTAACACTGGGGAAGAGTCCTGTCCTTGGTAACACTGGGCTAAAGTCCAGTGATTGGTAACACTGGAGAACAGTCCTGTCCTTGGTAACACTGGAGAACAGTCCTGTGATTGGTAAAACTGTATAAAATTCCTGTGATTGGTAATCCTGGAGAACAGTGCTGTCCTTGGTAACACTGGAGTTCAGTCCTGTGATTGGAAACACTGGAGAATAGTCCTGTGATTGGTAACACTGGGGAACAGTCCTGTGATTGGTAACACTGGAGAACCGTCCTGTGATGGGTAACACTGGAGAACAGTCTTGCGCTTGTTAACACTGGAGAGCAGTCCTTCCTTGGTAACACTGGAGAACCGTCCAGTGATTGGTAACATTGGAGAACCTTCCTGTGATTGGTAACACTGGAGTACAGTCCAGTGATTGGTAGCACTGAAGAACATTCCTGTGATTGGTAACACTGGAGAACAGTCCTGTGATTGGAAACACTGGAGAGCAGACCTGTGATTAGTAACACTGGAGGACATTTCTGTGATTGGTAACACTGGGGAACAGTCCTGTGACTTGTAACACAGGGAAACCGTCCTGAAATTGGTAACACTGGAGAAATGGCGAGTCCTTGGTAATACTGGGAAACGGTCCTGTGAGAGGTAACACTGGAGAAATGTCCTGTCCTTGGTAACACAGGAGAACAGTCCTGTTCTTGGTAGCACTGGAGAACATTCCTGTGCTTGGAAACACTGAAGAATAGTCCTGGGATTGGTAACACTGTAGAACAGTCCTGTAATTGGTAACACCGGAGGACCGTCCTGTGATCTGTTCAACTGGAGAACAGTCCTCTGATTGGTGACACTGGAGAACAGTCCAGTCCTTGGTAACACTGGAGAACAGTCCTGTGATTGGTAACACTGGAGAACCGTCCTGTGATTGATAACACTGGAGAACAGTCCTGTGATTGGTAACACTGGGAACAGTCCTGTCCTTAGTAACAATGGGGAACAGTCCTGTCCTTGGTAACACTGGGGAAGAGTCCTGTCATTGGTAACACTGGGGTACAGTCCTGTGATTGGTAACACTGGAGAAGAGTCCTGTCAATGGTAACACTGGAGAACAGTCCTGTGATTGGTAACACTGGAGACAGTCCTCTCCTTGGTAGAACTGGGGAACAGTCCTGTCCTTGGTAACAGTTGGAACAGTCCTGTCCTTGGTACACTGGGGAACAATCCTGAGATTGGTAACACTGGAGAACAGTATTGTGATTGCTAACACTGGAGAACCTTCCTGTGAATTGTAACACTGGAGAACAGTCCTGTCCTTGGTAACACTGGGGAACAGGCCAGCACTTGGTAACAGTGGCGAACAGTCCTGTCCTTGGTAACACTGGAGAACAGTCCTGTGATAGGTAAAACTGGAAAACTGTCCTGTGATTGGTAACACTGAAGAACAGTCCTGTGATTGGTAACACTGGAGAACAGTCCTGTGATTGGTAACACTGGAGAACCGTCCAGTGATTGGTAACACTGGGTAACAGACCTGCCCTTGGTAACACAGGAGAACAGTCCTGTTCTTGGTAACACTGGAGATTAGTCCTGTGATTGCTAGCATTAGAGAACAGTCCTGTCATTGGTAAAACTGGAGAACCGTCCTGTGATCTGTTACACTGGAGAACAGTCCTGTGATGGGTAACACTGGAGAACTGTCCTGTGATTGGTAACACTGGGGATCAGTCATGTCCTTGGTAACACTGGGAAACAGTCCTATCCTTGGTAACAATGGGGAAGAGTCCTGTCCTTGGTAACACTGGGCTAAAGTCCAGTGATTGGTAACATTGGAGAACAGTCCTGTCCTTGGTAACACTGGAGAACAGTCCTGTGATTGGTAAAACTGTATAAAATTCATGTGATTGGTAACACTGGAGAAGAGTGCTGTCCTTGGTAACACTGGAGAACAGTCCTGTGATTGGAAAGACTGGAGAATAGTCCTGTGATTGGTAACACTGGGGAACAGTCCTGTGAATGGTAACACTGGAGAACCGTCCAGTGATGGGTAACACTGGAGAACCTTCCTGTGATTGGTAACACTGGAGAACAGTCCTGTGATTGGTAACACTGGAGAACAGTCCTGTGATTGGTAACACTGGGGAAAAGTCGGGCCCTTGGTAACACTGGAGAACAGTCCTGTTACTGGTAACACTGGAGAACAGTCCTCTGATTGGTAACACTGGAGAACAGTCCAGTCCTTGGTAACACTGGAGAACAGTCCTGTGATTGGTAACACTGGAGAACCGTGCTGTGATTGGTAAGTCTGGAGATCAGTCCTGTGATTGCTAACACTGGGGAGAAGTCCTGTCCTTGGTAACACTGGGGACGAGTCCTGTCCTTGGTAACACTGGGGAACAGTCCTGTGATTGGTAAAACTGGAGAACAGTCCTGCCCTTGGTAGCACTGGAGGACAGTCTTGTGATTGGTAACACTGGAGAACAGTCCTGTGATTGGTAACACTAGAGAACTGTCCTGTGATCTTTTGCACTGGAGAACAGTCCTGTGATTGGTAACACTGGAGAACAGTCTTGTCCTTGGTAACACTGGAGAACAGTCCTGTGATTGGTAGCACTGGAGAACAGTCCTGTGATTGGTAACACTGGAGAACTGTCCTGTGATTGTTAACAATGGGGAAGAGTCCTGTCCTTGGTAACACTGGGGTAAAGTCCAGTGATTGGTTACACTGGAGAACAGTCCTCAGATTGGTAACACTGGAGAACAGTCCAGTCCTTGGTAACACTGGAGAACAGTCCTGTGATTGGTAACACTGGAGAACCGTGCTGTGATTGGTAAGACTCGAGATCAGTCCTTTGATTGGTAACACAGGGGAACAGTCCTGTCCTTGTTAACACTGGGGAACAGTGCTGTCCATGGTAACACTGGGGACGAGTCCTGTCCTTGGTAACACTGGGGTACAGTCCTGTGATTGGTAACACTGGAGAACAGTCCTGTCCTTGGTAACACTGGGGAACAGTCCTGTCCTTGCTAACAGTGGGGAACAGTCCTGTCCTTGGTCACACTGGGGAACAGTCCTGAGATCGGTAACACTGGAGAATAGTCTTGTGATTGTTAACGCTGGAGAACAATCCTTTGATTGGTAACACTGGAGAACAGTCCTGTCCTTGGTAACACGGGGGAACAGGCCAGCCCTTGGTAACGGTGGGGAACAGTCCTGTCCTTAGTAACACTGGAGAACAGTCCTGTGATTTTTAAAACTGGAAAACAGTCCGGTGATTGGTAACACTCGAGAACAGTCCTGTGATTGGTAACACTGGAGAACAGTCCTGTGAAAGGTAACACTGGAGAACCGTCCAGTGATTGGTAACACTGGGGAAAAGTCCTGCCAATGGTAACATTGTACAACAGTCCTCTGATTGTTAACACTGGGTAACAGTCCTGCCCTTGGTAACACAGGAGAACAGTCCTGTTCTTGGTAACACTGGAGATTAGTCCTTTGATTGGTAGCATTGGAGAACAGTCCTGTCATTGGTAAAACTGGAGAACAGTCCTGCTCTTGGTAGCACTGGAGAACAGTCTTGTGATTGGTAACACTGGAGAACAGTCCTGTGATTGGTAACACTGGAGAACAGTCCTGTGATCTGTTGCACTGGAGAACAGTCCTGTGTTTGGTAACACTGGGGAATAGTCATGTCCTTGGTAACACCTGGAAACGATCCTGTCCTTGGTTACACTGGGGAAGAGTCCTGTCATTGGTAACACTGGGGTAAAGTCCAGTGATTGGTATCACTGGAGAACAGTCCTGTGAATGGTAACACTGGAGAATAGTCCTGTGATTGGTCACACTGGAGAACAGTCCTGTCCATCATAACGCTGGGGAACAAACCAGTCCTTGTTAACAGTCGGGAACAGTCCTGTCCTTGGTATCACTGGGGAACAGTCCTGTGATTGATAACACCGGAGAAGCATCCTGTGATTGGTAACACTGGAGAACAGCCCTGTGATTGCTAACACTGGAGAACAGTCCTGTCCTTGGTAACAATGGAGAACAGTCCTGTGATTGGTAAAACTGTATAAAATTCCTGTGATTGGTAACACTGGAGAACAGTGCTGTCCTTGGTAACACTGGAGAACAGTCCTGTGAAAGGTAACACTGGAGAATAGTCCTGTGATTGGTAACACTGGGGAACAGTCCTGTGATTGGTAACGCTGGAGAACCGTCCTGTGATGGGGAACACTGGAGAACAGTCCTGTGCTTGTTAACACTGGAGAGCAGTCCTTCCTTGGTAACACTGGAGAACCGTCCAGTGATTGGTAACTCTGGAGAACCTTCCTGTGATTGGTAACACTGGAGAACAGTCCTGTGATTGATAACACTGGAGAACAGTCCTGTGATTGGTAACACTGGGAAAAAAACATGCCCTTGGTAACACTGGAGCACGGTCCTGTTACTGGTAACACTGGAGAACAGTCCTGTGATTGGTAACAGTGGGGAACAGTCCGGCCCTTGGTAACACTGGAGAACAGTCCTGTGATTGGTAATACTGGAGAACAGTCCTTTGATTGGTAACACTGGGGAACAGTCCTGTCCTTGGTAACACTGGAGAACAGTCCTGTGATTGGTAATACTGTAGAACAGCCCTGTGATTGGTAACACTGGGGAACCGTCCTGTGATTGGTAACACTGGAGAACAGTCCTGTGAGTGGTAACACCGGAGAACCGTCCTGTGTTTTGTAACACTGGAGAATAGTCCTGTGATTGGTAACACTGGAGACCTTCATGTGATTGGTAACACTGGAGAATAATCCTGTGACTGGTAACACTGGAGAAACGTGCTGTGATTGCTAACACTGTAGAACCGTCCAGTGATTGGTAACACTGGGGAACAGTCCTGACCTTGGTAAGCCTGGAGAACAGTCCTGTCCTTGGTAACACTGGAGAAAAGTCCTGTGATTGTTAACACTGGGGAACAGTCCTACGATTGGTAACACTGGAGAACAGTTCTGTGATTGTTAACACTGGGGAACAGTCCTGCCCGTGGTAAGACTGGAGAACAGTCCTGTCCTTGGTAACACTGGAGAAAAGTCCTGTGATTGTTAACACTGGGGAACAGTCCTACGATTGGTAACACTGGAGAACATTTCTGTGATTGTTAACACTGGGGAACAGTCCTGCCCGTGGTAAGACTGGAGAACAGTCCTGTCCTTGGTAACACTGGTGATTACTCCTGTGATTGGTAGCACTGGAGAACAGTCTTGTGATTGGTAACACTGGAGAATAGTCCTGTGATTGGTAACAATGGAGAACAGTCCTGTGATTGGTTACACTGGAGAACCGTCCTGAATTCTCTTGCACTGGAGAACAGTCCTGTGATTGGTAACACTGGGGAATAGTCATGTCCTTGGTAACACTGGGAAACGATCCTGTCCTTGGTAACACTGGGGAAGAGTCCTGTCATTGGTAACACTGGGGTAAAGTCCAGTGATTGGTATCACTGGAGAACAGTCCTGTGAATGGTAACACTGGAGAATTGTCCTGTGATTGGTCACACTGGAGAACAGTCCTGTCCTTCGTAACACAGGCGAACAGTCCAGTCCTTGTTAACAGTCGGGAACAGTCCTGTCCTTGGTATCACTTGGGAACAGTCCTGTGATTGATAACACCGGAGAAGAATCCTGTGATTGGTAACACTGGAGAACAGTCATGTGATTGCTAACACTGGAGAACAGTCCTGTCCTTGGTAACACTGGGGAACAGGCCAGCCCTTGGTAACCGTGAGGAACAGTCCTGTCCTTGGTAACAATGGAGAACAGTCCTGTGATTGGCAAAACTGTATAAAATTCCTGTGATTGGCAAAACTGTATAAAATTCCTGTGATTGGTAACACTGGAGAACAGTCCTGTCCTTGGTAACACTGGAGAACAGTCCTGTGAAAGGTAACACTGGAGAACAGTCCTGTGATTGGTAACACTGGGGAACCGTCCTGTGATTGGTAACACTGGAGAACCGTCCTGTGATGGGTAACACTGGAGAACAGTCCTGTGCTTGTTAACACTGGAGAGCAGTCCTTCCTTGGTAATAGTGGAGAACCGTCCAGTGATTGGTAACTCTGGAGAACCTTCCTGTGATTGGTAACACTGGAGAACAGTCCTGTGATTGGTAACACTGGAGAACAGTCCTGTGATTGGTAACACTGGGGAAAAAACTTGCCCTTGGTAACACTGGAGAACGGTCCTGTTACTGTTAACACTGGAGAACAGTCCTGTGATAGGTAACAGTGGGGAACAGTCCGTCCCTTGGTAACACTGGAGAACAGTCCTGTGATTGGTAATACTGGAGAACAGTCCTGTGATTGGTAACACTGGAGGACAGTCCTGTGAGTGGTAACACCGGAGAACCGTCCTGTGTTTGGTAACACTGGAGAATAGTCCTGTGATTGGTAACACTGGAGACCTTCATGTGATTGGTAACACTGGAGAATAATCCTGTGACTGGTAACACTGGAGAACCGTGCTGTGATTGCTATCACTGGAGAACCGTCCAGTGATTGGTAACACTGGGGAACAGTCCTGACTTGGTAAGCCTGGAGAACAGTCCTGTCCTTGGTAACATTGGAGAAAAGTCCTCTGATTGTTAACACTGGGGAACAGTCCTACGATTGGTAACACTGGAGAACAGTTCTGTGATTGTTAACACTGGGGAACAGTCCTGCCCTTGGTAAGACTGGAGAACAGTCCTGTCCTTGGTAACACTGGAGATTAGTCCTGTGATTGGTAGCACTGGAGAACAGTCCTGTGATTGGTAACACTGGAGAACAGTCCTGTGATTGGAAACACTGGAGAGCAGTCCTGTGATTAGTAACACTGGAGAACAATTCTGTGATTGGTAACGCTGGGGAAAAGTCCTGTGACTTGTAACACAGGGAAACCGTCCTGTGATTGGTAACACTGGAGGAACGGCGAGTCTTTGGTAATACTGGGAAACGGTCCTGTGATAGATAACACTGGAGAACAGTCCTGTGATTGTTAACACTGCAGAACAGTCCTGTCCTTGGTAACACAGGAGAATAGACCTGTGATTGGTAAAACTGGAGAACAGTCCTGTTCTTGGTAGCACTGGAGAACAGTCCTGTGCTTGGTAACACTGGAGAATAGTCCTGTGATTGGTAACACTATAGAACAGTTCTGTGATTGGTAACACCGGAGAACCGTCCTATGATCTGTTCAACTGGAGAACAGTCCTCTGATTGGTAACACTGGAGAACAGTCCAGTCCTTGGTAACACTGGAGAACAGTCCTGTGATTGGTAACACTGGGGAACATTCCTGTCCTTGGTAACACTGGGGAACAGTCCTGTCCTTGGTTACACTGGGGAAGAGTCCTGTCCTTGGTAACACTGGGGTAATGTCCTGTGATTGGTAACACTGGAGAACAGACTTGTCAATGGTAACACTGGAGAACAGTCCTGTGATTGGTAACACTGGAGAACAGTCCTGTCCTTGGTAACACTGGGGAACAGTCCTGTCCTTGGATCAGTGGGCAACAGTCCTTTCCTTGGTCAAACTGGGGAACAGTCCTGAGATTGGTAACACTGGAGAACAGTCCTGTGATTGGTAACACTGGAGAACTTTCCTGTGATTGGTAACATTGGAGAACAGTCCTGTCCTTGGTAACACGGGGGAACAGGCCAGCCCTTGGTAACAGTGGGGAACAGTCCTGTCCTTGGTAACACTGGAGAACAGTCCTGTGATTGGTAAAACTGGAGAACCGTCCTGTGATTGGTAACACTGGAGAACAGTCCTGTGATTGGTAACACTGGAGAACAGTCCTGTGATTGGTAACACTGGGGAAAAGTCCTGCCCTTGGTAACACTGGAGAACAGTCCTGTTACTGGTAACACTGGAGAACAGTCCTGTGATTGGTAACAGTGGGGAACAGTCCTTCCTTGGTAACACTGGAGAACAGTCCTGTGATTGGTAATACTGGAGAACAGTCCTGTGAATGGTAACACTGGGGAACCGTCCTGTGATTGGTAACACTGGAGAACAGTTCTGTGATTAGTAACACTGGAGAACAATTCTGTGATTGGTAACACTGGAGAACAGTCCTGTGATTGGTAACACTGGAGAACAGTCCTGTGATTGGTAACACTGGGGAAAAGTCCTGCCCTTGGTAACACTGGTGAACAGTCCTGTGATTGGTAACAGTGGTGAACAGTCCGGCCCTTGGTAACACTGGAGAACAGTCCTGTGATTGGTAATACTGGAGAACAGTCCTGTGAATGGTAACACTGTGGAACCGTCCTGTGATTGGTAACACTGGAGAACAGTCCTGTAAGTGGTAACACTGGAGAACCGTCCTGTGTTTGGTAACACTGGAGAATTTCCTCTGATTGGTAACACTGGAGAATAGTCCTGTGACTGGTAACACTGGTGTACCGTGCTGTGATTGCTAACACTGGAGAACAGTCCAGTGATTGGTTACACTGGGGAACAGTCCTGACCTTGGTAAGCCTGGAGAACAGTCCTGTCCTTGGTAACACTGAAGAAAAGTCCTGTGATTGTTAACACTGGGGAACAGTCCTACGATTGGTAACACTGGAGAACAGTTCTGAGATTGTTAACACTAGGGAACAGTCCTGCCCTTGGTAAGGCTGGGGAACAGTCCTGTCCTTGGTAACACTGGAGATTAGTCCTGTGATTGGTAGCACTGGAGAACAGTCCTGTGATTGGAAACACTGGAGAGCAGTCCTGTGATTAGTAACACTGGAGAACAATTCTGTGATTGGTAACGCTGGGGAACAGTCCTATGACTTGTAACACAGGGAAAATGTCCTGTGATTGGTAACACTGGAGAAATGGCGAGTCCTTGGTAATACTGGGAAACGGTCCTGTGATAGGTAACACTGGAGGACTGTCCTGTGATTGTTAACACTGCAGAACAGTCCTGTCCTTGTTAACACAGGAGAACAGTCCTGTGATTGGTAACACTGGAGAACAGTCCTGTGATTGGAAACACTGGAGAGCAGTCCTGTGATTAGTAACACTGGAGAACAATTCTGTGATTGGTAACGCTGGGGAACAGTCCTGTGACTTGTAACACAGGGAAATCGTCCTGTGATTGGTAACACTGGAGAACAGTCCTGTGATTAGTAACACTGGAGAACAATTCTGTGATTGGTAACGCTGGGGAACAGTCCTGTGACTTGTAACACAGGGAAATCGTCCTGTGATTGGTAACACTGGAAAAGTGGCGAGTCCTTGGTAATACTGGGAAACGGTCCTGTGATAGGTAAAACTGGAGAACTGTCCTGTGATTGTTAACACTGCAGAACAGTCCTGTCCTTGGTAACACAGGAGAACAATCCTGTGATTGGTAACACTGGAGAACAGTCCTGTTCTTGGAAGCACTGGAGAACAGTCCTGTGCGTGGTAACAGTGGAGAATAGTCCTGTGATTGGTAACACTGGAGAACAGGCCTGTCAATGGTAACACTGGAGAACAGTCCTGTGGTTGGTAACACTGGAGAACAGTCCTGTCCTTGGTAACACTGGGGAACAGTCCTGTCCTTGGACCAGTGGGGAACAGTCCTGTCCTTTGTCACACTGGGGAACAGTCCTGAGATTGGTAACACTGGAGAACAGTCCTGTGATTGGTAACACTGGAGAACTTTCCTGTGATTGGTAACATTGGAGAACAGTCCTGTCCTTGGAAACACGGGGGAACAGGCCAGCCCTTGGTAACAGTGGGGAACAGTCCTGTCCTTGGTAACACTGGAGAACAGTCCTGTGATTGGTAAAACTGGAGAACCATCCTGTGATTGGTAACACTGGAGAACAGTCCTGTGATTGGTAACACTGGAGAACAGTCCTGTGATTGGTAACACTGGGGAAAAGTCCTGCCCTTGGTAACACTGGAGAACAGTCCTGTCCTTGGTAACACTGGGGAAGAGTCCTGTCCTTGGTAACACTGGGGTACAGTCCTGTGATTGGTAACGCTGGAGAACAGTCCTGTCAATGGTAACACTGGAGAACAGTCCTGTGATTGGTAACACTGTAGAACAGTCCTGTCCTTGGTAACACTGGGGAACAGTCCTGTCCTTGGTAACAGTGGGGAACAGTGCTGTCCTTGGTACAATGGGGAACAGTCCTGAGATTAGTAACACTGGAGAACAGTCCTGTGATTGGTAACACTGGAGAACTTTCCTGTGATTGGTGACACTGGAGAACAGTCCTGTCCTTATAACACGGGGGAACAGGTCAGCCCTTGGTAACAGTGGGGAACAGTCCTGTCCTTGGTAACACTGGAGAACAGTCCTGTGATTGGTAAAACTGGAAAACAGTCCTTTGGTTGGTAACACTGGAGAACAGTCCTGTGATTGGTAACACTGGAGAGCAGTCCTGTGATTGGTAACACTGGAGAACCTTCCAGTGATTGGTAACACTGGGGAACAGTCCTGCCAATGGTAACACTGGAGAACAGTCCTGCTCCTGGTAACACAGGAGAACAGTCCTGTTCTTGGTAACACTGGAGATTAGGCCTGTGATTGGTAGCATTGGAGAACAGTCCTGTCATTGGTAAAAATGGAGAACAGTCCAGTTCTTGGTAGCACTGGAGAACAGTCTTGTGTTTGGTAACACTGGATAATAGTCCTGTGATTGGTAACACTGGAGAACAGTCCTGTGATTGGTAACACTGGAGAACCGTCCTGTGATCTGTTACACTGGAGAACAGTCCTGTGATTGATAACACTGGAGAACTGTACTGTCATTGGTAACACTGGGGAACAGTCATGTTTTGGTAACACTGGGGTAAAGTCCAGTGATTGGTAACACTGGAGAACTGTCCTGTCCTTGGTAACACTGGAGAACAGTCCTGTGATTGGTAAAACTGGATAAAATTCCTGTGATTGGTAACACTGGATAACAGTGCTTTCATTGGTAAGACTGGAGAACAGTCCTGTCCTTGGTAACACTGGAGATTAGTCCTGTGATTGGTAGCACTGGAGAACAGTCCTGTGATTGTTAACACTGGAGAACAGTCCTGTGATTGGAAACACTGGAGAGCAGTCCTGTGATTAGTAACACTGGAGAACAATTCTGTGATTGGTAACGCTGGGGAACAGTCCTGTGACTTGTAACACAGGGAAACCGTCCTGTGATTGGTAACACTGGAAAAGTGGCGAGTCCTTGGTAATACTGGGAAACGGTCCTGTGATAGGTAACACTGGAGAACTGTCCTGTGATTGTTAACACTGCAGAACAGTCCTGTCCATGGTAACACAGGAGAACAATCCTGTGATTGGTAACACTGGAGAACAGTCCTGTTCTTGGAAGCACTGGAGAACAGTCCTGTGCGTGGCAACAGTGGAGAATAGTCCTGTGATTGGTAACACTGGAGAACAGTCCTGTCCTTGGTAACACTGGGGAACAGTCCTGTCCTTGGATCAGTGGGGAACAGTCCTGTCCTTTGTCACACTGGGGATCAGTCCTGAGATTGGTAACACTGGAGAACAGTCCTGTGATTGGTAACACTGGAGAACTTTCCTGTGATTGGTAACATTGGAGAACAGACCTGTCCTTGGTAACTCTGGGGAACAGTCCTGTCCTTGGTAAGACTGGAGAACAGTCCTGTCCTTGGTAACACTGGAGATTAGTCCTGTGATTGGTAGCACTGGAGAACAGTCCTGTGATTGGTAACACTGGAGAACAGTCCTGTGATTGGAAACACTGGAGAGCAGTCCTGTGATTAGTAACACTGGAGAACAATTCTGTGATTGGTAACGCTGGGGAACAGTCCTGTGACTTGTAACACAGGGAAACCGTCCTGTGATTGGTAACACTGGAGGAACGGCGAGTCTTTGGTAATACTGGGAAACGGTCCTGTGATAGATAACACTGGAGAACAGTCCTGTGATTGTTAACACTGCAGAACAGTCCTGTCCTTGGTAACACAGGAGAATAGACCTGTGATTGGTAAAACTGGAGAACAGTCCTGTTCTTGGTAGCACTGGAGAACAGTCCTGTGCTTGGTAACACTGGAGAATAGTCCTGTGATTGGTAACACTATGGAACAGTTCTGTGATTGGTAACACCGGAGAAACGTCCTATGATCTGTTCAACTGGAGAACAGTCCTCTGTTTGGTAACACTGGAGAACATTCCAGTCTTTGGTAACACTGGAGAACAGTCCTGTGATTGGTAACACTGGGGAACATTCCTGTCCTTGGTAACACTGGGGAACAGTCCTGTCCTTGGTAACACTGGGGAAGAGTCCTGTCCTTGGTAACACTGGGGTAATGTCCTGTGATTGGTAACACTGGAGAACAGACTTGTCAATGGTAACACTGGAGAACAGTCCTGTGATTGGTAACACTGGAGAACAGTCCTGTCCTTGGTAACACTGGGGAACAGTCCTGTCCTTGGATCAGTGGGCAACAGTCCTTTCCTTGGTCAAACTGGGGAACAGTCCTGAGATTGGTAACACTGGAGAACAGTCCTGTGATTGGTAACACTGGAGAACTTTCCTGTGATTGGTAACATTGGAGAACAGTCCTGTCCTTGGTAACACGGGGGAACAGGCCAGCCCTTGGTAACAGTGGGGAACAGTCCTGTCCTTGGTAACACTGGAGAACAGTCCTGTGATTGGTAAAACTGGAGAACCGTCCTGTGATTGGTAACACTGGAGAACAGTCCTGTGATTGGTAACACTGGAGAACAGTCCTGTGATTGGTAACACTGGGGAAAATCCTGCCCTTGGTAACAATGGAGAACAGTCCTGTTACTGGTAACACTGGAGAACAGTCCTGTGATTGGTAACAGTGGGGAACAGTCCTTCCTTGGTAACACTGGAGAACAGTCCTGTGATTGGTAATACTGGAGAACAGTCCTGTGAATGGTAACACTGGGGAACCGTCCTGTGATTGGTAACACTGGAGAACAGTCCTGTGATTAGTAACACCGGAGAACAATTCTGTGATTGGTAACACTGGAGAACAGTCCTGTGATTGGTAACACTACAGAACAGTTCTGTGATTGGTAACACCGGAGAACCGTCCTATGATCTGTTCAACTGGAGAACAGTCCTCTGATTGGTAACACTGGAGAACATTCCAGTCTTTGGTAACACTGGAGAACAGTCCTGTGATTGGTAACACTGGGGAACATTCCTGTCCTTGGTAACACTGGGGAACAGTCCTGTCCTTGGTAACACTGGGGAAGAGTCCTGTCCTTGGTAACACTGGGGTAATGTCCTGTGATTGGTAACACTGGAGAACAGACTTGTCAATGGTAACACTGGAGAACAGTCCTGTGATTGGTAACACTGGTGAACAGTCCTGTCCTTGGTAACACTGGGGAACAGTCCTGTCCTTGGATCAGTGGGCAACAGTCCTTTCCTTGGTCAAACTGGGGAACAGTCCTGAGATTGGTAACACTGGAGAACAGTCCTGTGATTGGTAACACTGGAGAACTTTCCTGTGATTGGTAACATTGGAGAACAGTCCTGTCCTTAGTAACACGGGGGAACAGGCCAGCCCTTGGTAACAGTGGGGAACAGTCCTGTCCTTGGTAACACTGGAGAACAGTCCTGTGATTGGTAAAACTGGAGAACCGTCCTGTGATTGGTAACACTGGAGAACAGTCCTGTGATTGGTAACACTGGAGAACAGTCCTGTGATTGGTAACACTGGGGAAAAGTCCTGCCCTTGGTAACACTGGAGAACAGTCCTGTTACTGGTAACACTGGAGAACAGTCCTGTGATTGGTAACAGTGGGGAACAGTCCTTCCTTGGTAACACTGGAGAACAGTCCTGTGATTGGTAATACTGGAGAACAGTCCTGTGAATGGTAACACTGGGGAACCGTCCTGTGATTGGTAACACTGGAGAACAGTCCTGTGATTAGTAACACCGGAGAACAATTCTGTGATTGGTAACACTGGAGAACAGTCCTGTGATTGGTAACACTGGAGAACAGTCCTGTGATTGGTAACACTGGGGAAAAGTCCTGCCCTTGGTAACACTGGTGAACAGTCCTGTGATTGGTAACAGTGGGGAACAGTCCGGCCCTTGGTAACCCTGGAGAACAGTCCTGTGATTGGTAATACTGGAGAACAGTCCTGTGAATGGTAACACTGTGGAACCGTCCTGTGATTTGTAACACTGGAGAACAGTCCTGTAAGTGGTAACACTGGAGAACCGTCCTGTGTTTGGTAACACTGGAGAATTTCCTCTGATTGGTAACACTGGAGAATAGTCCTGTGACTGGTAACACTGGAGTACCGTGCTGTGATTGCTAACACTGGAGAACAGTCCAGTGATTGGTTACACTGGGGAACAGTCCTGACCTTGGTAAGCCTGGAGAACAGTCCTGTCCTTGGTAACACTGAAGAAAAGTCCTGTGATTGTTAACACTGGGGAACAGTCCTACGATTGGTAACACTGGAGAACAGTTCTGAGATTTTTAACACTAGGGAACAGTCCTGCCCTTGGTAAGACTGGGGAACAGTCCTGTCCTTGGTAACACTGGAGATTAGTCCTGTGATTGGTAGCACTGGAGAACAGTCCTGTGATTGGAAACACTGGAGAGCAGTCCTGTGATTAGTAACACTGGAGAACAATTCTGTGATTGGTAACGCTGGGGAACAGTCCTATGACTTGTATCACAGGGAAAACGTCCTGTGATTGGTAACACTGGAGAAATGGCGAGTCCTTGGTAATACTGGGAAACGGTCCGGTGATAGGTAACACTGGAGGACTGTCCTGTGATTGTTAACACTGCAGAACAGTCCTGTCCTTGTTAACACAGGAGAACAGTCCTGTGATTGTTAACACTGGAGAACAGTCCTGTGATTGGAAACACTGGAGAGCAGTCCTGTGATTGGTAACACTGGAGAACAATTCTGTGATTGGTAACGCTGGGGAACAGTCCTGTGACTTGTAACACAGGGAAACCGTCCTGTGATTGGTAACACTGGAAAAGTGGCGAGTCCTTGGTAATACTGGGAAACGTTCCTGTGATAGGTAACACTGGAGAACTGTCCTGTGATTGTTAACACTGCAGAACAGTCCTGTCCTTGCTAACACAGGAGAACAATCCTGTGATTGGTAACACTGGAGAACAGTCCTGTTCTTGGAAGCACTGGAGAACAGTCCTGTGCGTGGTAACAGTGGAGAATAGTCCTGTGATTGGTAACACTGGAGAACAGGCCTGTCAATGGTAACACTGGAGAACAGTCCTGTGATTGGTAACACTGGAGAACAGTCCTGTCCTTGGTAACACTGGGGAACAGTCCTGTCCTTGGATCAGTGGGGAACAGTCCTGTCCTTTGTCACACTGGGGAACAGTCCTGAGATTGGTAACACTGGAGAACAGTCCTGTGATTGGTAACACTGGAGAACTTTCCTGTGATTGGTAACATTGGAGAACAGTCCTGTCCTTGGTAACACGGGGGAACAGGCCAGCCCTTGGTAACAGTGGGGAACTGTCCTGTCCTTGGTAACACTGGAGAACAGTCCTGTGATTGGTAAAACTGGAGAACCATCCTGTGATTGGTAACACTGGAGAACAGTCCTGTGATTGGTAACACTGGAGAACAGTCCTGTGATTGGTAACACTGGGGAAAAGTCCTGCCCTTGGTAACACTGGAGAACAGTCCTGTCCTTAGTAACACTGGGGAAGAGTCCTGAAATTGGTAATACTGGGGTACAGTCCTGTGATTGGTAACGCTGGAGAATAGTCCTGTCAATGGTAACACTGGAGAACAGTCCTGTGATTGGTAACACTGTAGAACAGTCCTGTCCTTGGTAACACTGGGGAACAGTCCTGTCCTTGGTAACAGTGGGGAACAGTGCTGTCCTTGGTACAATGGGGAACAGTCCTGAGATTAGTAACACTGGAGAACAGTCCTGTGATTGGTAACACTGGAGAACTTTCCTGTGATTGGTAACACTGGAGAACAGTCCTGTCCTTGGTAACACGGGGGAACAGGTCAGCCCTTGGTAACAGTGGGGAAAAGTCGTGTCCTTGGTAACACTGGAGAACAGTCCTGTGATTGGTAAAACTGGAAAACAGTCCTTTGGTTGGTAACACTGGAGAACAGTCCTGTGATTGGTAACACTGGAGAACAGTCCTGTGATTGGTAACACTGGAGAACCTTCCAGTGATTGGTAACACTGGGGAACAGTCCTGCCAATGGTAACACTGGAGAACAGTCCTGCTCCTGGTAACACAGGAGAACAGTCCTGTTCTTGGTAACACTGGAGATTAGTCCTGTGATTGGTAGCATTGGAGAACAGTCCTGTCATTGGTAAAAATGGTGAACAGTCCTGTTCTTGGTAGCACTGGAGAACAGTCTTGTGTTTGGTAACACTGGAGAATAGTCCTGTGATTGGTAACACTGGAGAACAGTCCTGTGATTGGTAACACTGGAGAACCGTCCTGTGATCTGTTAAACTGGAGAACAGTCCTGTGATTGGTAACACTGGAGAACTGTACTGTGATTGGTAACACTGGGGAACAGTCATGTTTTGGTAACACTGGGGTAAAGTCCAGTGATTGGTAACACTGGAGAACTGTCCTGTCCTTGGTAACACTGGAGAACAGTCCTGTGATTGGTAAAACTGGATAAAATTCCTGTGATTGGTAACACTGGATAACAGTGCTTTCATTGGTAAGACTGGAGAACAGTCCTGTCCTTGGTAACACTGGAGATTAGTCCTGTGATTGGTAGCACTGGAGAACAGTCCTGTGATTGGTAACACTGGAGAACAGTCCTGTGATTGGAAACACTGGAGAGCAGTCCTGTGATTAGTAACACTGGAGAACAATTCTGTGATTGGTAACGCTGCGGAACAGTCCTGTGACATGTAACACAGGGAAACCGTCCTGTGATTGGTAACACTGGAGGAACGGCGAGTCTTTGGTAATACTGGGAAACGGTCCTGTGATAGGTAACACTGGAGAACAGTCCTGTGATTGTTAACACTGCAGAACAGTCCTGTCCTTGGTAACACAGGAGAATAGACCTGTGATTGGTAAAACTGGAGAACAGTCCTGTTCTTGGTAGCACTGGAGAACAGTCCTGTGCTTGGTAACACTGGAGAATAGTCCTGTGATTGGTAACACTGTAGAACAGTTCTGTGATTGGTAACACCGGAGAACCGTCCTATGATCTGTTCAACTGGAGAACAGTCCTCTGATTGGTAACACTGGAGAACAGTCCTGTGATTGGTAAAACTGGATAAAATTCCTGTGATTGGTAACACTGGGTAACAGTGCTTTCATTGGTAAGACTGGAGAACAGTCCTGTCCTTGGTAACACTGGAGATTAGTCCTGTGATTGGTAGCACTGGAGAACAGTCCTGTGATTGGTAACACTGGAGAACAGTCCTGTGATTGGAAACACTGGAGAGCAGTCCTGTGATTAGTAACACTGGAGAACAATTCTGTGATTGGTAACGCTGGGGAACAGTCCTGTGACTTGTAACAAAGGGAAACCGTCCTGTGATTGGTAACACTGGAGGAACGGCGAGTCTTTGGTAATACTGGGAAACGGTCCTGTGATAGATAACACTGGAGAACAGTCCTGTGATTGTTAACACTGCAGAACAGTCCTGTCCTTGGTAACACAGGAGAATAGACCTGTGATTGGTAAAACTGGAGAACAGTCCTGTTCTTGGTAGCACTGGAGAACAGTCCTGTGCTTGGTAACACTGGAGAATAGTCCTGTGATTGGTAACACTGTTGAACAGTTCTGTGATTGGTAACACCGGAGAACCGTCCTATGATCTGTTCAACTGGAGAACAGTCCTCTGATTGGTAACACTGGAGAACAGTCCAGTACTTGGTAACACTGGAGAACAGTCCTGTGATTGGTAACACTGGGGAACATTCCTGTCCTTGGTAACACTGGGGAACAGTCCTGTCCTTGGTAACAGTGGGGAGGAGTCCTGTCCTTGGTAACACTGGGGTAATGTCCTGTGATTGGTAACACTGGAGAACAGTCCTGTCAATGGTAACAATGGAGAACAGTCCTATGATTGGTAACACTGGAGAACAGTCCTGTCCTTGGTAACACTGGGGAACAGTCCTGTCCTTGGATCAGTGGGGAACAGTCCTGTCCTTTGTCACACTGGGGAACAGTCCTGTGATTGGTAAAACTGGAGAACCGTCCTGTGATTGGTAACACTGGAGAACAGTCCTGTGATTGGTAACACTGGAGAACAGTCCTGTGATTGGTAACACTGGGGAAAAGTCCTGCCCTTGGTAACACTGGAGAACAGTCCTGTTTCTGGTAACACTGGAGAACAGTCCTGTGATTGGTAACAGTGGGGAACAGTCCGGCCCTTGGTAACACTGGAGAACAGTCCTGTGATTGGTAATACTGGAGAACAGTCCTGTGAATGGTAACACTGGGGAACCGTCCTGTGATTGGTAACACTGGAGAACAGTCCTGTGATTAGTAACACTGGAGAACAATTCTGTGATTGGTAACGCTGGGGAACAGTCCTGTGACTTGTAACACAGGGAAACCGTCTTGTGATTGGTAACACTGTAGGAACGGCGAGTCTTTGGTAATACTGGGAAACGGTCCTGTGATAGGTAACACTGGAGAACAGTCCTGTGATTGTTAACACTGCAGAACAGTCCTGTCCTTGGTAACACAGGAGAATAGACCTGTGATTGGTAAAACTGGAGAACAGTCCTGTTCTTGGTAGCACTGGAGAACAATCCTGTGCTTGGTAACACTGGAGAATAGTCCTGTGATTGGTAACACTGTAGAACAGTTCTGTGATTGGTAACACCGGAGAACCGTCCCATGATCTGTTCAACTGGAGAACAGTCCTCTGATTGGTAACACTGGAGAACAGTCCAGTCCTTGGTAACACTGGAGAACAGACCTGTGATTGGTAACACTGGAGAACTTTCCTGTGATTGGTAACACTGGAGAACAGTCCTGTCCTTGGTAACCCGGGGGAACAGGTCAGCCCTTGGTAACAGTGGGGAACAGTCCTGTCCTTGGTAACACTGGAGAACAGTCCTGTGATTGGTAAAACTGGAAAACAGTCCTTTGGTTGGTAACACTGGAGAACAGTCCTGTGATTTGTAACACTGGGGAACAGTCCTGTGATTGGAAACATTGGAGAACCTTCCAGTGATTAGTAACACTGGGGAACAGTCCTGCCAATGGTAACACTGGAGAACAGTCCTGCTCCTGGTAACACAGGAGAACAGTCCTGTTCTTGGTAACACTGGAGATTAGTCCTGTGATTGGTAGCATTGGAGAACAGTCCCGTCATTGGTAAAAATGGAGAACAGTCCTGTTCTTGGTAGCACTGGAGAACAGTCTTGTGATTGGTAACACTGGAGAATAGTCCTGTGATTGGTAACACTGGAGAACAGTCCTGTGATTGGTAACACTGGAGAACCGTCCTGTGATCTGTTACACTGGAGAACAGTCCTGTGATTGGTAACACTGGAGAACTGTACTGTGATTGGTAACACTGGGGAACAGTCATGTTTTGGTAACACTGGGGTAAAGTCCAGTGATTGGTAACACTGGAGAACTGTCCTGTCCTTGGTAACACTGGAGAACAGTCCTGTGATTGGTAAAACTGGAGAAAATTCCTGTGATTGGTAACACTGGATAACAGTGCTTTCATTAGTAAGACTGGAGAACAGTCCTGTCCTTGGTAACACTGGAGATTAGTCCTGTGATTGGTAGCACTGGAGAACAATCCTGTGATTGGTAACACTGGAGAACAGTCCTGTGATTGGAAACACTGGAGAGCAGTCCTGTGATTATTAACACTGGAGAACAATTCTGTGATTGGTAACGCTGGGGAACAGTCCTGTGACTTGTAACACAGGGAAACCGTCCTGTGATTGGTAACACTGGAGAACAGTCCTGTGATTAGTAACACTGGAGAACAATTCTGTGATTGGTAACGCTGGGGAACAGTCCTGTGACTTGTAACACAGGGAAACCGTCCTGTGATTGGTAACACTGGAGGAACGGCGAGTCTTTGGTAATACTGGGAAACGGTCCTGTGATAGGTAACAGTGGAGAACAGTCCTGTGATTGTTAACACTGCAGAACAGTCCTGTCCTTGGTAACACAGGAGAATAGACCTGTGATTGGTAAAACTGGAGAACAGTCCTGTTCTTGGTAGCACTGGAGAACAGTCCTGTGCTTGGTAACACTGGAGAATAGTCCTGTGATTGGTAACACTGTAGAACAGTTCTGTGATTGGTAACACCGGAGAACCGTCCTATGATCTGTTCAACTGGAGAACAGTCCTCTGATTGGTAACACTGGAGAACAGTCCAGTCCTTGGTAACACTGGAGAACAGTCCTGTGATTGGTAACACTGGGGAACATTCCTGTCCTTGGTAACACTGGGGAACAGTCCTGTCCTTGGTAACACTGGGGAAGAGTCCTGTCCTTGGTAACACTGGGGTAATGTCCTGTGATTGGTAACACTGGAGAACAGTCCTGTCAATGGTAACACTGGAGAACATTCCTGTGATTGGTAACACTGGAGAACAGTCCTGTCCTTGGTAACACTGGGGAACAGTCCTGTCCTTGGATCAGTGGGGAAAAGTCCTGTCCTTTGTCACACTGGGGAACAGTCCTGAGATTGGTAACACCGGAGAAGAGTCCTGTGATTGGTAACACTGGGGAAAAGTCCTGCCCTTGGTAACACTGGAGAACAGTCCTGTTACTGGTAACACTGGAGAACAGTCCTGTGATTGGTAACAGTGGGGAACAGTCCGGCCCTTGGTAACACTGGAGAACAGACCTGTGATTGGTAATACTGGAGAACAGTCCTGTGAATGGTAACACTGGGGAACCGTCCTGTGACTTGTAACACAGGGAAACCGTCCTGTGCTTGGTAACACTGGAGGAACGGTGAGTCTTTGGTAATACTGGGAAACGGTCCTGTGATAGGTAACACTGGAGAACAGTCCTGTGATTGTTAACACTGCAGAACAGTCCTGTCCTTGGTAACACAGGAGAATAGACCTGTGATTGGTAAAACTGGAGAACAGTCCTGTTCTTGGTAGCACCGGAGAACAGTCCTGTGCTTGGTAACACTGGAGAATAGTCCTGTGATTGGTAACACTGTAGAACAGTTCTGTGATTGGTAACACCGGAGAACCGTCCCATGATCTGTTCAACTGGAGAACAGTCCTCTGATTGGTAACACTGGAGAACAGTCCAGTCCTTGGTAACACTGGAGAACAGTCCTGTGATTGGTAACACTGGGGAACATTCCTGTCCTTGGTAACACTGGGGAACAGTCCTGTCCTTGGTAACACTGGGGAAGAGTCCTGTCCTAGGTAACACTGGGGTAATGTCCTGTGATTGGTAAAACTGGAGAACAGTCCTGTCAATGGTAACACTGGAGAACAGTCCTGTGATTGGTAACACTGGAGAACAGTCCTGTCGTTGGTAACACTTGTGAACAGTCCTGTCCTTGGATCTGTGGGGAACAGTCCTGTCCTTGGTCACACTGGGGAACTGTCCTGAGATTGGTAACACTGGAGAACAGTCCTGTGATTGGTAACACTGGAGAACTTTCCTGTGATTGGTAACATTGGAGAACAGTCCTGTCCTTGGTAACACGGGGGAACAGGTCGGCCCTTGGTAACAGTGGGGAACAGTCCTGTCCTTGGTAACACTGGAGAACAGTCCTGTGATTGGTGAAACTGGAGAACCGTCCTGTGATTGGTGAAACTGGAGAACCGTCCTGTGATTGGTAACACTGGAGAACAGTCCTGTTACTGGTAACACTGGAGAACAGTCCTGTGATTGGTAACGGTGGGGAACAGTCCGGCCCTTGGTAACACTGGAGAACAGTCCTGTGATTGGTAATACTGGAGAACAGTCCTGTGAATGGTAACACTGGGGAACCGTCCTGTGATTGGTAACACTGGAGAACAGTCCTGTAAGTGGTAACACTGGAGAACCGTCCTGTGTTTGGTAAAACTGGAGAATTTCCTCTGATTGGTTACACTGGAGAATAGTCCCGTGACTGGTAACACTGGTGAACCGTGCTGTGATTGCTAACTCTGGAGAACCGTCCTGTGATTGGTTACACTGGGGAACAGTCCTGACCTTGGTAAGCCTGGAGAACAGTCATGTCCTTGGTAACACTGGAGAACAGTCCTGTGATTGGTAACACTGGGGAACAGTCCTGTCCTTGGATCTGTGGGGAACAGTCCTGTCCTTGGTCACACTGGGGAACAATCCTGAGACTGGAAACACTGGAGAACCGTCCTGTGATTGGTAACACTGGATAACTTTCCTGTGATTGGTAACATTGGAGAACAGTCCTGTCCTTGGTAACACGGGGGAACAGGCCAGCCCTTGGTAACATTGGGGAACAGTCCTGTCCTTGGTAACACTGGAGAACAGTCCTGTGATTGGTAAAACTGGAGAACCGTCCTGTGATTGGTAACACTGGAGAACAGTCCTGTGATTGGTAACACTGGAGAACAGTCCTGTGATTGGTAACACTGGGGAAAAGTACTGCCCTTGGTAACACTGGAGAACAGTCCTGTTACTGGTAACACTGGAGAACAGTCCTGTGATTGGTAACAGTGGGGAACAGTCCGGCCCTTGGTAACACTGGGGAACAGTCATGTCCTTGGATCAGTGGGGAACAGTCCTGTCCTTTGTCAAACTGGGGAACAGTCCTGAGATTGGTAACACTGGAGAACAGTCCTGTGATTGGTAACACTGGAGAACTTTCCTGTGATTGGTAACATTGGAGAACAGTCCTGTCCTTGGTAACACGGGGGAACAGGCCAGCCCTTGGTAACAGTGGGGAACAGTCCTGTCCTTGGTAACACTGGAGAACAGTCCTGTGATTGGTAAAACTGGAGAACCGTCCTGTGATTGGTAACACTGGAGAACAGTCCTGTGATTGGTAACACTGGAGAACAGTCCTGTGATTGGTAACACTGGGGAAAAGTCCTGCCCTTTTAACACTGGAGAACAGTCCTGTTTCTGGTAACACTGGAGAACAGTCCTGTGATTGGTAACAGTGGGGAACAGTCCGGCCCTAGGTAACACTGGAGAACAGTCCTGTGATTGGTAATACTGGAGAACAGTCCTGTGAATGGTAACACTGGGGAACCGTCCTGTGATTGGTAACACTGGAGAACAGTCCTGTGATTAGTAACACTGGAGAACAATTCTGTGATTGGTAATGCTGGGGAACAGTCCTGTGACTTGTAACACAGGGAAACTGTCTTGTGATTGGTAACACTGGAGGAACGGCGAGTCTTTGGTAATACTGGGAAACGGTCCTGTGATAGGTAACACTGGAGAACAGTCCTGTGATTGTTAACACTGCAGAACAGTCCTGTCCTTGGTAACACAGGAGAATAGACCTGTGATTGGTAAAACTGGAGAACAGTCCTGTTCTTGGCAGCACTGGAGAACAGTCCTGTGCTTGGTAACACTGGAGAATAGTCCTGTGATTGGTAACACTGTAGAACAGTTCTGTGATTGGTAACACCGGAGAACCGTCCTATGATCCGTTCAACTGGAGAACAGTCCTCTGATTGGTAACACTGGAGAACAGTCCAGACCTTGGTAACACTGGAGTACAGTCCTGTGATTGGTAACACTGGGGAACATTCCTGTCCTTGGTAACCCTGGGGAACAGTCCTGTCCTTGGTAACACTGGGGAAGAGTCCTGTCCTTGGTAACACTGGGGTAATGTCTTGTGATTGGTAACACAGGAGAACAGGCCTGTCAATGGTAACACTGGAGAACAGTCCTGTGATTGGTAACACTGGAGAACAGTCCTGTCCTTGGTAACACTGGGGAACAGTCCTGTCCTTGGATCAGTGGGGAACAGTCCTGTCCTTTGTCACATTGGGGAACAGTCCTGAGATTGGTAACACTGGAGAACAGTCCTGTGATTGGTAACACTGGAGAACTTTCCTGTGATTGGTAACATTGGAGAACAGTCCTGTCCTTGGTAACACAGGGGAACAGGCCAGCCCTTGGTAACAGTGGGGAACAGTCCTGTCCTTGCTAACACTGGAGAACAGTCCTGTGATTGGTAAAACTGGAGAACCGTCCTGTGATTGGTAACACTGGAGAACAGTCCTGTGATTGGTAACACTGGAGAACAGTCCTGTGATTGGTAACACTGGGGAAAAGTCTTGCCCTTGGTAACACTGGAGAACAGTCCTGTTACTGGTAACACTGGAGAACATGCCTGTGATTGGTAACAGTGGGGAACAGTCCGGCCCTTGGTAACACTGGAGAACAGTCCTGTGATTGGTAATACTGGAGAACAGTCCTGTGAATGGTAACACTGGGGAACCGTCCTGTGATTGGTAACACTGGAGAACAGTCCTGTGATTAGTAACACTGGAGAACAATTCTGTGATTGGTAACGCTGGGGAACAGTCCTGTGACTTGTAACACAGGGAAACCGTCCTGTGATTGGTAACACTGGAGGAACGGCGAGTCTTTGGTAATACTGGGAAACGGTCCTGTGATAGGTAACACTGGAGAACAGTCCTGTGATTGTTAACACTGCAGAACAGTCCTGTCCTTGGTAACACAGGAGAATAGACCTGTGATTGGTAAAACTGGAGAACAGTCCTGTGCTTGGTAACACTGGAGAATAGTCCTGTGATTGGTAACACTGTAGAACAGTTCTGTGATTGGTAACACCGGAGAACCGTCCCATGATCTGTTCAACTGGAGAACAGTCCTCTGATTGGTAACACTGGAGAACAGTCCAGTCCTTGGTAACACTGGAGAACGGTTCTGTGATTGGTAACACTGGGGAACATTCCTGTCCTTGGTAACACTGGGGAACAGTCCTGTCCTTGGTAACACTGGGGAAGAGTCCTGTCCTTGGTAACACTGGGGTAATGTCCTGTGATTGGTAACACTGGAGAACAGTCCTGTCAATGGTAACACTGGAGAACAGTCCTGTGATTGGTAACACTGGAGAACAGTCCTGTGATTGGTAACACTGGTGAACAGTCCTGTCCTTGGATCTGTGGGGAACAGTCCTGTCCTTGGTCACACTGGGGAACAGTCCTGAGACTGGTAACACTGGAGAACCGTCCTGTGATTGGTAACACTGGAGAACTTTCCTGTGATTGGTAACATTGGAGAACAGTCCTGTCCTTGGTAACACGGGTGAAAAGGCCAGCCCTTGGTAACATTGGGGAACAGTCCTGTCCTTGGTAACACTGGAGAACAGTCCTGTGATTGGTAAAACTGGAGAACCGTCCTGTGATTGGTAACACTGGAGAACAGTCCTGTGATTGGTAACACTGGAGAACAGTCCTGTGATTGGTAACACTGGGGAAAAGTACTGCCCTTGGTAACACTGGAGAACAGTCCTGTTACTGGTAACACTGGAGAACCGTCCTGTGATTGGTAACAGTGGGGAACAGTCCGGCCCTTGGTAACACTGGAGAACAGTCCTGTGACTGGTAATACTGGAGAACAGTCCTGTGAATGGTAACACTGGGGAACCGTCCTGTGATTGGTTAAACTGGAGAACAGTCCTGTAAGTGGTAACACTGGAGAACCGTCCTGTGTTTGGTAACACTGGAGAATTTCCTCTGATTGGTAACACTGGAGAATAGTCCTGTGACTGGTAACACTGGTGAACCGTGCTGTGATTGCTAACACTGGAGAACCGTCCAGTGATTGGTTACACTGGGGAACAGTCCTGACCTTGGTAAGCCTGGAGAACAGTCCTGTCCTTGGTAACACTGGAGAAAAGTCCTGTGATTGTTAACACTGGGGAACAGTCCTACGATTGGTAACACTGGTGAACAGTTCTGAGATTGTTAACACTGGGGAACAGTCCTGCCCTTGGTAAGACTGGGGAACTGTCCTGTCCTTGGTAACACTGGAGATTAGTCCTGTGATTGGTAGCACTGGAGAACAGTCCTGTGATTGGAAACACTGGAGAGCAGTCCTGTGATTAGTAACACTAGAGAACAATTCTGTGATTGGTAACGCTGGGGAACAGTCCTATGACTTGTAACACAGGGAAAACGTCCTGTGATTGGTAACACTGGAGAAATGGCGAGTCCTTGGTAATACTGGGAAACGGTCCGGTGATAGGTAAAACTGGAGGACTGTCCTGTGATTGTTAACACTGCAGAACAGTCCTGTCCTTGTTAACACAGGAGAACAGTCCTGTGATTGGTAACACTGGAGAACAGTCCTGTGATTGGAAACACTGGAGAGCAGTCCTGTGATTAGTAACACTGGAGAACAATTCTGTGATTGGTAACGCTGGGGAACAGTCTTGTGACTTGTAACACAGGGAAACCGTCCTGTGATTGGTAACACTGGAAAAATGGCAAGTCCTTGGTAATACTGGGAAACGTTCCTGTGATAGGTAACACTGGAGAACTGTCCTGTGTCTGTTAACACTGCAGAACAGTCCTGTCCTTGGTAACACAGGAGAACAATCCTGTGATTGGTAACACTGGAGAACAGTCCTGTTCTTGGAAGCACTGGAGAACAGTCCTGTGCGTGGTAACAGTGGAGAATAGTCCTGTGATTGGTAACACTGGAGAACAGGCCTGTGATTGGTAACACTGGAGAACCGTCCTGTGATTGGTAACACTGGAGAACAGTCTGGTGATTGGTAACACTGGGGAACAGTCCTGTCCTTGGAAACACTGGGGAACAGTCCTGTCCTTGGTAACACTGGGGAAGAGTCCGGTCCTTGGTAACACTGGGGTACAGTCCTGTGATTGGTAACGCTGGAGAACAGTCCTGTCAATGGTAACACTGGAGAACAGTCCTGTGATTGGTAACACTGGAGAACAGTCCTGTCCTTGGTAACACTGGGGAAAAGTCCTGTCCTTGGTAACAGTGGGGAACAGTCCTGTCCTTGGTACAATGGGGAAGAGTCCTGAGATTAGTAACACTGGAGAACAGTCCTGTGATTGGTAACACTGGAGAACTTTCCTGTGATTGGTAACACTGGAGAACAGTCCTGTCCTTGGTAACACGGGGGAACAGGTCAGCCCTTGGTAACAGTGGGGAACAGTCCTGTCCTTGGTAACACTGGAGAACAGTCCAGTGATTGGTAAAACTGGAAAACAGTCCTTTGGTTGGTAACACTGGAGAACAGTCCTGTGATTGGTAACACTGGAGAACAGTCCTGTGATTGGTAACACTGGAGAACCTTCCAGAGATTGGTAACACTGGGGAACAATAATGCCAATGGTAACACTGGAGAACAGTCCTGCTCCTGGTAACACAGGAGAACAGTCCTGTTCTTGGTAACACTGGAGATTAGTCCTGTGATTGGTAGCATTGGAGAACAGTCCTGTCATTGGTAAAAATGGAGAACAGTCCTGTTCTTGGTAGCACTGGAGAACAGTCTTGTGATTGGTAACACTGGAGAATAGTCCTGTGATTGGTAACACTGGAGAACAGTCCTGTGATTGGTAACACTGGAGAACCGTCCTGTGATCTGTTACACTGGAGAACAGTCCTGTGATTGGTAAAACTGGATAAAATTCCTGTGATTGGTAACACTGGATAACAGTGCTTTCATTGGTAAGACTGGAGAACAGTCCTGTCCTTGGTAACACTGGAGAACAGTCCTGTGATTGGTAACAGTGGGGAACAGTCCGGCCCTTGGTAACACTGGAGAACAGACCTGTGATTGGTAATACTGGAGAACAGTCCTGTGAATGGTAACACTGGGGAACCGTCCTGTGACTTGTAACACAGGGAAACCGTCCTGTGCTTGGTAACACTGGAGGAACGGTGAGTCTTTGGTAATACTGGGAAACGGTCCTGTGATAGGTAACACTGGAGAACAGTCCTGTGATTGTTAACACTGCAGAACAGTCCTGTCCTTGGTAACACAGGAGAATAGACCTGTGATTGGTAAAACTGGAGAACAGTCCTGTTCTTGGTAGCACCGGAGAACAGACCTGTGCTTGGTAACACTGGAGAATAGTCCTGTGATTGGTAACACTGTAGAACAGTTCTGTGATTGGTAACACCGGAGAACCGTCCCATGATCTGTTCAACTGGAGAACAGTCCTCTGATTGGTAACACTGGAGAACAGTCCAGTCCTTGGTAACACTGGAGAACAGTCCTGTGATTGGTAACACTGGGGAACATTCCTGTCCTTGGTAACACTGGGGAACAGTCCTGTCCTTGGTAACACTGGGGAAGAGTCCTGTCCTAGGTAACACTGGGGTAATGTCCTGTGATTGGTAAAACTGGAGAACAGTCCTGTCAATGGTAACACTGGAGAACAGTCCTGTGATTGGTAACACTGGAGAACAGTCCTGTCGTTGGTAACACTTGTGAACAGTCCTGTCCTTGGATCTGTGGGGAACAGTCCTGTCCTTGGTCACACTGGGGAACTGTCCTGAGATTGGTAACACTGGAGAACAGTCCTGTGATTGGTAACACTGGAGAACTTTCCTGTGATTGGTAACATTGGAGAACAGTCCTGTCCTTGGTAACACGGGGGAACAGGTCGGCCCTTGGTAACAGTGGGGAACAGTCCTGTCCTTGGTAACACTGGAGAACAGTCCTGTGATTGGTGAAACTGGAGAACCGTCCTGTGATTGGTGAAACTGGAGAACCGTCCTGTGATTGGTAACACTGGAGAACAGTCCTGTTACTGGTAACACTGGAGAACAGTCCTGTGATTGGTAACAGTGGGGAACAGTCCGGCCCTTGGTAACACTGGAGAACAGTCCTGTGATTGGTAATACTGGAGAACAGTCCTGTGAATGGTAACACTGGGGAACCGTCCTGTGATTGGTAACACTGGAGAACAGTCCTGTAAGTGGTAACACTGGAGAACCGTCCTGTGTTTGGTAAAACTGGAGAATTTCCTCTGATTGGTAACACTGGAGAATAGTCCCGTGACTGGTAACACTGGTGAACCGTGCTGTGATTGCTAACTCTGGAGAACCGTCCTGTGATTGGTTACACTGGGGAACAGTCCTGACCTTGGTAAGCCTGGAGAACAGTCATGTCCTTGGTAACACTGGAGAACAGTCCTGTGATTGGTAACACTGGGGAACAGTCCTGTCCTTGGATCTGTGGGGAACAGTCCTGTCCTTGGTCACACTGGGGAACAATCCTGAGACTGGAAACACTGGAGAACCGTCCTGTGATTGGTAACACTGGATAACTTTCCTGTGATTGGTAACATTGGAGAACAGTCCTGTCCTTGGTAACACGGGGGAACAGTCCAGCCCTTGGTAACATTGGGGAACAGTCCTGTCCTTGGTAACACTGGAGAACAGTCCTGTGATTGGTAAAACTGGAGAACCGTCCTGTGATTGGTAACACTGGAGAACAGTCCTGTGATTGGTAACACTGGAGAACAGTCCTGTGATTGGTAACACTGGGGAAAAGTACTGCCCTTGGTAACACTGGAGAACAGTCCTGTTACTGGTAACACTGGAGAACAGTCCTGTGATTGGTAACAGTGGGGAACAGTCCGGCCCTTGGTAACACTGGGGAACAGTCATGTCCTTGGATCAGTGGGGAACAGTCCTGTCCTTTGTCAAACTGGGGAACAGTCCTGAGATTGGTAACACTGGAGAACAGTCCTGTGATTGGTAACACTGGAGAACTTTCCTGTGATTGGTAACATTGGAGAACAGTCCTGTCCTTGGTAACACGGGGGAACAGGCCAGCCCTTGGTAACAGTGGGGAACAGTCCTGTCCTTGGTAACACTGGAGAACAGTCCTGTGATTGGTAAAACTGGAGAACCGTCCTGTGATTGGTAACACTGGAGAACAGTCCTGTGATTGGTAACACTGGAGAACAGTCCTGTGATTGGTAACACTGGGGAAAAGTCCTGCCCTTTTAACACTGGAGAACAGTCCTGTTTCTGGTAACACTGGAGAACAGTCCTGTGATTGGTAACAGTGGGGAACAGTCCGGCCCTAGGTAACACTGGAGAACAGTCCTGTGATTGGTAATACTGGAGAACAGTCCTGTGAATGGTAACACTGGGGAACCGTCCTGTGATTGGTAACACTGGAGAACAGTCCTGTGATTAGTAACACTGGAGAACAATTCTGTGATTGGTAATGCTGGGGAACAGTCCTGTGACTTGTAACACAGGGAAACCGTCTTGTGATTGGTAACACTGGAGGAACGGCGAGTCTTTGGTAATACTGGGAAACGGTCCTGTGATAGGTAACACTGGAGAACAGTCCTGTGATTGTTAACACTGCAGAACAGTCCTGTCCTTGGTAACACAGGAGAATAGACCTGTGATTGGTAAAACTGGAGAACAGTCCTGTTCTTGGCAGCACTGGAGAACAGTCCTGTGCTTGGTAACACTGGAGAATAGTCCTGTGATTGGTAACACTGTAGAACAGTTCTGTGATTGGTAACACCGGAGAACCGTCCTATGATCCGTTCAACTGGAGAACAGTCCTCTGATTGGTAACACTGGAGAACAGTCCAGACCTTGGTAACACTGGAGTACAGTCCTGTGATTGGTAACACTGGGGAACATTCCTGTCCTTGGTAACCCTGGGGAACAGTCCTGTCCTTGGTAACACTGGGGAAGAGTCCTGTCCTTGGTAACACTGGGGTAATGTCTTGTGATTGGTAACACAGGAGAACAGGCCTGTCAATGGTAACACTGGAGAACAGTCCTGTGATTGGTAACACTGGAGAACAGTCCTGTCCTTGGTAACACTGGGGAACAGTCCTGTCCTTGGATCAGTGGGGAACAGTCCTGTCCTTTGTCACATTGGGGAACAGTCCTGAGATTGGTAACACTGGAGAACAGTCCTGTGATTGGTAACACTGGAGAACTTTCCTGTGATTGGTAACATTGGAGAACAGTCCTGTCCTTGGTAACACAGGGGAACAGGCCAGCCCTTGGTAACAGTGGGGAACAGTCCTGTCCTTGCTAACACTGGAGAACAGTCCTGTGATTGGTAAAACTGGAGAACCGTCCTGTGATTGGTAACACTGGAGAACAGTCCTGTGATTGGTAACACTGGAGAACAGTCCTGTGATTGGTAACACTGGGGAAAAGTCTTGCCCTTGGTAACACTGGAGAACAGTCCTGTTACTGGTAACACTGGAGAACATGCCTGTGATTGGTAACAGTGGGGAACAGTCCGGCCCTTGGTAACACTGGAGAACAGTCCTGTGATTGGTAATACTGGAGAACAGTTCTGTGAATGGTAACACTGGGGAACCGTCCTGTGATTGGTAACACTGGAGAACAGTCCTGTGATTAGTAACACTGGAGAACAATTCTGTGATTGGTAACGCTGGGGAACAGTCCTGTGACTTGTAACACAGGGAAACCGTCCTGTGATTGGTAACACTGGAGGAACGGCGAGTCTTTGGTAATACTGGGAAACGGTCCTGTGATAGGTAACACTGGAGAACAGTCCTGTGATTGTTAACACTGCAGAACAGTCCTGTCCTTGGTAACACAGGAGAATAGACCTGTGATTGGTAAAACTGGAGAACAGTCCTGTGCTTGGTAACACTGGAGAATAGTCCTGTGATTGGTAACACTGTAGAACAGTTCTGTGATTGGTAACACCGGAGAACCGTCCCATGATCTGTTCAACTGGAGAACAGTCCTCTGATTGGTAACACTGGAGAACAGTCCAGTCCTTGGTAACACTGGAGAACAGTTCTGTGATTGGTAACACTGGGGAACATTCCTGTCCTTGGTAACACTGGGGAACAGTCCTGTCCTTGGTAACACTGGGGAAGAGTCCTGTCCTTGGTAACACTGGGGTAATGTCCTGTGATTGGTAACACTGGAGAACAGTCCTGTCAATGGTAACACTGGAGAACAGTCCTGTGATTGGTAACACTGGAGAACAGTCCTGTGATTGGTAACACTGGTGAACAGTCCTGTCCTTGGATCTGTGGGGAACAGTCCTGTCCTTGGTCACACTGGGGAACAGTCCTGAGACTGGTAACACTGGAGAACCGTCCTGTGATTGGTAACACTGGAGAACTTTCCTGTGATTGGTAACATTGGAGAACAGTCCTGTCCTTGGTAACACGGGTGAAAAGGCCAGCCCTTGGTAACATTGGGGAACAGTCCTGTCCTTGGTAACACTGGAGAACAGTCCTGTGATTGGTAAAACTGGAGAACCGTCCTGTGATTGGTAACACTGGAGAACAGTCCTGTGATTGGTAACACTGGAGAACAGTCCTGTGATTGGTAACACTGGGGAAAAGTACTGCCCTTGGTAACACTGGAGAACAGTCCTGTTACTGGTAACACTGGAGAACCGTCCTGTGATTGGTAACAGTGGGGAACAGTCCGGCCCTTGGTAACACTGGAGAACAGTCCTGTGACTGGTAATACTGGAGAACAGTCCTGTGAATGGTAACACTGGGGAACCGTCCTGTGATTGGTAACACTGGAGAACAGTCCTGTAAGTGGTAACACTGGAGAACCGTCCTGTGTTTGGTAACACTGGAGAATTTCCTCTGATTGGTAACACTGGAGAATAGTCCTGTGACTGGTAACACTGGTGAACCGTGCTGTGATTGCTAACACTGGAGAACCGTCCAGTGATTGGTTACACTGGGGAACAGTCCTGACCTTGGTAAGCCTGGAGAACAGTCCTGTCCTTGGTAACACTGGAGAAAAGTCCTGTGATTGTTAACACTGGGGAACAGTCCTACGATTGGTAACACTGGTGAACAGTTCTGAGATTGTTAACACTGGGGAACAGTCCTGCCCTTGGTAAGACTGGGGAACTGTCCTGTCCTTGGTAACACTGGAGATTAGTCCTGTGATTGGTAGCACTGGAGAACAGTCCTGTGATTGGAAACACTGGAGAGCAGTCCTGTGATTAGTAACACTAGAGAACAATTCTGTGATTGGTAACGCTGGGGAACAGTCCTATGACTTGTAACACAGGGAAAACGTCCTGTGATTGGTAACACTGGAGAAATGGCGAGTCCTTGGTAATACTGGGAAACGGTCCGGTGATAGGTAAAACTGGAGGACTGTCCTGTGATTGTTAACACTGCAGAACAGTCCTGTCCTTGTTAACACAGGAGAACAGTCCTGTGATTGGTAACACTGGAGAACAGTCCTGTGATTGGAAACACTGGAGAGCAGTCCTGTGATTAGTAACACTGGAGAACAATTCTGTGATTGGTAACGCTGGGGAACAGTCTTGTGACTTGTAACACAGGGAAACCGTCCTGTGATTGGTAACACTGGAAAAATGGCAAGTCCTTGGTAATACTGGGAAACGTTCCTGTGATAGGTAACACTGGAGAACTGTCCTGTGTCTGTTAACACTGCAGAACAGTCCTGTCCTTGGTAACACAGGAGAACAATCCTGTGATTGGTAACACTGGAGAACAGTCCTGTTCTTGGAAGCACTGGAGAACAGTCCTGTGCGTGGTAACAGTGGAGAATAGTCCTGTGATTGGTAACACTGGAGAACAGGCCTGTGATTGGTAACACTGGAGAACCGTCCTGTGATTGGTAACACTGGAGAACAGTCTGGTGATTGGTAACACTGGGGAACAGTCCTGTCCTTGGAAACACTGGGGAACAGTCCTGTCCTTGGTAACACTGGGGAAGAGTCCGGTCCTTGGTAACACTGGGGTACAGTCCTGTGATTGGTAACGCTGGAGAACAGTCCTGTCAATGGTAACACTGGAGAACAGTCCTGTGATTGGTAACACTGGAGAACAGTCCTGTCCTTGGTAACACTGGGGAAAAGTCCTGTCCTTGGTAACAGTGGGGAACAGTCCTGTCCTTGGTACAATGGGGAAGAGTCCTGAGATTAGTAACACTGGAGAACAGTCCTGTGATTGGTAACACTGGAGAACTTTCCTGTGATTGGTAACACTGGAGAACAGTCCTGTCCTTGGTAACACGGGGGAACAGGTCAGCCCTTGGTAACAGTGGGGAACAGTCCTGTCCTTGGTAACACTGGAGAACAGTCCAGTGATTGGTAAAACTGGAAAACAGTCCTTTGGTTGGTAACACTGGAGAACAGTCCTGTGATTGGTAACACTGGAGAACAGTCCTGTGATTGGTAACACTGGAGAACCTTCCAGAGATTGGTAACACTGGGGAACAATAATGCCAATGGTAACACTGGAGAACAGTCCTGCTCCTGGTAACACAGGAGAACAGTCCTGTTCTTGGTAACACTGGAGATTAGTCCTGTGATTGGTAGCATTGGAGAACAGTCCTGTCATTGGTAAAAATGGAGAACAGTCCTGTTCTTGGTAGCACTGGAGAACAGTCTTGTGATTGGTAACACTGGAGAATAGTCCTGTGATTGGTAACACTGGAGAACAGTCCTGTGATTGGTAACACTGGAGAACCGTCCTGTGATCTGTTACACTGGAGAACAGTCCTGTGATTGGTAAAACTGGATAAAATTCCTGTGATTGGTAACACTGGATAACAGTGCTTTCATTGGTAAGACTGGAGAACAGTCCTGTCCTTGGTAACACTGGAGATTAGTCCTGTGATTGGTAGCACTGGAGAACAGTCCTGTGATTGGTAACACTGGAGAACAGTCCTGTGATTGGAAACACTGGAGAGCAGTCCTGTGATTAGTAACACTGGAGAACAATTCTGTGATTGGTAACGCTGCGGAACAGTCCTGTGACATGTAACACAGGGAAACCGTCCTGTGATTGGTAACACTGGAGGAACGGCGAGTCTTTGGTAATACTGGGAAACGGTCCTGTGATAGGTAACACTGGAGAACAGTCCTGTGATTGTTAACACTGCAGAACAGTCCTGTCCTTGGTAACACAGGAGAATAGACCTGTGATTGGTAAAACTGGAGAACAGTCCTGTTCTTGGTAGCACTGGAGAACAGTCCTGTGCTTGGTAACACTGGAGAATAGTCCTGTGATTGGTAACACTGTAGAACAGTTCTGTGATTGGTAACACCGGAGAACCGTCCTATGATCTGTTCAACTGGAGAACAGTCCTCTGATTGGTAACACTGGAGAACAGTCCAGTCCTTGGTAACACTGGAGAACAGTCCTGTGATTGGTAACACTGGGGAACATTCCTGTCCTTGGTAACACTGGGGAACAGTCCTGTCCTTGGTAACACTGGGGAAGAGTCCTGTCCTTGGTAACACTGGGGTAATGTCCTGAGATTGGTAATACTGGAGAACAGTCCTGTGATTGGTAACACTGGAGAACTTTCCTGTGATTGGTAACATTGGAGAACAGTCCTGTCCTTGGTAACACGGGTGAACAGGCCAGCCCTTGGTAACAGTGGGGAACAGTCCTGTCCTTGGTAACACTGGGGTAATGTCCTGTGATTGGTAACACTGGAGAACAGTCCTGTCAATGGTAACACTGGAGAACAGTCCTGTGATTGGTAACACTGGAGAACAGTCCTGTGATTGGTAACACTGGTGAACAGTCCTGTCCTTGGATCTGTGGGGAACAGTCCTGTCCTTGGTCACACTGGGGAACAGTCCTGAGACTGGTAACACTGGAGAACCGTCCTGTGATTGGTAACACTGGAGAACTTTCCTGTGATTGGTAACATTGGAGAACAGTCCTGTCCTTGGTAACACGGGGGAACAGGCCAGCCCTTGGTAACATTGGGGAACAGTCCTGTCCTTGGTAACACTGGAGAACAGTCCTGTGATTGGTAAAACTGGAGAACCGTCCTGTGATTGGTAACACTGGAGAACAGTCCTGTGATTGGTAACACTGGAGAACAGTCCTGTGATTGGTAACACTGGGGAAAAGTACTGCCCTTGGTAACACTGGAGAACAGTCCTGTTACTGGTAACACTGGAGAACAGTCCTGTGATTGGTAACAGTGGGGAACAGTCCGGCCCTTGGTAACACTGGAGAACAGTCCTGTGACTGGTAATACTGGAGAACAGTCCTGTGAATGGTAACACTGGGGAACCGTCCTGTGATTGGTAACACTGGAGAACAGTCCTGTAAGTGGTAACACTGGAGAACCGTCCTGTGTTTGGTAACACTGGAGAATTTCCTCTGATTGGTAACACTGGAGAATAGTCCTGTGACTGGTAACACTGGTGAACCGTGCTGTGATTGCTAACACTGGAGAACCGTCCAGTGATTGGTTACACTGGGGAACAGTCCTGACCTTGGTAAGCCTGGAGAACAGTCCTGTCCTTGGTAACACTGGAGAAAAGTCCTGTGATTGTTAACACTGGGGAACAGTCCTACGATTGGTAACACTGGTGAACAGTTCTGAGATTGTTAACACTGGGGAACAGTCCTGCCCTTGGTAAGACTGGGGAACTGTCCTGTCCTTGGTAACACTGGAGATTAGTCCTGTGATTGGTAGCACTGGAGAACAGTCCTGTGATTGGAAACACTGGAGAGCAGTCCTGTGATTAGTAACACTAGAGAACAATTCTGTGATTGGTAACGCTGGGGAACAGTCCTATGACTTGTAACACAGGGAAAACGTCCTGTGATTGGTAACACTGGAGAAATGGCGAGTCCTTGGTAATACTGGGAAACGGTCCGGTGATAGGTAACACTGGAGGACTGTCCTGTGATTGTTAACACTGCAGAACAGTCCTGTCCTTGTTAACACAGGAGAACAGTCCTGTGATTGGTAACACTGGAGAACAGTCCTGTGATTGGAAACACTGGAGAGCAGTCCTGTGATTAGTAACACTGGAGAACAATTCTGTGATTGGTAACGCTGGGGAACAGTCTTGTGACTTGTAACACAGGGAAACCGTCCTGTGATTGGTAACACTGGAAAAATGGCAAGTCCTTGGTAATACTGGGAAACGTTCCTGTGATAGGTAACACTGGAGAACTGTCCTGTGTCTGTTAACACTGCAGAACAGTCCTGTCCTTGGTAACACAGGAGAACAATCCTGTGATTGGTAACACTGGAGAACAGTCCTGTTCTTGGAAGCACTGGAGAACAGTCCTGTGCGTGGTAACAGTGGAGAATAGTCCTGTGATTGGTAACACTGGAGAACAGGCCTGTGATTGGTAACACTGGAGAACCGTCCTGTGATTGGTAACACTGGAGAACAGTCCGGTGATTGGTAACACTGGGGAACAGTCCTGTCCTTGGAAACACTGGGGAACAGTCCTGTCCTTGGTAACACTGGGGAAGAGTCCGGTCCTTGGTAACACTGGGGTACAGTCCTGTGATTGGTAACGCTGGAGAACAGTCCTGTCAATGGTAACACTGGAGAACAGTCCTGTGATTGGTAACACTGGAGAACAGTCCTGTCCTTGGTAACACTGGGGAAAAGTCCTGTCCTTGGTAACAGTGGGGAACAGTCCTGTCCTTGGTACAATGGGGAAGAGTCCTGAGATTAGTAACACTGGAGAACAGTCCTGTGATTGGTAACACTGGAGAACTTTCCTGTGATTGGTAACACTGGAGAACAGTCCTGTCCTTGGTAACACGGGGGAACAGGTCAGCCCTTGGTAACAGTGGGGAACAGTCCTGTCCTTGGTAACACTGGAGAACAGTCCTGTGATTGGTAAAACTGGAAAACAGTCCTTTGGTTGGTAACACTGGAGAACAGTCCTGTGATTGGTAACACTGGAGAACAGTCCTGTGATTGGTAACACTGGAGAACCTTCCAGAGATTGGTAACACTGGGGAACAATAATGCCAATGGTAACACTGGAGAACAGTCCTGCTCCTGGTAACACAGGAGAACAGTCCTGTTCTTGGTAACACTGGAGATTAGTCCTGTGATTGGTAGCATTGGAGAACAGTCCTGTCATTGGTAAAAATGGAGAACAGTCCTGTTCTTGGTAGCACTGGAGAACAGTCTTGTGATTGGTAACACTGGAGAATAGTCCTGTGATTGGTAACACTGGAGAACAGTCCTGTGATTGGTAACACTGGAGAACCGTCCTGTGATCTGTTACACTGGAGAACAGTCCTGTGATTGGTAACACTGGAGGAACGGCGAGTCTTTGGTAATACTGGGAAACGGTCCTGTGATAGGTAACACTGGAGAACAGTCCTGTGATTGTTAACACTGCAGAACAGTCCTGTCCTTGGTAACACAGGAGAATAGACCTGTGATTGGTAAAACTGGAGAACAGTCCTGTTCTTGGTAGCACTGGAGAACAGTCCTGTGCTTGGTAACACTGGAGAATAGTCCTGTGATTGGTAACACTGTAGAACAGTTCTGTGATTGGTAACACCGGAGAACCGTCCTATGATCTGTTCAACTGGAGAACAGTCCTCTGATTGGTAACACTGGAGAACAGTCCAGTCCTTGGTAACACTGGAGAACAGTCCTGTGATTGGTAACACTGGGGAACATTCCTGTCCTTGGTAACACTGGGGAACAGTCCTGTCCTTGGTAACACTGGGGAAGAGTCCTGTCCTTGGTAACACTGGGGTAATGTCCTGAGATTGGTAATACTGGAGAACAGTCCTGTGATTGGTAACACTGGAGAACTTTCCTGTGATTGGTAACATTGGAGAACAGTCCTGTCCTTGGTAACACGGGTGAACAGGCCAGCCCTTGGTAACAGTGGGGAACAGTCCTGTCCTTGGTATCACTGGGGTAATGTCCTGTGATTGGTAACACTGGAGAACAGTCCTGTCAATGGTAACACTGGAGAACAGTCCTGTGATTGGTAACACTGGAGAACAGTCCTGTGATTGGTAACACTGGTGAACAGTCCTGTCCTTGGATCTGTGGGGAACAGTCCTGTCCTTGGTCACACTGGGGAACAGTCCTGAGACTGGTAACACTGGAGAACAGTCCTGTGATTGGTAACACTGGAGAACTTTCCTGTGATTGGTAACATTGGAGAACAGTCCTGTCCTTGGTAACACGGGGGAACAGGCCAGCCCTTGGTAACATTGGGGAACAGTCCTGTCCTTGGTAACACTGGAGAACAGTCCTGTGATTGGTAAAACTGGAGAACCGTCCTGTGATTGGTAACACTGGAGAACAGTCCTGTGATTGGTAACACTGGAGAACAGTCCTGTGATTGGTAACACTGGGGAAAAGTACTGCCCTTGGTAACACTGGAGAACAGTCCTGTTACTGGTAACACTGGAGAACAGTCCTGTGATTGGTAACAGTGGGGAACAGTCCGGCCCTTGGTAACACTGGAGAACAGTCCTGTGACTGGTAATACTGGAGAACAGTCCTGTGAATGGTAACACTGGGGAACCGTCCTGTGATTGGTAACACTGGAGAACAGTCCTGTAAGTGGTAACACTGGAGAACCGTCCTGTGTTTGGTAACACTGGAGAATTTCCTCTGATTGGTAACACTGGAGAATAGTCCTGTGACTGGTAACACTGGTGAACCGTGCTGTGATTGCTAACACTGGAGAACCGTCCAGTGATTGGTTACACTGGGGAACAGTCCTGACCTTGGTAAGCCTGGAGAACAGTCCTGTCCTTGGTAACACTGGAGAAAAGTCCTGTGATTGTTAACACTGGGGAACAGTCCTACGATTGGTAACACTGGTGAACAGTTCTGAGATTGTTAACACTGGGGAACAGTCCTGCCCTTGGTAAGACTGGGGAACTGTCCTGTCCTTGGTAACACTGGAGATTAGTCCTGTGATTGGTAGCACTGGAGAACAGTCCTGTGATTGGAAACACTGGAGAGCAGTCCTGTGATTAGTAACACTAGAGAACAATTCTGTGATTGGTAACGCTGGGGAACAGTCCTATGACTTGTAACACAGGGAAAACGTCCTGTGATTGGTAACACTGGAGAAATGGCGAGTCCTTGGTAATACTGGGAAACGGTCCGGTGATAGGTAACACTGGAGGACTGTCCTGTGATTGTTAACACTGCAGAACAGTCCTGTCCTTGTTAACACAGGAGAACAGTCCTGTGATTGGTAACACTGGAGAACAGTCCTGTGATTGGAAACACTGGAGAGCAGTCCTGTGATTAGTAACACTGGAGAACAATTCTGTGATTGGTAACGCTGGGGAACAGTCCTGTGACTTGTAACACAGGGAAACCGTCCTGTGATTGGTAACACTGGAAAAATGGCAAGTCCTTGGTAATACTGGGAAACGTTCCTGTGATAGGTAACACTGGAGAACTGTCCTGTGTCTGTTAACACTGCAGAACAGTCCTGTCCTTGGTAACACAGGAGAACAATCCTGTGATTGGTAACACTGGAGAACAGTCCTGTTCTTGGAAGCACTGGAGAACAGTCCTGTGCGTGGTAACAGTGGAGAATAGTCCTGTGATTGGTAACACTGGAGAACAGGCCTGTGATTGGTAACACTGGAGAACCGTCCTGTGATTGGTAACACTGGAGAACAGTCCTGTGATTGGTAACACTGGGGAACAGTCCTGTCCTTGGAAACACTGGGGAACAGTCCTGTCCTTGGTAACACTGGGGAAGAGTCCGGTCCTTGGTAACACTGGGGTACAGTCCTGTGATTGGTAACGCTGGAGAACAGTCCTGTCAATGGTAACACTGGAGAACAGTCCTGTGATTGGTAACACTGGAGAACAGTCCTGTCCTTGGTAACACTGGGGAAAAGTCCTGTCCTTGGTAACAGTGGGGAACAGTCCTGTCCTTGGTACAATGGGGAAGAGTCCTGAGATTAGTAACACTGGAGAACAGTCCTGTGATTGGTAACACTGGAGAACTTTCCTGTGATTGGTAACACTGGAGAACAGTCCTGTCCTTGGTAACACGGGGGAACAGGTCAGCCCTTGGTAACAGTGGGGAACAGTCCTGTCCTTGGTAACACTGGAGAACAGTCCTGTGATTGGTAAAACTGGAAAACAGTCCTTTGGTTGGTAACACTGGAGAACAGTCCTGTGATTGGTAACACTGGAGAACAGTCCTGTGATTGGTAACACTGGAGAACCTTCCAGAGATTGGTAACACTGGGGAACAATAATGCCAATGGTAACACTGGAGAACGGTCCTGCTCCTGGTAACACAGGAGAACAGTCCTGTTCTTGGTAACACTGGAGATTAGTCCTGTGATTGGTAGCATTGGAGAACAGTCCTGTCATTGGTAAAAATGGAGAACAGTCCTGTTCTTGGTAGCACTGGAGAACAGTCTTGTGATTGGTAACACTGGAGAATAGTCCTGTGATTGGTAACACTGGAGAACAGTCCTGTGATTGGTAACACTGGAGAACCGTCCTGTGATCTGTTACACTGGAGAACAGTCCTGTGATTGGTAACACTGGAGGAACGGCGAGTCTTTGGTAATACTGGGAAACGGTCCTGTGATAGGTAACACTGGAGAGCAGTCCTGTGATTGTTAACACTGCAGAACAGTCCTGTCCTTGGTAACACAGGAGAATAGACCTGTGATTGGTAAAACTGGAGAACAGTCCTGTTCTTGGTAGCACTGGAGAACAGTCCTGTGCTTGGTAACACTGGAGAATAGTCCTGTGATTGGTAACACTGTAGAACAGTTCTGTGATTGGTAACACCGGAGAACCGTCCTATGATCTGTTCAACTGGAGAACAGTCCTCTGATTGGTAACACTGGAGAACAGTCCAGTCCTTGGTAACACTGGAGAACAGTCCTGTGATTGGTAACACTGGGGAACATTCCTGTCCTTGGTAACACTGGGGAACAGTCCTGTCCTTGGTAACACTGGGGAAGAGTCCTGTCCTTGGTAACACTGGGGTAATGTCCTGAGATTGGTAATACTGGAGAACAGTCCTGTGATTGGTAACACTGGAGAACTTTCCTGTGATTGGTAACATTGGAGAACAGTCCTGTCCTTGGTAACACGGGTGAACAGGCCAGCCCTTGGTAACAGTGGGGAACAGTCCTGTCCTTGGTAACACTGGAGAACAGTCCTGTGATTGGTAAAACTGGAGAACCGTCCTGTGATTGGTAACACTGGAGAACAGTCCTGTGATTGGTAACACTGGAGAACAGTCCTGTGATTGGTAACACTGGGGAACAGTCCTGCCCTTGGTAACACTGGAGAACAGTCCTGTTACTGGTAACACTTGAGAACAGTCCTGTGATTGTAACAGTGGGGAACAGTCCGGCCCTTGGTAACACTGGAGAACAGTCCTGTGATTGGTAATACTGGAGAACAGTCCTGTGAATGGTAACACTGGGGAACCGTCCTGTGATTGGTAACACTGGAGAACAGTCCTGTAAGTGGTAACACTGGAGAACCGTCCTGTTTTTGGTAACACTGGAGAATTTCCTCTGATTGGTAACACTGGAGAATAGTCCTGTGACTGGTAACACTGGTGAACCGTGCTGTGATTGCTAACACTGGAGAACCGTCCAGTGATTGGTTACACTGGGGAACAGTCCTGACCTTGGTAGCCTGGAGAACAGTCCTGTCCTTGGTAACACTGGAGAAAAGTCCTGTGATTGTTAACACTGGGGAACAGTCCTATGATTGGTAACACTGGAGAACAGTTCTGAGATTGTTAACACTAGGGAACAGTCCTGCCCTTGGTAAGACTGGGGAACAGTCCTGTCCTTGGTAACACTGGAGATTAGTCCTGTGATTGGTAGCACTGGAGAACAGTCCTGTGATTGGAAACACTGGAGAGCAGTCCTGTGATTAGTAACACTGGAGAACAATTCTGTGATTGGTAACGCTGGGGAACAGTCCTATGACTTGTAACACAGGGAAAACGTCCTGTGATTGGTAACACTGGAGAAATGGCGAGTCCTTGGTAATACTGGGAAACGGTCCGGTGATAGGTAACACTGGAGGACTGTCCTGTGATTGTTAACACTGCAGAAAAGTCCTGTCCTTGTTAACACAGGAGAACAGTCCTATGATTGGTAACACTGGAGAACAGTCCTGTGATTGGAAACACTGGAGAGCAGTCCTGTGATTAGTAACACTGGAGAACAATTCTGTGATTGGTAACGCTGGGGAACAGTCCTGTGACTTTTAACACAGGGAAACCGTCCTGTGATTGGTAACACTGGAAAAATGGCGAGTCCTTGGTAATACTGGGAAACAGTCCTGTGATAGGTAACACTGGAGAACTGTCCTGTGTCTGTTAACACTGCAGAACAGTCCTGTCCTTGGTAACACAGGAGAACAATCCTGTGATTGGTAACACTGGAGAACAGTCCTGTTCTTGGAAGCACTGGAGAACAGTCCTGTGCGTGGTAACAGTGGAGAATAGTCCTGTGATTGGTAACACTGGAGAACAGGCCTGTGATTGGTAACCCTGGAGAACCGTCCTGTGATTGGTAACACTGGAGAACAGTCCTGTGATTGGTAACACTGGGGAACAGTCCTGTCCTTGGTAAAACTGGGGAACAGTCCTGTCCTTGGTAACACTGGGGAAGAGTCCGGTCCTTGGTAGCACTGGGGTACAGTCCTGTGATTGGTAACGCTGGAGAACAGTCCTGTCAATGGTAACACTGGAGAACAGTCCTGTGATTGGTAACACTGGAGAACAGTCCTGTGATTGGTAACACTGGAGAACCGTCCTGTGATCTGTTACACTGGAGAACAGTCCTGTGATTGGTAACACTGGAGGAACGGCGAGTCTTTGGTAATACTGGGAAACGGTCCTGTGATAGGTAACACTGGAGAACAGTCCTGTGATTGTTAACACTGCAGAACAGACCTGTCCTTGGTAACACAGGAGAATAGACCTGTGATTGGTAAAACTGGAGAACATTCCTGTTCTTGGTAGCACTGGAGAACAGTCCTGTGCTTGGTAACACTGGAGAATAGTCCTGTGATTGGTAATACTGTAGAACAGTTCTGTGATTGGTAACACCGGAGAACAGTCCTGTGATTGGTAACACTGGAGAACAGTCCTGTCCTTGGTAACACTGGGGAACAGTCCTGTCCTTGGATCAGTGGGGAACAGTCCTGTCCTTTGTCACACTGGGGAACAGTCCTGAGATTGGTAACACTGGAGAACAGTCCTGTCCTTGGTAACACTGGAGAACAGTCCTGTGATTGGTAAAACTGGAGAACATTCCTGTGCTTGGTAACACTGGAGATTAGTCCTGTGATTGGTAACACTGTAGAAAAGTCCTGTGATTGGTAACTCCGGAGAACCATCCTGTGATCTGTTCAACTGGAGAACAGTCATCTGATTGGTTACACTGGAGAAAATTCCAGTCCTTGGTAACACTGGAGAACAGTCCTGTGATTGGTAACACTGGGGAAAATTCCTGTCCTTGGTAACACTGGGGAACAGTCCTGTCCATGGTAACACTGGGGAAGAGTCCTGTCCTTGGTAACACTGGGGTAATGTCCTGTGATTGGTAACACTGGAGAACAGACCTGTCAATGGTAACACTGAAGAACAGTCCTGTCCTTGGTAACACTGGGGAACAGTCCTGTCCTTGGATCAGTGGGGAACAGTCCTGTCCTTGGTCACAATGGGGAACAGTCCTGAGATTGGGAACACTGGAGAACAGTCCTGTGATTGGTAACACTGGGGAACAGTCATGTCCTTGGTAACACTGGTATACAGTCCTATCCTTGGTAACACTGGGGAACAGTCCTGTCCTTGGTAACACTGGGGAAGAGTCCTGTCCTTGGTAACACTGGGGTAATGTCCTGTGATTGGTAACACTGGAGAACAGTCCTGTCAATGGTAACACTGGAGAACAGTCCTGTGATTGTTAACACTGGAAATAGTCCTGTCCTTGGTAACACTGGGGAACAGTCCTGACCTTGGATCAGTGGGGAACAGTCCTGTCCTTGGTCACACTGGGGAACAGTCCTGAGATTGGTAACACTGGAGAACTTTCCTGTGATTGGTAACATTGGAGAACAGTCCTGTCCTTGGTAACACGTGGGAACAGGCCAGCCCTTGGTAACAGTGGGGAACAGTCCTGTCCTTGGTAACACTGGAGAACAAACCTGTGATTGGTAACACTGGAGAACAGTCCTGTGATTGGTAACACTGGAGAACAGTCCTGTGATTGGTAACACTGTGGAAAAGTCCTGCCCTTGGTAACACTGGAGAACAGTACTGTTACTGGTAACACTGGAGAACAGCCCTGTGATTGGTAACAGTGGGGAACAGTCCGGCGCTTGGTAACACTGGAGAACAGGCCTGTGATTGGTAACACTGGAGAACCGTCCTGTGATTGGTAACACTGGAGAACAGTCCTGTGATTGGTAACACTGGGGAACAGTCCTGTCCTTGGTATCACTGGGGAACAGTCCTGTCCTTGGTAACACCTGGGAAGAGTCCTGTCCTTGGTAACACTGGGGTACAGTCCTGTGATTGGTAACGCTGGAGAACAGTCCTGTCAATGGTAACACTGGAGAACAGTCCTGTGATTGGTAACACTGGAGAACAGTCCTGTCCTTGGTAACATTGGGGAACATTCCTGTCCTTGGTAAGAGTGGGGAACAGTCCTGTCATTGGTACAATGGGGAACAGTCCTGAGATTAGTAACACTGGAGGACAGTCCTGTGATTGGTAACACTGGAGAACTTTCCTGTGATTGGTAACACTGGAGAACAGTCCTGCCCTTGGTAACACGGGGGAACAGGCCAGCCCTTGGTAACTGTGGGGAACAGTCCTGTCCTTGTTTACACTGGAGAACAGTCCTGTGATTGGTAAAACTGGAAAACAGTCCTTTGGTTGGTAACACTGGCGAACAGTCCTGTGATTGGTAACACTGGAGAACAGTCCTGTGATTGGTAACACTAGTGAACCGTCCAGTGATGGGTAACACTGGGGAACAGTCCTGCCAATGGTCACACCGGAGAACAGTCCTGCTCTAGGTAACACAGGAGAACAGTCCTGATCTTGGTAACACTGGAGATTAGTCCTGTGATTGGTAGCATTGGAGAACAGTCCTGTCATTGGTAAAACTGGAGAACAATCCTGTTCTTGGTAGCACTGGAGAACAGTCTTGTGATTGGTAACACTGGAGAATAGTCCTGTGATTGGTAACACTGGAGAACAGTCCTGTGATTGGTAACACTGGAGAACCGTCCTGTGATCTGTTACACTGGAGAACAGTCCTGTGATTGGTAACACTGGAGAACTGTCCTGTGATTGGTAACACTGGGGAACAGTCATGTCCTTGGTAACACTGGGATATAGTCCTATCCTTGGTAACACTGGGGAAGAGTCCTGTCCTTGGTAACACTGGGGTAAAGTTCAGTGATTGGTAACACTGGAGAACAGTCCTGTCCTTGGTAACACTGGAGAACAGTCCTGTGATTGGTAAAACTGAATAAAATTCCTGTGATTGGTAACACTGGAGAGCAGTGCTGTCATTGGTAACACTGGAGAAAAGTCCTGTTATTGCTAACACTGGAGAATAGTCCTGTGATTGGTAACACTGGGGAACAGTCCTGTTTTTGGTAACACTGGAGAATAGTCCTGTGATTGGTAACACTGGGGAACAGTCCAGTCCTTGGTAACACTGGAGAACAGTCCTGTGATTGTTAACACTGGAGAACCGTGCTGTGATTGGTAAGACTGGAGAACAGTCCTGTGATTGGTAACACTGGGGAACAGTCCTGTCCTTGGTAACACTGGGTAACAGTCCTGTCCTTGGTAACACTGGGGACGAGTCCTGTCCTTGGTAACACTGTGGTACAGTCCTGTGATTGGTAACACTGGAGAACAGTCCTGTCCTTGGTAACACTGGGGAACAGTCCTGTCCTTGGTCACAGTGGGGAACAGTCCTGTCCTTGGTCACACTGGGGAACAGTCCTGAGATTGGTAACACTGGAGAACAGTCCTGTGATTGGTAACGCTGGAGAACAATACTGTGATTGGTAACACTGGAGAACAGTCCTGTCCTTGGTAACATGGGGGAACAGGACAGCCCTTGGTAACAGTGGGGAACAGTCCTGTCCTTAGTTACACTGGAGAACAGTCCTGTGATTGGTAAAGTTGGAGAACAGTCCTGTGATTGGTAACACTGGAGAACAGTCTTGTCCTTGGCAACAATGGAGAACAGTCCTGTGATTGGTAACACTGGAGAACTGTCCTGTGATTGTTGACATTGGAGAACCGTCCTGTGATTGGTAACAATGGAGAGCAGTCCTGTGATTGGTAACACTGGAGAAAAGTCCTGTCATTGGTAAAATTGGAGAACAGCCCTACTCTTGGTAGCACTGGAGAACAGTCTTGTGATTGGTAACACTGGAGAATAGTCCTGTGATTGGTAACAATAGAGAACAGTCCTGTGATTGGTAACACTGGAAAACCGTCCTGTGATCTGTTACACTGGAGAACAGTCCTGTGATTGGTAACAATGGAGAACAGTCCTGTCCTTGGTAACACTGGAGAACAGTCCTGTGATTGGTAACACTGGAGAACCGTCCTGTGATTGGTAACACTGGAGAACTGTCCTGTCCTTGGTAACACTGGGGAATAGTCATGTCCTTGGTAAAACTGGGAAACGGTCCTGTCCTTGGTAACACTGGGGAAGAGTCCTGTCCTTGGTAACACTGGGGTAAAGTCCAGTGATTGGTAACACCGGAGAACAGTCCTGTGAATGGTAACACTGGAGAACAGTCCTGTGATTGCTAACACTGGAGAACAGTCCTGTGATTGGTAACGCTGGGGAACAGTCCTGTGACTTGTAACACTGGAGAACAATTCTGTGATTGGTAACGCTGGGGAACTGTCCTGTGACTTGTAACACAGGGAAACCGTCCTGTGATTGGTAACACTGGAAAAATGGCAAGTCCTTGGTAATACTGGGAAACGTTCCTGTGATAGGTAACACTGGAGAACTGTCCTGTGTCTGTTAACACTGCAGAACAGTCCTGTCCTTGGTAACACAGGAGAACAATCCTGTGATTGGTAACACTGGAGAACAGTCCTGTTCTTGGAAGCACTGGAGAACAGTCCTGTGCTTGGTAACAGTGGAGAATAGTCCTGTGATTGGTAACACTGGAGAACAGGCCTGTGATTGGTAACACTGGAGAACCGTCCTGTGATTGGTAACACTGGGGAACAGTCCTGTCCTTGGAAACACTGGGGAACAGTCCTGTCCTTGGTAACACTGGGGAAGAGTCCGGTCCTTGGTAACACTGGGGTACAGTCCTGTGATTGGTAACGCTGGAGAACAGTCCTGTCAATGGTAACACTGGAGAACAGTCCTGTGATTGGTAACACTGGAGAACAGTCCTGTCCTTGGTAACACTGGGGAAAAGTCCTGTCCTTGGTAACAGTGGGGAACAGTCCTGTCCTTGGTACAATGGGGAAGAGTCCTGAGATTAGTAACACTGGTGAACAGTCCTGTGATTGGTAACACTGGAGAACTTTCCTGTGATTGGTAACACTGGAGAACAGTCCTGTCCTTGGTAACACGGGGGAACAGGTCAGCCCTTGGTAACAGTGGGGAACAGTCCTGTCCTTGGTAACACTGGAGAACAGTCCTGTGATTGGTAAAACTGGAAAACAGTCCTTTGGTTGGTAACACTGGAGAACAGTCCTGTGATTGGTAACACTGGAGAACAGTCCTGTGATTGGTAACACTGGAGAACCTTCCAGAGATTGGTAACACTGGGGAACAATAATGCCAATGGTAACACTGGAGAACAGTCCTGCTCCTGGTAACACAGGAGAACAGTCCTGTTCTTGGTAACACTGGAGATTAGTCCTGTGATTGGTAGCATTGGAGAACAGTCCTGTCATTGGTAAAAATGGAGAACAGTCCTGTGATTGGTAACACTGGAGAACCGTCCTGTGATCTGTTACACTGGAGAACAGTCCTGTGATTGGTAACACTGGAGGAACGGCGAGTCTTTGGTAATACTGGGAAACGGTCCTGTGATAGGTAACACTGGAGAACAGTCCTGTGATTGTTAACACTGCAGAACAGTCCTGTCCTTGGTAACACAGGAGAATAGACCTGTGATTGGTAAAACTGGAGAACAGTCCTGTTCTTGGTAGCACTGGAGAACAGTCCTGTGCTTGGTAACACTGGAGAATAGTCCTGTGATTGGTAACACTGTAGAACAGTTCTGTGATTGGTAACACCGGAGAACCGTCCTATGATCTGTTCAACTGGAGAACAGTCCTCTGATTGGTAACACTGGAGAACAGTCCAGTCCTTGGTAACACTGGAGAACAGTCCTGTGATTGGTAACACTGGGGAACATTCCTGTCCTTGGTAACACTGGGGAACAGTCCTGTCCTTGGTAACACTGGGGAAGAGTCCTGTCCTTGGTAACACTGGGGTAATGTCCTGAGATTGGTAATACTGGAGAACAGTCCTGTGATTGGTAACACTGGAGAACTTTCCTGTGATTGGTAACATTGGAGAACAGTCCTGTCCTTGGTAACACGGGTGAACAGGCCAGCCCTTGGTAACAGTGGGGAACAGTCCTGTCCTTGGTAACACTGGGGTAATGTCCTGTGATTGGTAACACTGGAGAACAGTCCTGTCAAAGGTAACACTGGAGAACAGTCCTGTGATTGGTAACACTGGAGAACAGTCCTGTGATTGGTCACACTGGTGAACAGTCCTGTCCTTGGATCTGTGGGGAACAGTCCTGTCCTTGGTCACACTGGGGAACAGTCCTGAGACTGGTAACACTGGAGAACCGTCCTGTGATTGGTAACACTGGAGAACTTTCCTGTGATTGGTAACATTGGAGAACAGTCCTGTCCTTGGTAACACGGGGGAACAGGCCAGCCCTTGGTAACATTGGGGAACAGTCCTGTCCTTGGTAACACTGGAGAACAGTCCTGTGATTGGTAAAACTGGAGAACCGTCCTGTGATTGGTAACAATGGAGAACAGTCCTGTGATTGGTAACACTGGAGAACAGTCCTGTGATTGGTAACACTGGGGAAAAGTACTGCCCTTGGTAACACTGGAGAACAGTCCTGTTACTGGTAACACTGGAGAACAGTCCTGTGATTGGTAACAGTGGGGAACAGTCCGGCCCTTGGTAACACTGGAGAACAGTCCTGTGACTGGTAATACTGGAGAACAGTCCTGTGAATGGTAACACTGGGGAACCGTCCTGTTATTGGTAACACTGGAGAACAGTCCTGTAAGTGGTAACACTGGAGAACCGTCCTGTGTTTGGTAACACTGGAGAATTTCCTCTGATTGGTAACACTGGAGAATAGTCCTGTGACTGGTAACACTGGTGAACCGTGCTGTGATTGCTAACACTGGAGAACCGTCCAGTGATTGGTTACACTGGGGAACAGTCCTGACCTTGGTAAGCCTGGAGAACAGTCCTGTCCTTGGTAACACTGGAGAAAAGTCCTGTGATTGTTAACACTGGGGAACAGTCCTACGATTGGTAACACTGGTGAACAGTTCTGAGATTGTTAACACTGGGGAACAGTCCTGCCCTTGGTAAGACTGGGGAACAGTCCTGTCCTTGGTAACACTGGAGATTAGTCCTGTGATTGGTAGCACTGGAGAACAGTCCTGTGATTGGAAACACTGGAGAGCAGTCCTGTGATTAGTAACACTAGAGAACAATTCTGTGATTGGTAACGCTGGGGAACAGTCCTATGACTTGTAACACAGGGAAAACGTCCTGTGATTGGTAACACTGGAGAAATGGCGAGTCCTTGGTAATACTGGGAAACGGTCCGGTGATAGGTAACACTGGAGGACTGTCCTGTGATTGTTAACACTGCAGAACAGTCCTGTCCTTGTTAACACAGGAGAACAGTCCTGTGATTGGTAACACTGGAGAACAGTCCTGTGATTGGAAACACTGGAGAGCAGTCCTGTGATTAGTAACACTGGAGAACAATTCTGTGATTGGTAACGCTGGGGAACAGTCCTGTGACTTGTAACACAGGGAAACCGTCCTGTGATCGGTAACACTGGAAAAATGGCAAGTCCTTGGTAATACTGGGAAACGTTCCTGTGATAGGTAACACTGGAGAACTGTCCTGTGTCTGTTAACACTGCAGAACAGTCCTGTCCTTGGTAACACAGGAGAACAATCCTGTGATTGGTAACACTGGAGAACAGTCCTGTTCTTGGAAGCACTGGAGAACAGTCCTGTGCGTGGTAACAGTGGAGAATAGTCCTGTGATTGGTAACACTGGAGAACAGGCCTGTGATTGGTAACACTGGAGAACCGTCCTGTGATTGGTAACACTGGAGAACAGTCCTGTCCTTGGTAACACTGGGGAAAAGTCCTGTCCTTGGTAACAGTGGGGAACAGTCCTGTCCTTGGTACAATGGGGAAGAGTCCTGAGATTAGTAACACTGGAGAACAGTCCTGTGATTGGTAACACTGGAGAACTTTCCTGTGATTGGTAACACTGGAGAACAGTCCTGTCCTTGGTAACACGGTGGAACAGGTCAGCCCTTGGTAACAGTGGGGAACAGTCCTGTCCTTGGTAACACTGGAGAACAGTCCTGTGATTGGTAAAACTGGAAAACAGTCCTTTGGTTGGTAACACTGGAGAACAGTCCTGTGATTGGTAACACTGGAGAACAGTCCTGTGATTGGTAACACTGGAGAACATTCCAGAGATTGGTAACACTGGGGAACAATAATGCCAATGGTAACACTGGAGAACATTCCTGCTCCTGGTAACACAGGAGAACAGTCCTGTTCTTGGTAACACTGGAGATTAGTCCTGTGATTGGTAGCATTGGAGAACAGTCCTGTCATTGGTAAAAATGGAGAACAGTCCTGTTCTTGGTAGCACTGGAGAACAGTCTTGTGATTGGTAACACTGGAGAATAGTCCTGTGATTGGTAACACTGGAGAACAGTCCTGTGATTGGTAACACTGGAGAACCGTCCTGTGATCTGTTACACTGGAGAACAGTCCTGTGATTGGTAACACTGGAGGAACGGCGAGTCTTTGGTAATACTGGGAAACGGTCCTGTGATAGGTAACACTGGAGAACAGTCCTGTGATTGTTAACACTGCAGAACAGTCCTGTCCTTGGTAACACAGGAGAATAGACCTGTGATTGGTAAAACTGGAGAACAGTCCTGTTCTTGGTAGCACTGGAGAACAGTCCTGTGCTTGGTAACACTGGAGAATAGTCCTGTGATTGGTAACACTGTAGAACAGTTCTGTGATTGGTAACACCGGAGAACCGTCCTATGATCTGTTCAACTGGAGAACAGTCCTCTGATTGGTAACACTGGAGAACAGTCCAGTCCTTGGTAACACTGGAGAACAGTCCTGTGATTGGTAACACTGGGGAACATTCCTGTCCTTGGTAACACTGGGGAACAGTCCTGTCCTTGGTAACACTGGGGAAGAGTCCTGTCCTTGGTAACACTGGGGTAATGTCCTGAGATTGGTAATACTGGAGAACAGTCCTGTGATTGGTAACACTGGAGAACTTTCCTGTGATTGGTAACATTGGAGAACAGTCCTGTCCTTGGTAACACGGGTGAACAGGCCAGCCCTTGGTAACAGTGGGGAACAGTCCTGTCCTTGGTAACACTGGGGTAATGTCCTGTGATTGGTAACACTGGAGAACAGTCCTGTCAAAGGTAACACTGGAGAACAGTCCTGTGATTGGTAACACTGGAGAACAGTCCTGTGATTGGTCACACTGGTGAACAGTCCTGTCCTTGGATCTGTGGGGAACAGTCCTGTCCTTGGTCACACTGGGGAACAGTCCTGAGACTGGTAACACTGGAGAACCGTCCTGTGATTGGTAACACTGGAGAACTTTCCTGTGATTGGTAACATTGGAGAACAGTCCTGTCCTTGGTAACACGGGGGAACAGGCCAGCCCTTGGTAACATTGGGGAACAGTCCTGTCCTTGGTAACACTGGAGAACAGTCCTGTGATTGGTAAAACTGGAGAACCGTCCTGTGATTGGTAACAATGGAGAACAGTCCTGTGATTGGTAACACTGGAGAACAGTCCTGTGATTGGTAACACTGGGGAAAAGTACTGCCCTTGGTAACACTGGAGAACAGTCCTGTTACTGGTAACACTGGAGAACAGTCCTGTGATTGGTAACAGTGGGGAACAGTCCGGCCCTTGGTAACACTGGAGAACAGTCCTGTGACTGGTAATACTGGAGAACAGTCCTGTGAATGGTAACACTGGGGAACCGTCCTGTTATTGGTAACACTGGAGAACAGTCCTGTAAGTGGTAACACTGGAGAACCGTCCTGTGTTTGGTAACACTGGAGAATTTCCTCTGATTGGTAACACTGGAGAATAGTCCTGTGACTGGTAACACTGGTGAACCGTGCTGTGATTGCTAACACTGGAGAACCGTCCAGTGATTGGTTACACTGGGGAACAGTCCTGACCTTGGTAAGCCTGGAGAACAGTCCTGTCCTTGGTAACACTGGAGAAAAGTCCTGTGATTGTTAACACTGGGGAACAGTCCTACGATTGGTAACACTGGTGAACAGTTCTGAGATTGTTAACACTGGGGAACAGTCCTGCCCTTGGTAAGACTGGGGAACAGTCCTGTCCTTGGTAACACTGGAGATTAGTCCTGTGATTGGTAGCACTGGAGAACAGTCCTGTGATTGGAAACACTGGAGAGCAGTCCTGTGATTAGTAACACTAGAGAACAATTCTGTGATTGGTAACGCTGGGGAACAGTCCTATGACTTGTAACACAGGGAAAACGTCCTGTGATTGGTAACACTGGAGAAATGGCGAGTCCTTGGTAATACTGGGAAACGGTCCGGTGATAGGTAACACTGGAGGACTGTCCTGTGATTGTTAACACTGCAGAACAGTCCTGTCCTTGTTAACACAGGAGAACAGTCCTGTGATTGGTAACACTGGAGAACAGTCCTGTGATTGGAAACACTGGAGAGCAGTCCTGTGATTAGTAACACTGGAGAACAATTCTGTGATTGGTAACGCTGGGGAACAGTCCTGTGACTTGTAACACAGGGAAACCGTCCTGTGATCGGTAACACTGGAAAAATGGCAAGTCCTTGGTAATACTGGGAAACGTTCCTGTGATAGGTAACACTGGAGAACTGTCCTGTGTCTGTTAACACTGCAGAACAGTCCTGTCCTTGGTAACACAGGAGAACAATCCTGTGATTGGTAACACTGGAGAACAGTCCTGTTCTTGGAAGCACTGGAGAACAGTCCTGTGCGTGGTAACAGTGGAGAATAGTCCTGTGATTGGTAACACTGGAGAACAGGCCTGTGATTGGTAACACTGGAGAACCGTCCTGTGATTGGTAACACTGGAGAACAGTCCTGTCCTTGGTAACACTGGGGAAAAGTCCTGTCCTTGGTAACAGTGGGGAACAGTCCTGTCCTTGGTACAATGGGGAAGAGTCCTGAGATTAGTAACACTGGAGAACAGTCCTGTGATTGGTAACACTGGAGAACTTTCCTGTGATTGGTAACACTGGAGAACAGTCCTGTCCTTGGTAACACGGTGGAACAGGTCAGCCCTTGGTAACAGTGGGGAACAGTCCTGTCCTTGGTAACACTGGAGAACAGTCCTGTGATTGGTAAAACTGGAAAACAGTCCTTTGGTTGGTAACACTGGAGAACAGTCCTGTGATTGGTAACACTGGAGAACAGTCCTGTGATTGGTAACACTGGAGAACATTCCAGAGATTGGTAACACTGGGGAACAATAATGCCAATGGTAACACTGGAGAACATTCCTGCTCCTGGTAACACAGGAGAACAGTCCTGTTCTTGGTAACACTGGAGATTAGTCCTGTGATTGGTAGCATTGGAGAACAGTCCTGTCATTGGTAAAAATGGAGAACAGTCCTGTTCTTGGTAGCACTGGAGAACAGTCTTGTGATTGGTAACACTGGAGAATAGTCCTGTGATTGGTAACACTGGAGAACAGTCCTGTGATTGGTAACACTGGAGAACCGTCCTGTGATCTGTTACACTGGAGAACAGTCCTGTGATTGGTAACACTGGAGGAACGGCGAGTCTTTGGTAATACTGGGAAACGGTCCTGTGATAGGTAACACTGGAGAACAGTCCTGTGATTGTTAACACTGCAGAACAGTCCTGTCCTTGGTAACACAGGAGAATAGACCTGTGATTGGTAAAACTGGAGAACAGTCCTGTTCTTGGTAGCACTGGAGAACAGTCCTGTGCTTGGTAACACTGGAGAATAGTCCTGTGATTGGTAACACTGTAGAACAGTTCTGTGATTGGTAACACCGGAGAACCGTCCTATGATCTGTTCAACTGGAGAACAGTCCTCTGATTGGTAACACTGGAGAACAGTCCAGTCCTTGGTAACACTGGAGAACAGTCCTGTGATTGGTAACACTGGGGAACATTCCTGTCCTTGGTAACACTGGGGAACAGTCCTGTCCTTGGTAACACTGGGGAAGAGTCCTGTCCTTGGTAACACTGGGGTAATGTCCTGAGATTGGTAATACTGGAGAACAGTCCTGTGATTGGTAACACTGGAGAACTTTCCTGTGATTGGTAACATTGGAGAACAGTCCTGTCCTTGGTAACACGGGTGAACAGGCCAGCCCTTGGTAACAGTGGGGAACAGTCCTGTCCTTGGTAACACTGGAGAACAGTCCTGTGATTGGTAAAACTGGAGAACCGTCCTGTGATTGGTAACACTGGAGAACAGTCCTGTGATTGGTAACACTGGAGAACAGTCCTGTGATTGGTAACACTGGGGAACAGTCCTGCCCTTGGTAACACTGGAGAACAGTCCTGTTACTGGTAACACTTGAGAACAGTCCTGTGATTGGTAACAGTGGGGAACAGTCCGGCCCTTGGTAACACTGGAGAACAGTCCTGTGATTGGTAATACTGGAGAACAGTCCTGTGAATGGTAACACTGGGGAACCGTCCTGTGATTGGTAACACTGGAGAACAGTCCTGTAAGTGGTAACACTGGAGAACCGTCCTGTTTTTGGTAACACTGGAGAATTTCCTCTGATTGGTAACACTGGAGAATAGTCCTGTGACTGGTAACACTGGTGAACCGTGCTGTGATTGCTAACACTGGAGAACCGTCCAGTGATTGGTTACACTGGGGAACAGTCCTGACCTTGGTAGCCTGGAGAACAGTCCTGTCCTTGGTAACACTGGAGAAAAGTCCTGTGATTGTTAACATTGGGGAACAGTCCTACGATTGGTAACACTGGAGAACAGTTCTGAGATTGTTAACACTAGGGAACAGTCCTGCCCTTGGTAAGACTGGGGAACAGTCCTGTCCTTGGTAACACTGGAGATTAGTCCTGTGATTGGTAGCACTGGAGAACAGTCCTGTGAATGGAAACACTGGAGAGCAGTCCTGTGATTAGTAACACTGGAGAACAATTCTGTGATTGGTAACGCTGGGGAACAGTCCTATGACTTGTAACACAGGGAAAACGTCCTGTGATTGGTAACACTGGAGAAATGGCGAGTCCTTGGTAATACTGGGAAACGGTCCGGTGATAGGTAACACTGGAGGACTGTCCTGTGATTGTTAACACTGCAGAAAAGTCCTGTCCTTGTTAACACAGGAGAACAGTCCTATGATTGGTAACACTGGAGAACAGTCCTGTGATTGGAAACACTGGAGAGCAGTCCTGTGATTAGTAACACTGGAGAACAATTCCGTGATTGGTAACGCTGGGGAACAGTCCTGTGACTTGTAACACAGGGAAACCGTCCTGTGATTGGTAACACTGGAAAAATGGCGAGTCCTTGGTAATACTGGGAAACGGTCCTGTGATAGGTAACACTGGAGAACTGTCCTGTGTCTGTTAACACTGCAGAACAGTCCTGTCCTTGGTAACACAGGAGAACAATCCTGTGATTGGTAACACTGGAGAACAGTCCTGTTCTTGGAAGCACTGGAGAACAGTCCTGTGCGTGGTAACAGTGGAGAATAGTCCTGTGATTGGTAACACTGGAGAACAGGCCTGTGATTGGTAACCCTGGAGAACCGTCCTGTGATTGGTAACACTGGAGAACAGTCCTGTGATTGGTAACACTGGGGAACAGTCCTGTCCTTGGTAACACTGGGGAACAGTCCTGTCCTTGGTAACACTGGGGAAGAGTCCGGTCCTTGGTAGCACTGGGGTACAGTCCTGTGATTGGTAACGCTGGAGAACAGTCCTGTCAATGGTAACACTGGAGAACAGTCCTGTGATTGGTAACACTGGAGAACAGTCCTGTGATTGGTAACACTGGAGAACCGTCCTGTGATCTGTTACACTGGAGAACAGTCCTGTGATTGGTAACACTGGAGGAACGACGAGTCTTTGGTAATACTGGGAAACGGTCCTGTGATAGGTAACACTGGAGAACAGTCCTGTGATTGTTAACACTGCAGAACAGACCTGTCCTTGGTAACACAGGAGAATAGACCTGTGATTGGTAAAACTGGAGAACATTCCTGTTCTTGGTAGCACTGGAGAACAGTCCTGTGCTTGGTAACACTGGAGAATAGTCCTGTGATTGGTAACACTGTAGAACAGTTCTGTGATTGGTAACACCGGAGAACAGTCTGTGATTGGTAACACTGGAGAACAGTCCTGTCCTTGGTAACACTGGGGAACAGTCCTGTCCTTGGATCAGTGGGGAACAGTCCTGTCCTTTGTCACACTGGGGAACAGTCCTGAGATTGGTAACACTGGAGAACAGTCCTGTCCTTGGTAACACTGGAGAACAGTCCTGTGATTTGTAAAACTGGAGACATTCCTGTGCTTGGTAACACTGGAGATTAGTCCTGTGATTGGTAACACTGTAGAAAAGTCCTGTGATTGGTAACTCCGGAGAACCATCCTGTGATCTGTTCAACTGGAGAACAGTCATCTGATTGGTTACACTGGAGAAAATTCCAGTCCTTGGTAACACTGGAGAACAGTCCTGTGATTGGTAACACTGGGGAAAATTCCTGTCCTTGGTAACACTGGGGAACAGTCCTGTCCATGGTAACACTGGGGAAGAGTCCTGTCCTTGGTAACACTGGGGTAATGTCCTGTGATTGGTAACACTGGAGAACAGACCTGTCAATGGTAACACTGAAGAACAGTCCTGTCCTTGGTAACACTGGGGAACAGTCCTGTCCTTGGTCACAATGGGGAACAGTCCTGAGATTGGGAACACTGGAGAACAGTCCTGTGATTGGTAACACTGGGGAACAGTCATGTCCTTGGTAACACTGGTATACAGTCCTATCCTTGGTAACACTGGGGAAGAGTCCTGTCCTTGGTAACACTGGGGTAATGTCCTGTGATTGGTAACACTGGAGAACAGTCCTGTCAATGGTAACACTGGAGAACAGTCCTGTGATTGTTAACACTGGAAACAGTCCTGTCCTTGGTAACACTGGGGAACAGTCCTGTCCTTGGATCAGTGGGGAACAGTCCTGTCCTTGGTCACACTGGGGAACAGTCCTGAGATTGGTAACACTGGAGAACTTTCCTGTGATTGGTAACATTGGAGAACAGTCCTGTCCTTGGTAACACGTGGGAACAGGCCAGCCCTTGGTAACAGTGGGGAACAGTCCTGTCCTTGGTAACACTGGAGAACAAACCTGTGATTGGTAACACTGGAGAACAGTCCTGTGATTGGTAACACTGGAGAACAGTCCTGTGATTGGTAACACTGTGGAAAAGTCCTGCCCTTGGTAACACTGGAGAACAGTACTGTTACTGGTAACACTGGAGAACAGCCCTGTGATTGGTAACAGTGGGGAACAGTCCGGCCCTTGGTAACACTGGAGAACAGGCCTGTGATTGGTAACACTGGAGAACCGTCCTGTGATTGGTAACACTGGAGAACAGTCCTGTGATTGGTAACACTGGGGAACAGTCCTGTCCTTGGTATCACTGGGGAACAGTCCTGTCCTTGGTAACACCTGGGAAGAGTCCTGTCCTTGGTAACACTGGGGTACAGTCCTGTAATTGGTAACGCTGGAGAACAGTCCTGTCAATGGTAACACTGGAGAACAGTCCTGTGATTGGTAACACTGGAGAACAGTCCTGTCCTTGGTAACATTGGGGAACAGTCCTGTCCTTGGTAAGAGTGGGGAACAGTCCTGTCATTGGTACAATGGGGAACAGTCCTGAGATTAGTAACACTGGAGGACAGTCCTGTGATTGGTAACACTGGAGAACTTTCCTGTGATTGGTAACACTGGAGAACAGTCCTGCCCTTGGTAACACGGGGGAACAGGCCAGCCCTTGGTAACAGTGGGGAACAGTCCTGTCCTTGTTTACACTGGAGAACACTCCTGTGATTGGTAAAACTGGAAAACAGTCCTTTGGTTGGTAACACTGGCGAACAGTCCTGTGATTGGTAACACTGGAGAACAGTCCTGTGATTGGTAACACTAGTGAACCGTCCAGTGATGGGTAACACTGGGGAACAGTCCTGCCAATGGTCACACCGGAGAACAGTCCTGCTCTAGGTAACACAGGAGAACAGTCCTGATCTTGGTAACACTGGAGATTAGTCCTGTGATTGGTAGCATTGGAGAACAGTCCTGTCATTGGTAAAACTGGAGAACAGTCCTGTTCTTGGTAGCACTGGAGAACAGTCTTGTGATTGGTAACACTGGAGAATAGTCCTGTGATTGGTAACACTGGAGAACAGTCCTGTGATTGGTAACACTGGAGAACCGTCCTGTGATCTGTTACACTGGAGAACAGTCCTGTGATTGGTAACACTGGAGAACTGTCCTGTGATTGGTAACACTGGGGAACAGTCATGTCCTTGGTAACACTGGGATATAGTCCTATCCTTGGTAACACTGGGGAAGAGTCCTGTCCTTGGTAACACTGGGGTAAAGTTCAGTGATTGGTAACACTGGAGAACAGTCCTGTCCTTGGTAACACTGGAGAACAGTCCTGTGATTGGTAAAACTGAATAAAATTCCTGTGATTGGTAACACTGGAGAGCAGTGCTGTCATTGGTAACACTGGAGAAAAGTCCTGTTATTGCTAACACTGGAGAATAGTCCTGTGATTGGTAACACTGGGGAACAGTCCTGTTTTTGGTAACACTGGAGAATAGTCCTGTGATTGGTAACACTGGGGAACAGTCCAGTCCTTGGTAACACTGGAGAACAGTCCTGTGATTGTTAACACTGGAGAACCGTGCTGTGATTGGTAAGACTGGAGAACAGTCCTGTGATTGGTAACACTGGGGAACAGTCCTGTCCTTGGTAACACTGGGTAACAGTCCTGTCCTTGGTAACACTGGGGACGAGTCCTGTCCTTGGTAACACTGTGGTACAGTCCTGTGATTGGTAACACTGGAGAACAGTCCTGTCCTTGGTAACACTGGGGAACAGTCCTGTCCTTGGTCACAGTGGGGAACAGTCCTGTCCTTGGTCACACTGGGGAACAGTCCTGAGATTGGTAACACTGGAGAACAGTCCTGTGATTGGTAACGCTGGAGAACAATACTGTGATTGGTAACACTGGAGAACAGTCCTGTCCTTGGTAACATGGGGGAACAGGACAGCCCTTGGTAACAGTGGGGAACAGTCCTGTCCTTAGTTACACTGGAGAACAGTCCTGTGATTGGTAAAGTTGGAGAACAGTCCTGTGATTGGTAACACTGGAGAACAGTCTTGTCCTTGGCAACAATGGAGAACAGTCCTGTGATTGGTAACACTGGAGAACTGTCCTGTGATTGTTGACATTGGAGAACCGTCCTGTGATTGGTAACAATGGAGAGCAGTTCTGTGATTGGTAACACTGGAGATTAGTCCTGTGATTTTTAGCATTGGAGAAAAGTCCTGTCATTGGTAAAATTGGAGAACAGCCCTACTCTTGGTAGCACTGGAGAACAGTCTTGTGATTGGTAACACTGGAGAATAGTCCTGTGATTGGTAACAATAGAGAACAGTCCTGTGATTGGTAACACTGGAAAACCGTCCTGTGATCTGTTACACTGGAGAACAGTCCTGTGATTGGTAACAATGGAGGAACAGTCCTGTCCTTGGTAACACTGGAGAACAGTCCTGTGATTGGTAACACTGGAGAACCGTCCTGTGATTGGTAACACTGGAGAACTGTCCTGTCCTTGGTAACACTGGGGAATAGTCATGTCCTTGGTAAAACTGGGAAACGGTCCTGTCCTTGGTAACACTGGGGAAGAATCCTGTCCTTGGTAACACTGGGGTAAAGTCCAGTGATTGGTAACACTGGAGAACAGTCCTGTGAATGGTAACACTGGAGAACAGTCCTGTGATTGCTAACACTGGAGAACAGTCCTGTCCTTGGTAACACGGGGGAACAGGCCAACCCTTGGTAACCGTGAGGAACAGTCCTGTCCTTGGTAACACTGGAGAACAGTCCTGTGATTGGTAAAACTGGATTAAATTCCTGTGATTGTTAACACTGGAGAACAGTGCTGTCCTTGGTAACACTGGAGAACAGTCCTGTGATTGGTAACACTGGAGAATAGTCCTGTGATTGGTAACACTGGAGAATAGTCCTGTGATTGGTAGCATTGGAGAACAGTCCTGTCATTGGTAAAACTGGAGAACCGTCCAGTGATGGGTAACACTGGGGAACAGTCCTGCCAATGGTCACACTGGAGAACAGTCCTGTTCTTGGTAACACTGGAGAACTGTCCTGTGATTGGTAACACTGGGGAACAGTCATGTCCTTGGTAACACTGGGATACAGTCCTATCCTTGGTAGCACTGGGGAACAGTCCTGTCCTTGGTAACACTGGGGAAGAGTCCTGTCCTTGGTAACACTTGGGTAATGTCCTGTGATTGGTAACACTGGAGAACAGTCCTGTCAATGGTAACACTGGAGAACAGTCCTATGATTGGTAACACTGGAGAACAGTCCTGTCCTTGGTAACAATGTGGAACAGTCCTGTCCTTGGATCAGTGGGGAATATTCCTGTCCTTGGTCACACTGGGGAACAGTCCTGATATTGGTAACACTGGAGAACTTTCCTGTGATTGGTAACATTGGAGAACAGTCCTGTCCTTGGTAACACTGGAGAACAGTCCTGTGATTGTTAACACTGGAGAACCGTGCTGTGATTGGTAACACTGGAGAACAGACCTGTGATTGGTAACACTGGAGAACATTCCTGTGATTGGTAACACTGGAGAACAGTCCTGTGATTGGTAACACTGGGGAAAAGTCCTGCCCTTGGTAACACTGGAGAACAGTACTGTTACTGGTAACACTGGAGAACAGACCTGTGATTGGTAACAGTGGGGAACAGTCCGGCACTTGGTAACACTGGAGAACAGGCCTGTGATTGGTAACACTGGAGAACCGTCCTGTGTTTGGTAACACTGGAGAACAGTCCTGTGATTGGTAACACTGGGGAACAGTCCTGTCCTTGGTAATACTGGGGAACAGTCCTGTCCTTGGTAACACTGGGGAAGAGTCCTGTCCTTGGTAACACTGGGGTACAGTCCTGTGATTGGTAACGCTGGAGAACAGTCCTGTCAATGGTAACACTGGAGAACAGTCCTGTGATTAGTAACACTGGAGAACAGTCCTGTCCTTGGTAACACTGGGGAACAGTCCTGTCCTTGGTAACAGTGGGGAACAGTCCTGTCATTGGTACAATGGGGAACAGTCCTGAGATTAGTAACACTGGAGGACAGTCCTGTGATTGGTAACACTGGAGAACTTTCCTGTGATTGGTAACACTGGAGAACAGTCCTGTCCTTGGTAACACTGGGGACGAGTCCTGTCCTTGGTAACACTGTGGTACAGTCCTGTGATTGGTAACACTGGAGAACAGTCCTGTCCTTGGTAACACTGGGGAACAGTCCTGTCCTTGGTCACAGTGGGGAACTGTCCTGTCCAAGGTCACACTGGGGAACAGTCCTGAGATTGGTAACACTGGAGAACAGTTCTGTGATTGTTAACACTGGGGAACAGTCCTGCCCTTGGTAAGACTGGAGAACAGTCCTGTCCTTGGTAACGCTGGAGATTAGTCCTGTGATTGGTAGCACTGGAGAACAGTCCTGTGATTGGTAACACTGGAGAACAGTCCTGTGATTGGAAACACTGGAGAGCAGTCCTGTGATTAGTAACACTGGAGAACAATTCTGTGATTGGTAAAGCTGGGGAACAGTCCTGTGACTTGTAACACAGGGAAACTGTCCTGTGATTGGTATCACTGGAGAAATGGCGAGTCCTTGGTAATACTGGGAAATGGTCCGGTGATAGGTAACACTGGAGAACTGTCCTGTGATTGTTAACACAGCAGAACAGTCCTGTCCTTGGTAACACAGGAGAACAGTCCTGTGATTGGTAAGACTGGAGAACAGACCTGTTCTTGGTAGCACTGGAGAACAGTCCTGTGCTTGGTAAAACTGGAGAATAGTCCTGTGATTGGTAACACTGTAGAACAGCCCTGTCATTGGTAACACCGGAGAACCGTCCTGTGATCTGTTCAACTGGAAAACAGTCCTCTGATTGGTAACACTGGAGAACAGTCCAGTCCTTGGTAACACTGGAGAACAGTCCTGTGATTGGTAACACTGGGGAACATTCCTGTCCTTGGTAACACTGGGGAACAGTCCTGTCCTTGGTAACACTGGGGAAGAGTCCTGTCCTTGGTAACACTGGGGTAATGTCCTGTGATTGGTAACACTGGAGAACAGTCCTGTCAAAGGTAACACTGGAGAACAGTCCTGTGATTGGTAACACTGGAGAACAGTCCTGTCCTTGGTAACACTGGGGAACAGTCCTGTCCTTGGTAACAGTGGGGAACAGTCCTGTCCTTGGTCACACTGGGGAACAGTCCTGAGATTGGTAACACTGGAGAACAGTCCTGTGATTGGTAACACTGGAGAACTTTCCTGTGATTGGTAACATTGGAGAACAGTCCTGTCCTTGGTAACACAGGGGAACAGGCCAGCCCTTGGTAACAGTGGGGAACAGTCCTGTCCTTGGTAACACTGGAGAACAGTCCTGTGATTGGTAACACTGGAGAACAGTCCTGTGATTGGTAAACTGGTGAACAGTCCTGTGATTGGTAACACTGGGGAAAAGTTCTGCCTTGGGAACACGGGAGAACAGTCCTGTTACTGGTAACACTGGAGAACAGTCCTGTGATTGGTAACAGTGGGGAACAGTCCGGCCCTTGGTAACACTGGAGAACAGTCCTGTGATTGGTAATACTGGAGAACAGTCCTGTCCTTGGTAACACTGGGGAAAAGTCCTGCCTTGGTAACACTGGAGAACAGTCCTGTGATTGGTAACAATGGAGAACAGTCCTGTCCTTGGTAACACTGGAGAACAGTCCTGTGATTGGTAACACTGGAGAACCGTCCTGTGATTGGTAACACTGGAGAACTGTCCTGTCCTTGGTAACAATGGGGAATAGTCATGTCCTTGGTAAAACTGGGAAACGGTCCTGTCCTTGGTAACACTGGGGAAGAGTCCTGTCCTTGGTAACATTGGGGTAAAGTCCAGTGATTGGTAACACTGGAGAACAGTCCTGTGAATGGTAACACTGGAGAACAGTCCTGTGATTGCTAACACTGGAGAACAGTCCTGTCCTTGGTAACACGGGGGAACAGGCCAACCCTTGGTAACCGTGAGGAACAGTCCTGTCCTTGGTAACACTGGAGAACAGTCCTGTGATTGGTAAAACTGGATAAAATTCCTGTGATTGTTAACACTGGAGAACAGTGCTGTCCTTGGTAACACTGGAGAACAGTCCTGTGATTGGTAACACTGGAGAATAGTCCTGTGATTGGTAACACTGGAGAATAGTCCTGTGATTGGTAGCATTGGAGAACAGTCCTGTCATTGGTAAAACTGGAGAACCGTCCAGTGATGGGTAACACTGGGGAACAGTCCGGCCAATGGTCACACTGGAGAACAGTCCTGTTCTTGGTAACACTGGAGATTAGTCCTGTGATTGGTAGCATTGGAGAACAGTCCTGTCATTGGTAAAACTGGAGAAGAGTCCTGTTCTTGGTAGCACTGGAGAACAGTCTTGTGATTGGTAACACTGGAGAATAGTCCTGTGATTGGTAACACTGGAGAACTGTCCTGTGATTGGTAACACTGGAGAACAGTCATGTCCTTGGTAACACTGGGATACAGTCCTATCCTTGGTAGCACTGGGGAACAGTCCTGTCCTTGGTAACACTGGGGAAGAGTCCTGTCCTTGGTAACACTGGGGTAATGTCCTGTGATTGGTAACACTGGAGAACAGTCCTGTCAATGGTAACACTGGAGAACAGTCCTGTGATTGGTAACACTGGAGAACAGTCCTGTCCTTGGTAACAATGGGGAACAGTCCTATCCTTGGATCAGTGGGGAATATTGCTGTCCTTGGTCACACTGGGGAACAGCCCTGATATTGGTAACACTGGAGAACTTTCCTGTGATTGGTAACATTGGAGAACAGTCCTGTCCTTGATAACACGGGGGAACAGGCCAGCCCTTGGTAACAGTGGGGAACAGTCCTGTCCTTGGTAACACTGGAGAACAGACCTGTGATTGGTAACACTGGAGAACAGTCCTGTGATTGGTAACACTGGAGAACAGTCCTGTGATTGGTAACACTGGGGAAAAGTCCTGCCCTTGGTAACACTGGAGAACAGTACTGTTACTGGTAACACTGGAGAACAGGCCTGTGATTGGTAACAGTGGGGAACAGTCCGGCACTTGGTAACACTGGTGAACAGTTCTGTAATTGGTAACACTGGGGAAAAGTCCTGCCTTGGTAACACGGGAGAACAGTCCTGTTACTGGTAACACTGGAGAACAGTCCTGTGATTGGTAACAGTGGGGAACAGTCCGGCCCTTGGTAACACTGGAGAACAGTCCTGTGATTGGTAATACTGGAGAACAGTCCTGTCCTTGGTAACACTGGGGAAAAGTCCTGCCTTGGTAACACTGGAGAACAGTCCTGTGATTGGTAACAATGGAGAACAGTCCTGTCCTTGGTAACACTGGAGAACAGTCCTGTGATTGGTAACACTGGAGAACCGTCCTGTGATTGGTAACACTGGAGAACTGTCCTGTCCTTGGTAACACTGGGGAATAGTCATGTCCTTGGTAAAACTGGGAAACGGTCCTGTCCTTGGTAACACTGGGGAAGAGTCCTGTCCTTGGTAACATTGGGGTAAAGTCCAGTGATTGGTAACACTGGAGAACAGTCCTGTGAATGGTAACACTGGAGAACAGTCCTGTGATTGCTAACACTGGAGAACAGTCCTGTCCTTGGTAACACGGGGGAACAGGCCAACCCTTGGTAACCGTGAGGAACAGTCCTGTCCTTGGTAACACTGGAGAACAGTCCTGTGATTGGTAAAACTGGATAAAATTCCTGTGATTGTTAACACTGGAGAACAGTGCTGTCCTTGGTAAAACTGGAGAACAGTCATGTGATTGGTAACACTGGAGAATAGTCCTGTGATTGGTAACACTGGAGAATATTCCTGTGATTGGTAGCATTGGAGAACAGTCCTGTCATTGGTAAAACTGGAGAACCGTCCAGTGATGGGTAACACTGGGGAACAGTCCTGCCAATGGTCACACTGGAGAACAGTCCTGTTCTTGGTAACACTGGAGATTAGTCCTGTGATTGGTAGCATTGGAGAACAGTCCTGTCATTGGTAAAACTGGAGAACAGTCCTGTTCTTGGTAGCACTGGAGAACAGTCTTGTGATTGGTAACACTGGAGAATAGTCCTGTGATTGGTAACATTGGAGAACTGTCCTGTGATTGGTAACACTGGGGAACAGTCATGTCCTTGGTAACACTGGGATACAGTCCTATCCTTGGTAGCACTGGGGAACAGTCCTGTCCTTGGTAACACTGGGGAAGAGTCCTGTCCTTGGTAACACTGGGGTAATGTCCTGTGATTGGTAACACTGGAGAACAGTCCTGTCAATGGTAACACTGGAGAACAGTCCTGTGATTGGTAACACTGGAGAACAGTCCTGTCCTTGGTAACAATGGGGAACAGTCCTGTCCTTGGATCAGTGGGGAATATTCCTGTCCTTGGTCACACTGGGGAACAGCCCTGATATTGGTAACACTGGAGAACTTTCCTGTGATTGGTAACATTGGACAACAGTCCTGTCCTTGGTAACACTGGGGAACAGGCCAGCCCTTGGTAACAGTGGGGAACAGTCCTGTCCTTGGTAACACTGGAGAACAGACCTGTGATTGGTAACACTGGAGAACAGTCCTGTGATTGGTAACACTGGAGAACAGTCCTGTGATTGGTAACACTGGGGAAAAGTCCTGCCCTTGGTAACACTGGAGAACAGTACTGTTACTGGTAACACTGGAGAACAGGCCTGTGATTGGTAACAGTGGGGAACAGTCCGGCACTTGGTAACACTGGTGAACAGTTCTGTGATTGGTAACACTGGGGAAAAGTCCTGCCTTGGTAACACGGGAGAACAGTCCTGTTACTGGTAACACTGGAGAACAGTCCTGTGATTGGTAACAGTGGGGAACAGTCCGGCCCTTGGTAACACTGGAGAACAGTCCTGTGATTGGTAACACTGGAGAACAGTCCTGTCCTTGGTAACACTGGGGAAAAGTCCTGCCTTGGTAACACTGGAGAACAGTCCTGTGATTGGTAACAATGGAGAACAATCCTGTCCTTGGTAACACTGGAGAACAGTCCTGTGATTGGTAACACTGGAGAACCGTCCTGTGATTGGTAACACTGGAGAACTGTCCTGTCCTTGGTAACACTGGGGAATAGTCATGTCCTTGGTAAAACTGGGAAACGGTCCTGTCCTTGGTAACACTGGGGAAGAGTGCTGTCCTTGGTAACATTGGGGTAAAGTCCAGTGATTGGTAACACTGGAGAACAGTCCTGTGAATGGTAACACTGGAGAACAGTCCTGTGATTGCTAACACTGGAGAACAGTCCTGTCCTTGGTAACACGGGGGAACAGGCCAACCCTTGGTATCCGTGAGGAACAGTCCTGTCCTTGGTAACACTGGAGAACAGTCCTGTGATTGGTAAAACTGGATAAAATTCCTGTGATTGTTAACACTGGAGAACAGTGCTGTCCTTGGTAAAACTGGAGAACAGTCCTGTGATTGGTAACACTGGAGAATAGTCCTGTGATTGGTAACACTGGAGAATAGTCCTGTGATTGGTAGCATTGGAGAACAGTCCTGTCATTGGTAAAACTGGAGAACTGTCCAGTGATGGGTAACACTGGGGAACAGTCCTGCCAATGGTCACACTGGAGTACAGTCCTGTTCTTGGTAACACTGGAGATTAGTCCTGTGATTGGTAGCATTGGAGAACAGTCCTGTCATTGGTAAAACTGGAGAACAGTCCTGTTCTTGGTAGCACTGGAAAACAGTCTTGTGATTGGTAACACTGGAGAATAGTCCTGTGATTGGTAACACTGGAGAACAGTCCTGTGATTGGTAACACTGGAGAACCGTCCTGTGATCTGTTACACTGGAGAACAGTCCTGTGATTGGTTACACTGGAGAAATGTCCTGTGATTGGTAACACTGTGGAACAGTCATGTCCTTGGTAACACTGGGATACAGTCCTATCCTTGGTAGCACTGGGGAACAGTCCTGTCCTTGGTAACACGGGGAAGAGTCCTGTCCTTGGTAACACTGGGGTAATGTCCTGTGATTGGTAACACTGGAGAACAGTCCTTCAATGGTAACACTGGAGAACAGTCCTGTGATTGGTAACACTGGAGAACAGTCCTGTCCTTGGTAACAATGGGGAACAGTCCTGTCCTTGGATCAGTGGGGAATATTCCTGTCCTTGGTCAGACTGGGGAACAGTCCTGATATTGGTAACACTGGAGAACTTTCCTGTGATTGGTAACATTGGAGAACAGTCCTGTCCTTGGTAACACGGGGGAACAGGCCAGCCCTTGGTAACACTGGAGAACAGTACTGTTACTGGTAACACTGGCGAACAGGCCTGTGATTGGTAACAGTGGGGAACAGTCCGGCACTTGGTAACACTGGAGAACAGGTCTGTGATTGGTAACACTGGAGAACCGTCCTGTGATTGGTAACACTGGAGAACAGTCCTGTGATTGGTAACACTGGAGAACAGTCCTGTCCTTGGTAGCACTGGGGAACAGTCCTGTCCTTGGTAACACTGGGGAAGAGTCCTGTCCTTGGTAACACTGGGGTAATGTCCTGTGATTGGTAACACTGGAGAACAGTCCTGTCAATGGTAACACTGGAGAACAGTCCTGTGATTGGTAACACTGGAGAACAGTCCTGTCCTTGGTAACAATGGGGAACAGTCCTGTCCTTGGATCAGTGGGGAATATTCCTGTCCTTGGTCAGACTGGGGAACAGTCCTGATATTGGTAACACTGGAGAACTTTCCTGTGATTGGTAACATTGGAGAACAGTCCTGTCCTTGGTAACACGGGGGAACAGGCCAGCCCTTGGTAACACTGGAGAACAGTACTGTTACTGGTAACACTGGAGAACAGGCCTGTGATTGGTAACAGTGGGGAACAGTCCGGCACTTGGTAACACTGGAGAACAGGTCTGTGATTGGTAACACTGGAGAACCGTCCTGTGATTGGTAACACTGGAGAACAGTCCTGTGATTGGTAACACTGGAGAACAGTCCTGTCCTTGGTAACACTGGGGAACAGTCCTGTCCTTGGTAACACTGGGGAAGAGTCCTGTCCTTGGTAACACTGGGGTACAGTCCTGTGATTGGTAACGCTGGAGAACAGTCCTGTCAATGGTAACACTGGAGAACAGTCCTGTGATTAGTAACACTGGAGAACAGTCCTGTCCTTGGTAACACTGGGGAACAGTCCTGTCCTTGGTAACACTGGGGAACAGTCCTGTCCTTGGTCACAGTGGGGAACTGTCCTGTCCAAGGTCACACTGGGGAACAGTCCTGAGATTGGTAACACTGGAGAACAGTCCTGTGATTGGTAACGCTGCAGAACAATACTGTGATTGGTAACACTGGAGAACAGTCCTGTCCTTGGTAACATGGGGGAACAGAACAGCCCTTGGTAACAGTGGGGAACAGTCCTGTCCTTAGTAACACTGGAGAACAGTCCTGTGATTGGTAAGGTTGGAGAACAGTCCTGTGACTGGTAACAATGGAGAACAGTCTTGTCCTTGGTAACAATGGAGAACAGTACTGTGATTCGTAACACTGGAGAACCGTCCTGTGATTGTTGACATTGGAGAACCGTCCTGTGATTGGTAACAATGGAGAGCAGTCCTGTGATTGTTAACACTGGAGATTAGTCCTGTGATTGGTAGCATTGGAGAAAAGTCCTGTCATTGGTAAAATTGTAGAACAGCCCTACTCTTGGTAGCACTGGAGAACAGTCTTGTGATTGGTAACACTGGAGAATAGTCCTGTGATTGGTAAAAATGGAGAACAGTCCTGTGATTGGTAACACTGGAAAACCGTCCTGTGATCTGTTACACTGGAGAACTGTCCTGTGATTGGTAACATTGGAGAACAGTCCTGTCCTTGGTAACACTGGAGAACAGTCCTGTGATTGGTAACACTGGAGAACCGTCCTGTGATTGGTAACACTGGAGAACTGTCCTGTGTTTGGTAACACTGGGGAATAGTCATGTCCTTGGTAAAACTGGGAAACGGTCCTGTCCTTGGTAACACTGGGGAAGAGTCCTGTCCTTGGTAACTCTGGGGTAAAGTCCAGTGATTGGTAACACTGGAGAACAGTCCTGTGAATGGTAACACTGGAGAACAGTCCTGTGATTGGTAACACTGGAGAACAGTCCTGTCCTTGGTAACACTGGGGAACAGGCCAGCCCTTGGTTCCGTGAGGAACAGTCCTGTCCTTGGTAACACTGGGGAACAGTCCTGTGATTGGTAAAACTGGATAAAATTCCTGTGATTGTTAACACTGGAGAACAGTGCTGTCCTTGGTAACACTGGAGAACAGTCCTGTGATTGGTAACACTGGAGAATAGTCCTGTGATTGGTAACACTGGAGAATAGTCCTGTGATTGGTAACAATGGAGAACAGTCCTGTGATTGGTAACACTGGAGAACCGTCCTGTGATCTGTTACACAAGAGAACAGTCCTGTGATTGGTAACACTGGGGAACCGTCCTGTGATTGGTAACACTGGAGAACAGTCCTGTGAGAGGTAACACTGCAGAACAGTCCTGTGTTTGGTAACACTGGAGAATAGTCCTGTGATTGGTAACACTGGAGACCTTCATGTGATTGGTAAACCTGGAGAATAATCCTGTGACTGGTAACACTGGAGAACCGTGCTGTGATTGCTAACACTGGAGAACCGTCCAGTGATTGGTTACACTGGGGAACAGTCCTGACCTTGGTAAGCCTGGAGAACAGTCCTGTCCTTGGTAACACTGGAGAAAAGTCCTCTGATTGTCAACACTGGGGAACAGTCCTGCGATTGGTAACACTGGAGAACAGTTCTGTGATTGTTAACACTGGGGAACAGTCCTGCCCTTGGTAAGACTGGAGAACAGTCCTGTCCTTGGTAACGCTGGAGATTAGTCCTGTGATTGGTAGCACTGGAGAACAGTCCTGTGATTGGTAACACTGGAGAACAGTCCTGTGATTGGAAACACTGGAGAGCAGTCCTGTGATTAGTAACACTGGAGAACAATTCTGTGATTGGTAAAGCTGGGGAACAGTCCTGTGACTTGTAACACAGGGAAACCGTCCTGTGATTGGTATCACTGGAGAAATGGCGAGTCCTTGGTAATACTGGGAAACGGTCCGGTGATAGGTAACACTGGAGAACTGTCCTGTGATTGTTAACACAGCAGAACAGTCCTGTCCTTGGTAACACAGGAGAACAGTCCTGTGATTGGTAAGACTGGAGAACAGACCTGTTCTTGGTAGCACTGGAGAACAGTCCTGTGCTTGGTAAAACTGGAGAATAGTCCTGTGGTTGGTAACACTGTAGAACAGCCCTGTCATTGGTAACACCGGAGAACCGTCCTGTGATCTGTTCAACTGGAAAACAGTCCTCTGATTGGTAACACTGGAGAACAGTCCAGTCCTTGGTAACACTGGAGAACAGTCCTGTGATTGGTAACACTGGGGAACATTCCTGTCCTTGGTAACACTGGGGAACAGTCCTGTCCTTGGTAACACTGGGGAAGAGTCCTGTCCTTGGTAACACTGGGGTAATGTCCTGTGATTGGTAACACTGGAGAACAGTCCTGTCAAAGGTAACACTGGAGAACAGTCCTGTGATTGGTAACACTGGAGAACAGTCCTGTCCTTGGTAACACTGGGGAACAGTCCTGTCCTTGGTAACAGTGGGGAACAGTCCTGTCCTTGGTCACACTGGGGAACAGTCCTGAGATTAGTAACACTGGAGAACAGTCCTGTGATTGGTAACACTGGAGAACTTTCCTGTGATTGGTAACATTGGAGAACAGTCCTGTCCTTGGTAACACGGGGGAACAGGCCAGCCCTTGGTAACAGTGGGGAACAGTCCTGTCCTTGGTAACACTGGAGAACAGTCCTGTGATTGGTAACACTGGAGAACAGTCCTGTGATTGGTAACACTGGTGAACAGTCCTGTGATTGGTAACAGTGGGGAAAAGTCCTGCCTTGGTAACACGGGAGAACAGTCCTGTTACTGGTAACACTGGAGAACAGTCCTGTGATTGGTAACAGTGGGGAACAGTCCGGCCCTTGGTAACACTGGAGAACAGTCCTGTGATTGGTAATACTGGAGAACAGTCCTGTGAGTGGTAACACTGGAGAACCGTTCTGTTTTTGGTAACACTGGAGAATAGTCCTGTGATTGGTAACACTGGTGAATAGTCCTGTGACTGGTAACACTGGAGAACCGTGCTGTGATTGCTAACACTGGAGAACCGTCCAGTGATTGGTTACACTGGGGACCAGTCCTGACCTTGGTAAGCCTGGAGAACAGTTCTGTCCTTGGTAACACGGGAGAAAAGTCCTGTGATTGTTAACACTGGGGAACAGTCCAACGATTGGGAACACTGTAGAACAGTTCTGTGATTGTTAACACTGGAGAACAGTCCTGCCCTTGGTAAGACTGGAGAACAGTTCTGTCCTTGGTAACACTGGAGATTAGTCCTGCAATTGGTAGCACTGGAGAACAGTCCTGGGATTGGTAACACTGGAGAACAGTCCTGTGATTGGAAACACTGGAGAGCAGTCCTGTGATTAGTAACACTATAGAACAATTCTGTGATTGGTAACGCTGGGGAACAGTCCTGTGACTTGTAACACAGGGAAACCGTCCTGTGATTGGTAACACTGGATAAATGGCGAGTCCTTGGTAATACTGGGAAACGGTCCTGTGAAAGGTAACACTGGAGAACTGTCCTGTGATTGTTAACACTGCAGAACAGTCCTGTCCTTGGTAACACAGGAGAACAGTCCTGTGATTGGTAACACTGAAGAACAGTCCTGTTCTTGGTAGCACTGTAGAACAGTCTTGTGCTTAGTAACACTGGGGAATAGTCCTGTGATTGGTAACACTGGGGAACAGTCCTCTGATTGGTAACACCGGAGAACCGTCCTGTGATCTGTTCAACTGGAGAACAGTCCTCTGTTTGGTAACACTGGAGAACAGTACAGTCCTTGGTAACACTGGAGAACAGGCCTGTGATTTGTAACACTGGATAACCGTCTGTGATTGGTAACACTGGAGATCAGTCCTGTGATTGGTAACAATGGGGAACGGTCCTGTCCTTGGTAACACTGGGGAACAGTCCTGTCCTTGGTAACACTGGGGAAGAGTCCTGTTCTTGGTAACACTGGGGTACAGTCCTGTGATTGTTAACGCTGGAGAACAGTCCTGTCAATGGAATCACTGGAGAACAGTCCTGTGATTGGTAACACTGGAGAGCAGTCCTGTCCTTGGTAACAGTGGGGAACAGTCCTTTCCTTGGTAACAGGGGGGAACAGTCCTGTCCTTGGTACACTGGGGAACAGTCCTGAGATTGGTAACACTGGAGAACAGTCCTGTGATTGTTAACACTGGAGAATTTTCCTGTGATTGGTAACACTGGAGAACAGTCCTGTCCTTGGTAACACGGGGGAACAGGCCAGCCCTTGGTAACAGTGGGGAACAGTCCTGTCCTTGGTTACACTGGAGAACAGTCCTGTGACTGGTAACGATGGAGAACAGTCCTGTGCTTGGTAACACTGGAGAACCGTCCAGTGATTGGAAACACTGGGGAACAGTCCTGCCAATGGTAACACTGGAGAACAGTCCTGTGATTGTTAACACTGGGTAACAGTCCTGCTCTTGGTAACACAGGAGATTAGTCCTGTGATTGGTAGCATTGGAGAACAGTCCTGTCATTGGTAAAACTAGAGAACAGTCCTGTTCTTGGTAGCACTGGAGAACAGTCTTGTGATTGGTAACACAGGAGAATAGTCCTGTGATTGGTAACACTGGAGAACAGTCCTGTGATTGGTAACACTGGAGAAGCGTCCTGTGATCTGTTACACTGGAGAACAGTCCTGTGATTGGTAACACTGGAGAACTTTCCTGTGATTGGTAACACTGGGGAACAGTCATGTCCTTGGTAACACTGGGAAACAGTCCTATCCTTGGTAACACTGGGGAAGAGACCTGTCCTTGGTAACACTGGGGTAAAGTCCAGTGATTGGTAACACTGGGGAACAGTCCTGTCCTTGGTAACACTGGAGAACAGTCCTGTGATTGGTAAAACTGGATAAAATTCCTGTGATTGGTAACACTGGAGAAAAGTGCTGTCCTTGGTAACAATGGAGAACAGTCCTGTGATTGGTAACAGTGTAGAACAGTCCTGTGATTGGTAACACTGGAGAACCGTCCTGTGATGGGTAACAATGGAGAACAGTCCTGTGCTTGTTAACACTGGAGAGCAGTCCTTCCTTGGTAACACTGGAGAACCGTCCAGTGATTGGTAACACTGGAGAACCTTCCTGTGATTGGTAACACTGGAGAACAGTCCTGTGATTGGTAACACTGGAGAACCGTGCTGTGATTGGTAAGACTTGAGAACAGTCCTGTGATTGGTAACACTGGGTAACAGTCCTGTCCTTGGTAACACTGGGGACGAGTCCTGTCCTTGGTAACTCTGGGGTACAGTCCTGTGATTGGTAACACTGGAGAACAGTCCTGTCCTTGGTAACACTGGGGAATAGTCCTGTCCTTGGTAACAGTGGGGAACAGTCCTGTCCTTGGACACACTGGGGAACAGTCCTGAGATTGGTAACACTGGAGAACAGTCCAGTGATTGGTAACACTGGAGAACTTTCCTGTGATTGGTAACACTGGAGAACAGTCCTGTCCTTGGTAACACTGGAGAACAGTCCTGTGATTGGTAAAACTGGAAAACAGTCCTGTGATTGGTATCACTGGAGAACAGTCCTGTGACTGGTAACCCTGGAGAACAGTCCTGTGATTGGTAACACTGGAGAACCGTCCAGTGATTGGAAACACTGGGGAGCAGTCCTGCCAATGGTAACACTGGAGAACAGTCCTGTGATTGTTAACACTGGGTAACAGTCCTGCTCTTGGTAATACAGGAGATCAGTCCTGTTCTTGGTAACACTGGAGATTAGTCCTGTGATGGGTAGCATTGGAGAACAGTCCTGTCATTGGTAAAACTGGAGAACAGTCCTGTTCTTGGTAGCACTGGAGAACAGTCTTGTGATTGGTAACACTGGAGAATAGTCCTGTGATTGGTAACACTGGAGAACAGTCCTGTGATTGGTAACACTGGAGAAGCGTCCTGTGATCTGTTACACTGGAGAACAGTCCTGTGATAGGTAACACTGGAGAACCGTCCTGTGATCTGTTACACGAGCGAACAGTCCTGTGATTGGTAACACTGGAGAACAGTCCTGTCCTTTGTAACACTGGAGAACATTCCTGTGATTGGTAACACTGGAGAATAGTCCTGTGATTGGTAACACTGGAGAACAGTCCTGTGATTGGTAACACTGGAGAAGCGTCCTGTGATCTGTTACACTGGAGAACAGTCCTGTGATTGGTAACACAGGAGAACAGTCCTGTGATTGGTAACACTGGGGAACAGCCATGTCCTTGGTAACAATGGGAAACAGTTCTATCCTTGGTAACACTGGGGAAGAGTCCTGTACTTGGTAACACTGGGGTAAAGTCCAGTGATTGATAACACTGGAGAACAGTCCTGTCCTTGGTAACACTGGAGAACAGTCCTGTGATTGGTAAAACTGGATAAAATTCCTGTGATTGGTAGCACTGGAGAACAGTGCTGTCCTTGGTAACAATGGAGAACAGTCCTGTGATTGGTAACACTGGTGAATAGTCCTGTGATTGGTAACACTGGGGAACAGTCCTGTGATTGGTAACACTGGAGAACCGTCCTGTGATGGGCAACAATGGAGAACAGTCCTGTGCTTGTTAACACTGGTGAGCAGTCCTTCCTTGGTAACACTGGAGAACCGTCAAGTGATTGGTAACACTGGAGAACCTTCCTGTGATTGGTAACACTGGAGAACAGTCCTGTGATTGGTAACACTGGAGAACAATCCTGTGATTGGTAACACTGGGGAAAAGTCCTGCCCTTGGTAACACTGGAGAACAGTCCTGTTACTGGTAACACTGGAGAACAGTCCTCTGATTGGTAACACTGGAGAACAGTCCAGTCCTTGGTAACACTGGAGAACAGTCCTGTGATTGGTAACACTGGAGAACCGTACTGTGATTGGTAAGACTTGAGAACAGTCCTGTGATTGGTAACACTGGGGAACAATCCTGTCCTTGGTAACACTGGGTAACAGTCCTGTCCTTGGTAACACTGGGGACGTGTCCTGTCCTTGGTAACTCTGGGGTAAAGTCCTGTGATTGGTAACACTGGAGAACAGTCCTGTCCTTGGTAACACTGGGGAATTTTCCTGTCCTTGGTAACAGTGGGGAACAGTCCTGTCCTTGGACACACTGGGGAACAGTCCTGAGATTGGTAACACTGGAGAACAGTCCTGTGATTGGTAACACTGGAGAACAGTCCTGTCCTTGGTAACACTTTGGAATTTTCCTGTCCTTGGTAACAGTGGGGAACAGTCCTGTCCTTGGTCACACTGGGGAACAGTCCTGAGATTGGTAACACAGGAGAACAGTCCTGTGATTGGTAACACTGGAGATCTTTCCTGTGATTGGTAACACTGGAGAACAGTCTTGTCCTTGGTAACACGAGGGAACAGGCCAGCCCTTGGTAAAAGTGGGGAACAGTCCTGTTCTTAGTAACACTGGAGAACAGTCCTGTAATTGGTAAAACTGGAAAACAGTCCTGTGATTGGTAACACTGGAGAACAGTCCTGTGATTGGTAACACTGGAGAACAGACCTGTGATTGGTAACACTGGAGAACCGTCCAGTGATTAGTAACACTGGGGAACAGTCCTGCCAATGGTAACACTGTAGAACAGTCCTGTGATTGTTATCAATTGGTAACAGTTCTGCCCTTGGTAACACAGGAGAAATGTCCTGTTCTTGGTAACACTGGAGATTAGTCCTGTGATTGGTAGCATTGGAGAAGAGTCCTGTCATTGGTAAAACTGGAGAACAGTCCTGCTCTGGTAGCACTGGAGAACAGTCCTGTGATTGGTAACACTGGAGAATAGTCCTGTGATTGGTAACAATGGAGAACAGTCCTGTGATAGGTAACACTGGAGAACCGTCCTGTGATCTGTTACACGAGCGAACAGTCCTGTGATTGGTAACACTGGAGAACAGTCCTGTCCTTTGTAACACTGGAGAACATTCCTGTGATTGGAAACACTGGAGAATTGTCCTGTGCTTGGTAACACTGGAGAACTGTCCTGTGATTGGTAACACTGGGGAATAGTCATGTCCTTGGTAACACTGGGAAAAGGTCCTGTCCTTGGTAACACTGGGGTAAAGTCCAGTGATTGGTAACACTGGAGAACAGTCCTGTGAATGGTAACACTGGAGAACATTCCTGTGATTGATAAAACTCGAGAACAGTCTTGTCCTTGGTAAAACTGGGGAGCAGTCCAGTCCTAGTTAACAGTCGGGAACAGTCCTGTCCTTGCTATCACTGGGGAACAGTCATGTGATTGATAACACCGGAGAACAATCCTGTGATTGGTAACACTGGAGAACAGTCCTGTGATTGCTAACACTGGAGAACAGTCCTGTCCTTGGTAACACTGGGGAATAGTCCTGTCCTTGGTAACAGTGTGGAACAGTCCTGTCCTTGGTCACACTGGGGAACAGTCCTGAGATTGGTAAAACAGGAGAACAGTCCTGTGATTGGTAACACTGGAGAACTTTCCTGTGATTGGTAACACTGGAGAACAGTCCTGTCCTTGGTAACACGGGGGAACAGGCCAGCCCTTGGTAACAGTGGGGAACAGTCCTGTCCTTGGTAACACTGGAGAACAGTCCTGTGATTGGTAAAACTGGAAAACAGTCCTGTGATAAGTAACACTGGAGAACAGTCCTGTGACTGGTAACCCTGGAGAACAGTCCTGTGATTGGTAACACTGGAGAACCGTCCAGTGATTGGAAACACTGGGGAACAGTCCTGCCAATGGTAACACTGGAGAACAGTCCTGTGATTGTTAACACTGGGTAACAGTCCTGCTCTTGGTAATACAGGAGAACAGTCCTGTTCTTGGTAACACTGGAGATTAGTCCTGTGATTGGTAGCATTGGAGAACAGTCCTGTCATTGGTAAAACTGGAGAACAGTCCTGTTCTTGGTAGCACTGGAGAACAGTCTTGTGATTGGTAACACTGGACAATAGTCCTGTGATTGGTAACACTGGAGAGCAGTCCTGTGATTGGTAACACTGGGGAACAGTCATGTCCTTGGTAACAATGGGAAACAGTCCTATCCTTGGTAACACTGGGGAAGAGTCCTGTCCTTGGTAACACTGGGGTAAAGTCCAGTGATTGGTAACACTGGAGAACAGTCCTGTCCTTGGTAACACTGGAGAACAGTCCTGTGATTGGTAAAACAGGATAAAATTCCTGTGATTGGTAACACTGGAGAACAGTGCTGTCCTTGGTAACAATGGAGAACAGTCCTGTGATTGGTAACACTGGGGAACAGTCCTGTGATTGGTAACACTGGAGAACCGTCCTGTGATGGGTAACAATGGAGAACAGTCCTGTGCTTGTTAACACTGGTGAGCAGTCCTTCCTTGGTAACACTGGAGAACAGTCCTGTGATTGGTAACACTGGAGAACCGTCCTGTGATTGGTAACACTGGAGAACAGTCCTGTGATTGGTAACACTGGAGAACAATCCTGTGATTGGTAACACTGGGGAAAAGTCCTGCCCTTGGTACCACTGGAGAACAGTCCTGTTACTGGTAACACTGGAGAACAGTCCTCTGATTGGTAACACTGGAGAACAGTCCTGTGATTGGTAACACTGGAGAACCGTGCTGTGATTTTTAAGACTTGAGAACAGTCCTGTGATTGGTAACACTGGGGTGCAGTCCAGTCCTTGGTAACACTGGGGACGAGTCCTGACCTTGGTAACTCTGGGGTACAGTCCAGTGATTGGTAACACTGGAGAACAGTCCTGTCCTTGGTAACACTGGGGAATAGTCCTGTCCTTGGTAACAGTGGAGAACAGTCCTGTCCTTGGTCACACTGGGGAACAGTGCTGAGATTGGTAACACAGGAGAACAGTGCTGTGATTGGTAACACTGGAGAACTTTCCTGTGATTGGTAAAACTGGAGAACAGTCCTGTCCTTGGTAACACTGGGGAATAGTCCTGTCCTTGGTAACAGTGTGGAACAGATCTGTCCTTGGTCACACTGGGGAACAGTCCTGAGATTGGTAAAACAGGAGAACAGTCCTGTGATTGGTAACACTGGAGAACTTTCCTGTGATTGGTAACACTGGAGAACAGTCCTGTCCTTGGTAACACGGGGGAACAGGCCAGCCCTTGGTAACAGTGGGGAACAGTCCTGTCCTTAGTAACACTGGAGAACAGTCCTGTGATTGGTAAAACTGGAAAACAGTCCTGTGATAAGTAACACTGGAGAACAGTCCTGTGACTGGTAACCCTGGAGAACAGTCCTGTGATTGGTAACACTGGAGAACCGTCCAGTGATTGGAAACACTGGGGAACAGTCCTGCCAATGGTAACACTGGAGAACAGTCCTGTGATTGTTAACACTGGGTAACAGTCCTGCTCTTGGTAATACAGGAGAACAGTCCTGTTCTTGGTAACACTGGAGATTAGTCCTGTGATTGGTAGCATTGGAGAACAGTCCTGTCATTGGTAAAACTGGAGAACAGTCCTGTTCTTGGTAGCACTGGAGAACAGTCTTGTGATTGGTAACACTGGACAATAGTCCTGTGATTGGTAACACTGGAGAACATTCCTGTGATTGGTAACACTGGAGAACCGTCCTGTGATCTGTTACACTGGAGAACAGTCCTGTGATTGGGAACACTGGAGAACTGTCCTGTGATTGGTAACACTGGGGAACAGTCATGTCCTTGGTAACAATGGGAAACAGTCCTATCCTTGGTAACACTGGGGAAGAGTCCTGTCCTTGGTAACACTGGGGTAAAGTCCAGTGATTGGTAACACTGGAGAACAGTCCTGTCCTTGGTAACACTGGAGAACAGTCCTGTGATTGGTAAAACAGGATAAAATTCCTGTGATTGGTAACACTGGAGAACAGTGCTGTCCTTGGTAACAATGGAGAACAGTCCTGTGATTGGTAACACTGGGGAACAGTCCTGTGATTGGTAACACTGGAGAACCGTCCTGTGATGGGTAACAATGGAGAACAGTCCTGTGCTTGTTAACACTGGTGAGCAGTCCTTCCTTGGTAACACTGGAGAACCGTGCTGTGATTTTTAAGACTTGAGAACAGTCCTGTGATTGGTAACACTGGGGTGCAGTCCAGTCCTTGGTAACACTGGGGACGAGTCCTGACCTTGGTAACTCTGGGGTACAGTCCAGTGATTGGTAACACTGGAGAACAGTCCTGTCCTTGGTAACACTGGGGAATAGTCCTGTCCTTGGTAACAGTGGGGAACAGTCCTGTCCTTGGTCACACTGGGGAACAGTCCTGAGATTGGTAACACAGGAGAACAGTGCTGTGATTGGTAACACTGGAGAACTTTCCTGTGATTGGTAAAACTGGAGAACAGTCCTGTCCTTGGTAACACTGGGGAATAGTCCTGTCCTTGGTAACAGTGTGGAACAGATCTGTCCTTGGTCACACTGGGGAACAGTCCTGAGATTGGTAAAACAGGAGAACAGTCCTGTGATTGGTAACACTGGAGAACTTTCCTGTGATTGGTAACACTGGAGAACAGTCCTGTCCTTGGTAACACGGGGGAACAGGCCAGCCCTTGGTAACAGTGGGGAACAGTCCTGTCCTTAGTAACACTGGAGAACAGTCCTGTGATTGGTAAAACTGGAAAACAGTCCTGTGATAAGTAACACTGGAGAACAGTCCTGTGACTGGTAACCCTGGAGAACAGTCCTGTGATTGGTAACACTGGAGAACCGTCCAGTGATTGGAAACACTGGGGAACAGTCCTGCCAATGGTAACACTGGAGAACAGTCCTGTGATTGTTAACACTGGGTAACAGTCCTGCTCTTGGTAATACAGGAGAACAGTCCTGTTCTTGGTAACACTGGAGATTAGTCCTGTGATTGGTAGCATTGGAGAACAGTCCTGTCATTGGTAAAACTGGAGAACAGTCCTGTTCTTGGTAGCACTGGAGAACAGTCTTGTGATTGGTAACACTGGAGAACAGTCCTGTGAATGGTAACACTGGAGAACATTCCTGTGATTGATAAAACTCGAGAACAGTCTTGTCCTTGGTAAAACTGGGGAGCAGTCCAGTCCTAGTTAACAGTCGGGAACAGTCCTGTCCTTGCTATCACTGGGGAACAGTCATGTGATTGATAACACCGGAGAACAATCCTGTGATTGGTAACACTGGAGAACAGTCCTGTGATTGCTAACACTGGAGAACAGTCCTGTCCTTGGTAACACTGGGGAATAGTCCTGTCCTTGGTAACAGTGTGGAACAGTCCTGTCCTTGGTCACACTGGGGAACAGTCCTGAGATTGGTAAAACAGGAGAACAGTCCTGTGATTGGTAACACTGGAGAACTTTCCTGTGATTGGTAACACTGGAGAACAGTCCTGTCCTTGGTAACACGGGGGAACAGGCCAGCCCTTGGTAACAGTGGGGAACAGTCCTGTCCTTAGTAACACTGGAGAACAGTCCTGTGATTGGTAAAACTGGAAAACAGTCCTGTGATAAGTAACACTGGAGAACAGTCCTGTGACTGGTAACCCTGGAGAACAGTCCTGTGATTGGTAACACTGGAGAACCGTCCAGTGATTGGAAACACTGGGGAACAGTCCTGCCAATGGTAACACTGGAGAACAGTCCTGTGATTGTTAACACTGGGTAACAGTCCTGCTCTTGGTAATACAGGAGAACAGTCCTGTTCTTGGTAACACTGGAGATTAGTCCTGTGATTGGTAGCATTGGAGAACAGTCCTGTCATTGGTAAAACTGGAGAACAGTCCTGTTCTTGGTAGCACTGGAGAACAGTCTTGTGATCGGTAACACTGGACAATAGTCCTGTGATTGGTAACACTGGAGAGCAGTCCTGTGATTGGTAACACTGGAGAACTGTCCTGTGATTGGTAACACTGGGGAACAGTCATGTCCTTGGTAACAATGGGAAACAGTCCTATCCTTGGTAACACTGGGGAAGAGTCCTGTCCTTGGTAACACTGGGGTAAAGTCCAGTGATTGGTAACACTGGAGAACAGTCCTGTCCTTGGTAACACTGGAGAACAGTCCTGTGATTGGTAAAACAGGATAAAATTCCTGTGATTGGTAACACTGGAGAACAGTGCTGTCCTTGGTAACAATGGAGAACAGTCCTGTGATTGGTAACACTGGGGAACAGTCCTGTGATTGGTAACACTGGAGAACCGTCCTGTGATGGGTAACAATGGAGAACAGTCCTGTGCTTGTTAACACTGGTGAGCAGTCCTTCCTTGGTAACACTGGAGAACAGTCCAGTGATTGGTAACACTGGAGAACCGTCCTGTGATTGGTAACACTGGAGAACAGTCCTGTGATTGGTAACACTGGAGAACAATCCTGTGATTGGTAGCACTGGGGAAAACTCCTGCCCTTGGTACCACTGGAGAACAGTCCTGTTACTGGTAACACTGGAGAACAGTCCTCTGATTGGTAACACTGGAGAACATTCCTGTGATTGGTAACACTGGAGAACCGTGCTGTGATTTTTAAGACTTGAGAACAGTCCTGTGATTGGTAACACTGGGGTGCAGTCCAGTCCTTGGTAACACTGGGGACGAGTCCTGACCTTGGTAACTCTGGGGTACAGTCCAGTGATTGGTAACACTGGAGAACAGTCCTGTCCTTGGTAACACTGGGGAATAGTCCTGTCCTTGGTAACAGTGGGGAACAGTCCTGTCCTTGGTCACACTGGGGAACAGTCCTGAGATTGGTAACACAGGAGAACAGTGCTGTGATTGGTAACACTGGAGAACTTTCCTGTGATTGGTAAAACTGGAGAACAGTCCTGTCCTTGGTAACACTGGGGAATAGTCCTGTCCTTGGTAACAGTGTGGAACAGATCTGTCCTTGGTCACACTGGGGAACAGTCCTGAGATTGGTAAAACAGGAGAACAGTCCTGTGATTGGTAACACTGGAGAACTTTCCTGTGATTGGTAACACTGGAGAACAGTCCTGTCCTTGGTAACACGGGGGAACAGGCCAGCCCTTGGTAACAGTGGGGAACAGTCCTGTCCTTAGTAACACTGGAGAACAGTCCTGTGATTGGTAAAACTGGAAAACAGTCCTGTGATAAGTAACACTGGAGAACAGTCCTGTGACTGGTAACCCTGGAGAACAGTCCTGTGATTGGTAACACTGGAGAACCGTCCAGTGATTGGAAACACTGGGGAACAGTCCTGCCAATGGTAACACTGGAGAACAGTCCTGTGATTGTTAACACTGGGTAACAGTCCTGCTCTTGGTAATACAGGAGAACAGTCCTGTTCTTGGTAACACTGGAGATTAGTCCTGTGATTGGTAGCATTGGAGAACAGTCCTGTCATTGGTAAAACTGGAGAACAGTCCTGTTCTTGGTAGCACTGGAGAACAGTCTTGTGATTGGTAACACTGGACAATAGTCCTGTGATTGGTAACACTGGAGAGCAGTCCTGTGATTGGTAACACTGGAGAACCGTCCTGTGATCTGTTACACTGGAGAACAGTCCTGTGATTGGTAACACTGGAGAACTGTCCTGTGATTGGTAACACTGGGGAACAGTCATGTCCTTGGTAACAATGGGAAACAGTCCTATCCTTGGTAACACTGGGGAAGAGTCCTGTCCTTGGTAACACTGGGGTAAAGTCCAGTGATTGGTAACACTGGAGAGCAGTCCTGTCCTTGGTAACACTGGAGAACAGTCCTGTGATTGGTAAAACAGGATAAAATTCCTGTGATTGGTAACACTGGAGAACAGTGCTGTCCTTGGTAACAATGGAGAACAGTCCTGTGATTGGTAACACTGGGGAACAGTCCTGTGATTGGTAACACTGGAGAACCGTCCTGTGATGGGTAACAATGGAGAACAGTCCTGTGCTTGTTAACACTGGTGAGCAGTCCTTCCTTGGTAACACTGGAGAACAGTCCAGTGATTGGTAACACTGGAGAACCGTCCTGTGATTGGTAACACTGGAGAACAGTCCTGTGATTGGTAACACTGGAGAACAATCCTGTGATTGGTAACACTGGGGAAAAGTCCTGCCCTTGGTACCACTGGAGAACAGTCCTGTTACTGGTAACACTGGAGAACAGTCCTCTGATTGGTAACACTGGAGAACAGTCCAGTCCTTGGTAACACTGGAGAACAGTCCTGTGATTGGTAACACTGGAGAACCGTGCTGTGATTTTTAAGACTTGAGAACAGTCCTGTGATTGGTAACACTGGGGTGCAGTCCAGTCCTTGGTAACACTGGGGACGAGTCCTGTCCTTGGTAACTCTGGGGTACAGTCCAGTGATTGGTAACACTGGAGAACATTCCTGTCCTTGGTAACACTGGGGAATAGTCCTGTCCTTGGTAACAGTGGGGAACAGTCCTGTCCTTGGTCACACTGGGGAACAGTCCTGAGATTGGTAACACAGGAGAACAGTGCTGTGATTGGTAACACTGGAGAACTTTCCTGTGATTGGTAAAACTGGAGAACAGTCCTGTCCTTGGTAACACTGGGGAATAGTCCTGTCCTTGGTAACAGTGTGGAACAGATCTGTCCTTGGTCACACTGGGGAACAGTCCTGAGATTGGTAAAACAGGAGAACAGTCCTGTGATTGGTAACACTGGAGAACTTTCCTGTGATTGGTAACACTGGAGAACAGTCCTGTCCTTGGTAACACGGGGGAACAGGCCAGCCCTTGGTAACAGTGGGGAACAGTCCTGTCCTTAGCAACACTGGAGAACAGTCCTGTGATTGGTAAAACTGGAAAACAGTCCTGTGATAAGTAACACTGGAGAACAGTCCTGTGACTGGTAACACTGGAGAACCGTCCAGTGATTGGAAACACTGGGGAACAGTCCTGCCAATGGTAACACTGGAGAACAGTCCTGTGATTGTTAACACTGGGTAACAGTCCTGCTCTTGGTAATACAGGAGAACAGTCCTGTTCTTGGTAACACTGGAGATTAGTCCTGTGATTGGTAGCATTGGAGAACAGTCCTGTCATTGGTAAAACTGGAGAACAGTCCTGTTCTTGGTAGCACTGGAGAACAGTCTTGTGATTGGTAACACTGGACAATAGTCCTGTGATTGGTAACACTGGAGAGCAGTCCTGTGATTGGTAACACTGGAGAACCGTCCTGTGATCTGTTACACTGGAGAACAGTCCTGTGATTGGTAACACTGGAGAACTGTCCTGTGATTGGTAACACTGGGGAACAGTCATGTCCTTGGTAACAATGGGAAACAGTCCTATCCTTGGTAACACTGGGGAAGAGTCCTGTCCTTGGTAACACTGGGGTAAAGTCCAGTGATTGGTAACACTGGAGAACAGTCCTGTCCTTGGTAACACTGGAGAACAGTCCTGTGATTGGTAAAACAGGATAAAATTCCTGTGATTGGTAACACTGGAGAACAGTGCTGTCCTTGGTAACAATGGAGAACAGTCCTCTGATTGGTAACACTGGAGAATAGTCCTGTGATTGGTAACACTGGGGAACAGTCCTGTGATTGGTAACACTGGGGAACAGTCCTGTGATTGGTAACACTGGAGAACCGTCCTGTGATGGGTAACAATGGAGAACAGTCCTGTGCTTGTTAACACTGGTGAGCAGTCCTTCCTTGGTAACACTGGAGAACAGTCCTGTGATTGGTAACACTGGAGAACCGTCCTGTGATTGGTAACACTGGAGAACAGTCCTGTGATTGTTAACACTGGAGAACAATCCTGTGATTGGTAACACTGGGGAAAAGTCCTGCCCTTGGTACCACTGGAGAACAGTCCTGTTACTGGTAACACTGGAGAACAGTCCTCTGATTGGTAACACTGGAGAACAGTCCAGTCCTTGGTAACACTGGAGAACAGTCCTGTGATTGGTAACACTGGAGAACCGTGCTGTGATTTTTAAGACTTGAGAACAGTCCTGTGATTGGTAACACTGGGGTGCAGTCCTGTCCTTGGTAACACTGGGTAACAGTCCTGTCCTTGGTAACACTGGGGACGAGTCCTGTCCTTGGTAACTCTGGGGTACAGTCCAGTGATTGGTAACACTGGAGAACAGTCCTGTCCTTGGTAACACTGGGGAATAGTCCTGTCCTTGGTAACAGTGGGGAACAGTCCTGTCCTTGGTCACACTGGGGAACAGTCCTGAGATTGGTAACACAGGAGAACAGTGCTGTGATTGGTAACACTGGAGAACTTTCCTGTGATTGGTAAAACTGGAGAACAGTCCTGTCCTTGGTAACACGGGGGAACAGGTCAGCCCTTGGTAACAGTGGGGAACAGTCCTGTCCTTAGTAACACTGGAGAACAGTCCTGTGATTGGTAAAACTGGAAAACAGTCCTGTGATTGGTAACACTGGAGAACAGTCCTGTGATTGGTAACACTGGAGAACAGTCCTGTGATTGGTAACACTGGAGAACCTCCAGTGATTGGTAACGCTGGGGAACAGTCCTTCCAATGGTAACACTGTAGAACAGTCCTGTGATTGTTCTCAATTGGTAACAGTTCTGCCCTTGGTAACAAAGGAGAACTGTCCTGTTCTTGGTAACACTGGAGATTAGGCCTGTGATTGGTAGCATTGGAGAACAGTCATGTCATTGGTAAAACTGGAGAACAGTCCTGCTCTTAGTAGCACTGGAGAACAGTCTAGTGATTGGTAACACTGGAGAATAGTCCTGTGATTGGTAACAATGGAGAACAGTCCTGTGATAGGTAACACTGGAGAACCGTCCTGTGATCTGTTACACAAGAGAACAGTCCTGTGATTGGTAACACTGGAGAACAGTCCTGTCCTTGGTAACACTGGAGAACAGTCCTGTGATTGGTAACACTGGAGAATTGTCCTGTAATTGGCAACACTGGAGAACTGTCCTGTGATTGGTAACACTGGGGAATAGTCATGTCCTTGGTAACACTGGGAAACGGTCCTGTCCTTGGTAACTCTGGGGAAGAGTCCTGTCCTTGGTAACACTGGGGTAAAGTCCAGTGATTGGTAACACTGGAGAACACTCCTGTGAATGGTAACACTGGAGTAGATTCCTGTGATTGATAAAACTCGAGAACAGTCCTGTCCTTGGTAAAACTGGGGAGCAGTCCAGTCCTTGTTAACAATCGGGAACAGTCCTGTCCTTGGTATCACTGGGGAACAGTCATGTGATTGATAACACCGGAGAACAATCCTGTGATTGGTAACACTGGAGAACAGTCCTGTGATTGCTAACACTGGAGAACAGTCCCGTCCTTGGTAACACTGGGGAACAGGCCAGCCCTTGGTAACCGTGAGGAACAGTCCTGTCCTTGGTAACACTGGAGAACAGTCCTGTGATTGGTAAAACTGGATAAAATTCCTGTGATTGGTAACACTGGAGAACAGTCCTGCCATTGGTAAAACTGGAGAACAGCCCCGCTCTTGGTAGCACTGGAGAACAGTCTTGTGATTGGTAACACTGGAGAATATTCCTGTGATTGGTAACAATGGAGAACAGTCCTGTGATTGGTAACACTGGAGAACCGTCCTGTGATCTGTTACACAAGGGAACAGTACAGTGATTGTTAACACTGGAGAACAGTCCTGTGATTGGTAACACTGGAGAACCGTCCTGTGATTGGTAACATTGGAGAACTGTCCTGTGATTGGTAACACTGGGGAATAGTCAAGTCCTTGGTAACACTGGGAAACAGTCCTGTCCTTGGTAACACTGGGGAAGAGTCCTGTCCTTGGTAACACTGGGTTAAAGTCCAGTGAATAGTAACACTGGGGAAAAGTCCTGCCTTGGTAACACGGGAGAACAGTCCTGTTACTAGTAACACTGGAGAACAGTCCTATGATTGGTAACAGTGGGGAACAGTCCGGCCCTTGGTAACACTGGAGAACAGTCCTGTGATTGGTAATACTGGAGAACAGTCCTGTCCTTGGTAACACTGGGGAAAAGTCCTGCCTTGGTATCACGGGAGAACAGTCCTGTTACTGGTAACACTGGAGAACAGTCCTGTGATTGGTAACAGTGGGGAAAAGTCCTGCCTTGGTAACAGGGGAGAACAGTCCTGTTACTGGTAACACTGGAGAACAGTCCTGTGATTGGTAACACTGGAGAACCGTCCAGTGATTGGAAACACTGGGGAACAGTCCTGCCAATGGTAACACTGGAGAACAGTCCTGTGATTGTTAACACTGGGTAACAGTCCTGCTCTTGGTAATACAGGAGAACAGTCCTGTTCTTGGTAACACTGGAGATTAGTCCTGTGATTGGTAGCATTGGAGAACAGTCCTGTCATTGGTAAAACTGGAGAACAGTCCTGTTCTTGGTAGCACTGGAGAACAGTCTTGTGATTGGTAACACTGGACAATAGTCCTGTGATTGGTAACACTGGAGAGCAGTCCTGTGATTGGTAACACTGGAGAACCGTCCTGTGATCTGTTACACTGGAGAACAGTCCTGTGATTGGTAACACTGGAGAACTGTCCTGTGATTGGTAACACTGGGGAACAGTCATGTCCTTGGTAACAATGGGAAACAGTCCTATCCTTGGTAACACTGGGGAAGAGTCCTGTCCTTGGTAACACTGGGGTAAAGTCCAGTGATTGGTAACACTGGAGAACAGTCCTGTCCTTGGTAACACTGGAGAACAGTCCTGTGATTGGTAAAACAGGATAAAATTCCTGTGATTGGTAACACTGGAGAACAGTGCTGTCCTTGGTAACAATGGAGAACAGTCCTGTGATTGGTAACACTGGGGAACAGTCCTGTGATTGGTAACACTGGAGAACCGTCCTGTGATGGGTAACAATGGAGAACAGTCCTGTGCTTGTTAACACTGGTGAGCAGTCCTTCCTTGGTAACACTGGAGAACAGTCCAGTGATTGGTAACACTGGAGAACCGTCCTGTGATTGGTAACACTGGAGAACAGTCCTGTGATTGGTAACACTGGAGAACAATCCTGTGATTGGTAACACTGGGGAAAAGTCCTGCCCTTGGTACCACTGGAGAACAGTCCTGTTACTGGTAACACTGGAGAACAGTCCTCTGATTGGTAACACTGGAGAACAGTCCAGTCCTTGGTAACACTGGAGAACAGTCCTGTGATTGGTAACACTGGAGAACCGTGCTGTGATTTTTAAGACTTGAGAACAGTCCTGTGATTGGTAACACTGGGGTGCAGTCCTGTCCTTGGTAACACTGGGTAACAGTCCTGTCCTTGGTAACACTGGGGACGAGTCCTGTCCTTGGTAACTCTGGGGTACAGTCCAGTGATTGGTAACACTGGAGAACAGTCCTGTCCTTGGTAACACTGGGGAATAGTCCTGTCCTTGGTAACAGTGGGGAACAGTCCTGTCCTTGGTCACACTGGGGAACAGTCCTGAGATTGGTAACACAGGAGAACAGTGCTGTGATTGGTAACACTGGAGAACTTTCCTGTGATTGGTAAAACTGGAGAACAGTCCTGTCCTTGGTAACACGGGGGAACAGGCCAGCCCTTGGTAACAGTGGGGAACAGTCCTGTCCTTAGTAACACTGGAGAACAGTCCTGTGATTGGTAAAACTGGAAAACAGTCCTGTGATTGGTAACACTGGAGAACAGTCCTGTGATTGGTAACACTGGAGAACAGTCCTGTGATTGGTAACACTGGAGAACCTCCAGTGATTGGTAACGCTGGGGAACAGTCCTACCAATGGTAACACTGTAGAACAGTCCTGTGATTGTTCTCAATTGGTAACAGTTCTGCCCTTGGTAACAAAGGAGAACTGTCCTGTTCTTGGGAACACTGGAGATTAGGCCTGTGATTGGTAGCATTGGAGAACAGTCATGTCATTGGTAAAACTGGAGAACAGTCCTGCTCTTAGTAGCACTGGAGAACAGTCTAGTGATTGGTAACACTGGAGAATAGTCCTGTGATTGGTAACAATGGAGAACAGTCCTGTGATAGGTAACACTGGAGAACCGTCCTGTGATCTGTTACACAAGAGAACAGTCCTGTGATTGGTAACACTGGAGAACAGTCCTGTCCTTGGTAACACTGGAGAACAGTCCTGTGATTGGTAACACTGGAGAATTGTCCTGTAATTGGCAACACTGGAGAACTGTCCTGTGATTGGTAACACTGGGGAATAGTCATGTCCTTGGTAACACTGGGAAACGGTCCGGTCCTTGGTAACTCTGGGGAAGAGTCCTGTCCTTGGTAACACTGGGGTAAAGTCCAGTGATTGGTAACACTGGAGAACACTCCTGTGAATGGTAACACTGGAGTAGATTCCTGTGATTGATAAAACTCGAGAACAGTCCTGTCCTTGGTAAAACTGGGGAGCAGTCCAGTCCTTGTTAACAATCGGGAACAGTCCTGTCCTTGGTATCACTGGGGAACAGTCATGTGATTGATAACACCGGAGAACAATCCTGTGATTGGTAACACTGGAGAACAGTCCTGTGATTGCTAACACTGGAGAACAGTCCTGTCCTTGGTAACACTGGGGAACAGGCCAGCCCTTGGTAACCGTGAGGAACAGTCCTGTCCTTGGTAACACTGGAGAACAGTCCTGTGATTGGTAAAACTGGATAAAATTCCTGTGATTGGTAACACTGGAGAACAGTCCTGCCATTGGTAAAACTGGAGAACAGCCCCGCTCTTGGTAGCACTGGAGAACAGTCTTGTGATTGGTAACACTAGAGAATATTCCTGTGATTGGTAACAATGGAGAACAGTCCTGTGAAGGGTAACACTGGAGAACCGTCCTGTGATCTGTTACACAAGGGAACAGTACTGTGATTGTTAACACTGGAGAACAGTCCTGTGATTGGTAACACTGGAGAACCGTCCTGTGATTGGTAACATTGGAGAACTGTCCTGTGATTGGTAACACTGGGGAATAGTCAAGTCCTTGGTAACACTGGGAAACAGTCCTGTCCTTGGTAACACTGGGGAAGAGTCCTGTCCTTGGTAACACTGGGTTAAAGTCCAGTGAATAGTAACACTGGGGAAAAGTCCTGCCTTGGTAACACGGGAGAACAGTCCTGTTACTAGTAACACTGGAGAACAGTCCTATGATTGGTAACAGTGGGGAACAGTCCGGCCCTTGGTAACACTGGAGAACAGTCCTGTGATTGGTAATACTGGAGAACAGTCCTGTCCTTGGTAACACTGGGGAAAAGTCCTGCCTTGGTATCACGGGAGAACAGTCCTGTTACTGGTAACACTGGAGAACAGTCCTGTGATTGGTAACAGTGGGGAAAAGTCCTGCCTTGGTAACACGGGAGAACAGTCCTGTTACTGGTAACACTGGAGAACAGTCCTGTGATTGGTAACAGTGGGGAACAGTCCGGCCCTTGGTAACACTGGAGAACAGTCCTGTGATTGGTAATACTGGAGAACAGTCCTGTGAGTGGTAACACTGGAGAACCGTTCTGTTTTTGGTAACACTGGAGAATAGTCCTGTGATTGGTAACACTGGTGAATAGTCCTGTGACTGGTAACACTGGAGAACCGTGCTGTGATTGCTAACACTGGAGAACCGTCCAGTGATTGGTTACACTGGGGACCAGTCCTGACCTTGGTAAGCCTGGAGAACAGTTCTGTCCTTGGTAACACTGGAGAAAAGTCCTGTGATTGTTAACACTGGGGAACAGTCCAACGATTGGGAACACTGTAGAACAGTTCTGTGATTGTTAACACTGGAGAACAGTCCTGCCCTTGGTAAGACTGGAGAACAGTTCTGTCCTTGGTAACACTGGAGATTAGTCCTGCAATTGGTAGCACTGGAGAACAGTCCTGGTATTGGTAACACTGGAGAACAGTCCTGTGATTGGAAACACTGGAGAGCAGTCCTGTGATTAGTAACACTATAGAACAATTCTGTGATTGGTAACGCTGGGGAACAGTCCTGTGACTTGTAACACAGGGAAACCGTCCTGTGATTGGTAACACTGGAGAAATGGCGAGTCCTTGGTAATACTGGGAAACGGTCCTGTGAAAGGTAACACTGGAGAACTGTCCTGTGATTGTTAACACTGCAGAACAGTCCTGTCCTTGGTAACACAGGAGAACAGTCCTGTGATTGGTAACACTGAAGAACAGTCCTGTTCTTGGTAGCACTGTAGAACAGTCTTGTGCTTAGTAACACTGGGGAATAGTCCTGTGATTGGTAACACTGGGGAACAGTCCTCTGATTGGTAACACCGGAGAACCGTCCTGTGATCTGTTCAACTGGAGAACAGTCCTCTGTTTGGTAACACTGGAGAACAGTACAGTCCTTGGTAACACTGGAGAACAGGCCTGTGATTGGTAACACTGGATAACCGTCTGTGATTGGTAACACTGGAGATCAGTCCTGTGATTGGTAACAATGGGGAACGGTCCTGTCCTTGGTAACACTGGGGAACAGTCCTGTCCTTGGTAACACTGGGGAAGAGTCCTGCCCTTGGTAACACTGGGGTACAGTCCTGTGATTGTTAACGCTGGAGAACAGTCCTGTCAATGGAATCACTGGAGAACAGTCCTGTGATTGGTAACACTGGAGAGCAGTCCTGTCCTTGGTAACAGTGGGGAACAGTCCTTTCCTTGGTAACAGGGGGGAACAGTCCTGTCCTTGGTACACTGGGGAACAGTCCTGAGATTGGTAACACTGGAGAACAGTCCTGTGATTGTTAACACTGGAGAATTTTCCTGTGATTGGTAACACTGGAGAACAGTCCTGTCCTTGGTAACAGTGGGGAACAGTCCTTTCCTTGGTAACAGGGGGGAACAGTCCTGTCCTTGGTACACTGGGGAACAGTCCTGAGATTGGTAACACTGGAGAACAGTCCTGTGATTGTTAACACTGGAGAATTTTCCTGTGATTGGTAACACTGGAGAACAGTCCTGTCCTTGGTAACACGGGGGAACAGGCCAGCCCTTGGTAACAGTGGGGAACAGTCCTGTCCTTGGTTACACTGGAGAACAGTCCTGTGACTGGTAACGATGGAGAACAGTCCTGTGATTGGTAACACTGGAGAACCGTCCAGTGATTGGAAACACTGGGGAACAGTCCTGCCAATGGTAACACTGGGTAACACTGGAGAACAGTCCTGTGATTGTTAACACTGGGTAACAGTCCTGCTCTTGGTAACACAGGAGATTAGTCCTGTGATTGGTAGCATTGGAGAACAGTCCTGTCATTGGTAAAACTAGAGAACAGTCCTGTTCTTGGTAGCACTGGAGAACAGTCTTGTGATTGGTAACACAGGAGAATAGTCCTGTGATTGGTAACACTGGAGAATAGTCCTGTGATTGGTAACACTGGAGAAGCGTCCTGTGATCTGTTACACTGGAGAACAGTCCTGTGATTGGTAACACTGGAGAACTTTCCTGTGATTGGTAACACTGGGGAACAGTCATGTCCTTGGTAACACTGGGAAACAGTCCTATCCTTGGTAACACTGGGGAAGAGACCTGTCCTTGGTAACACTGGGGTAAAGTCCAGTGATTGGTAACACTGGGGAACAGTCCTGTCCTTGGTAACACTGGAGAACAGTCCTGTGATTGGTAAAACTGGATAAAATTCCTGTGATTGGTAACACTGGAGAAAAGTGCTGTCCTTGGTAACAATGGAGAACAGTCCTGTGATTGGTAACAGTGTAGAACAGTCCTGTGATTGGTAACACTGGAGAACCGTCCTGTGATGGGTAACAATGGAGAACAGTCCTGTGCTTGTTAACACTGGAGAGCAGTCCTTCCTTGGTAACACTGGAGAACCGTCCAGTGATTGGTAACACTGGAGAACCTTCCTGTGATTGGTAACACTGGAGAACAGTCCTGTGATTGGTAACACTGGAGAACCGTGCTGTGATTGGTAAGACTTGAGAACAGTCCTGTGATTGGTAACACTGGGGAACAGTCCTTTCCTTGGTAACACTGGGTAACAGTCCTGTCCTTGGTAACACTGGGGACGAGTCCTGTCCTTGGTAACTCTGGGGTACAGTCCTGTGATTGGTAACACTGGAGAACAGTCCTGTCCTTGGTAACACTGGGGAATAGTCCTGTCCTTGGTAACAGTGGGGAACAGTCCTGTCCTTGGACACACTGGGGAACAGTCCTGAGATTGGTAACACTGGAGAACAGTCCAGTGATTGGTAACACTGGAGAACTTTCCTGTGATTGGTAACACTGGAGAACAGTCCTGTCCTTGGTAACACTGGAGAACAGTCCTGTGATTGGTAAAACTTGAAAACAGTCCTGTGATTGGTATCACTGGAGAACAGTCCTGTGACTGGTAACCCTGGAGAACAGTCCTCTGATTGGTAACACTGGAGAACCGTCCAGTGATTGGAAACACTGGGGAGCAGTCCTGCCAATGGTAACACTGGAGAACAGTCCTGTGATTGTTAACACTGGGTAACAGTCCTGCTCTTGGTAATACAGGAGATCAGTCCTGTTCTTGGTAACACTGGAGATTAGTCCTGTGATGGGTAGCATTGGAGAACAGTCCTGTCATTGGTAAAACTGGAGAACAGTCCTGTTCTTGGTAGCACTGGAGAACAGTCTTGTGATTGGTAACACTGGAGAATAGTCCTGTGATTGGTAACACTGGAGAACAGTCCTGTGATTGGTAACACTGGAGAAGCGTCCTGTGATCTGTTACACTGGAGAACAGTCCTGTGATTGGTAACACAGGAGAACAGTCCTGTGATTGGTAACACTGGGGAACAGCCATGTCCTTGGTAACAATGGGAAACAGTTCTATCCTTGGTAACACTGGGGAAGAGTCCTGTACTTGGTAACACTGGGGTAAAGTCCAGTGATTGATAACACTGGAGAACAGTCCTGTCCTTGGTAACACTGGAGAACCGTCCTGTGATGGGTAACAATGGAGAACAGTCCTGTGCTTGTTAACACTGGTGAGCAGTCCTTCCTTGGTAACACTGGAGAACCGTCAAGTGATTGGTAACACTGGAGAACCTTCCTGTGATTGGTAACACTGGAGAACAGTCCTGTGATTGGTAACAGTGGGGAACAGTCCTGTCCTTGGTCACACTGGGGAACAGTCCTGAGATTGGTAACACAGGAGAACAAAGCTGTGATTGGTAACACTGGCGAACTTTCCTGTGATTGGTAAAACTGGAGAACAGTCCTGTCCTTGGTAACACTGGGGAATAGTCCTGTCCTTTGTAACAGTGTGGAACAGATCTGTCCTTGGTCACACTGGGGAACAGTCCTGAGATTGGTAAAACAGGAGAACAGTCCTGTGATTGGTAACACTGGAGAACTTTCCTGTGATTGGTAACACTGGAGAACAGTCCTGTCCTTGGTAACGCGGGGGAACAGGCCAGCCCTTGGTAACAGTGGGGAACAGTCCTGTCCTTAGTAACACTGGAGAACAGTCCTGTGATTGGTAAAACTGGAAAACAGTCCTGTGATAAGTAACACTGGAGAACAGTCCTGTGACTGGTAACCCTGGAGAACAGTCCTGTGATTGGTAACACTGGAGAACCGTCCAGTGATTGGAAACACTGGGGAACAGTCCTGCCAATGGTAACACTGGAGAACAGTCCTGTGATTGTTAACACTGGGTAACAGTCCTGCTCTTGGTAATACAGGAGAACAGTCCTGTTCTTGGTAACACTGGAGATTAGTCCTGTGATTGGTAGCATTGGAGAACAGTCCTGTCATTGGTAAAACTGGAGAACAGTCCTGTTCTTGGTAGCACTGGAGAACAGTCTTGTGATTGGTAACACTGGACAATAGTCCTGTGATTGGTAACACTGGAGAGCAGTCCTGTGATTGGTAACACTGGAGAACCGTCCTGTGATCTGTTACACTGGAGAACAGTCCTGTGATTGGTAACACTGGAGAACTGTCCTGTTATTGGTAACACTGGGGAACAGTCATGTCCTTGGTAACAATGGGAAACAGTCCTATCCTTGGTAACACTGGGGAAGAGTCCTGTCCTTGGTAACACTGGGGTAAAGTCCAGTGATTGGTAACACTGGAGAACAGTCCTGTCCTTGGTAACACTGGAGAACAGTCCTGTGATTGGTAAAACAGGATAAAATTCCTGTGATTGGTAACACTGGAGAACAGTGCTGTCCTTGGTAACAATGGAGAACAGTCCTGTGATTGGTAACACTGGGGAACAGTCCTGTGATTGGTAACACTGGAGAACCGTCCTGTGATGGGTAACAATGGAGAACAGTCCTGTGCTTGTTAACACTGGTGAGCAGTCCTTCCTTGGTAACACTGGAGAACAGTCCAGTGATTGGTAACACTGGAGAACCGTCCTGTGATTGGTAACACTGGAGAACAGTCCTGTGATTGGTAACACTGGAGAACAATCCTGTGATTGGTAACACTGGGGAAAAGTCCTGCCCTTGGTACCACTGGAGAACAGTCCTGTTACTGGTAACACTGGAGAACAGTCCTCTGATTGGTAACACTGGAGAACAGTCCAGTCCTTGGTAACACTGGAGAACAGTCCTGTGATTGGTAACACTGGAGAACCGTGCTGTGATTTTTAAGACTTGAGAACAGTCCTGTGATTGGTAACACTGGGGTGCAGTCCAGTCCTTGGTAACACTGGGGACGAGTCCTGTCCTTGGTAACTCTGGGGTACAGTCCAGTGATTGGTAACACTGGAGAACAGTCCTGTCCTTGGTAACACTGGGGAATAGTCCTGTCCTTGGTAACAGTGGGGAACAGTCCTGTCCTTGGTCACACTGGGGAACAGTCCTGAGATTGGTAACACAGGAGAACAGTGCTGTGATTGGTAACACTGGAGAACTTTCCTGTGATTGGTAAAACTGGAGAACAGTCCTGTCCTTGGTAACACTGGGGAATAGTCCTGTCCTTGGTAACAGTGTGGAACAGATCTGTCCTTGGTCACACTGGGGAACAGTCCTGAGATTGGTAAAACAGGAGAACAGTCCTGTGATTGGTAACACTGGAGAACTTTCCTGTGATTGGTAACACTGGAGAACAGTCCTGTCCTTGGTAACACGGGGGAACAGGCCAGCCCTTGGTAACAGTGGGGAACAGTCCTGTCCTTAGTAACACTGGAGAACAGTCCTGTGATTGGTAAAACTGGAAAACAGTCCTGTGATAAGTAACACTGGAGAACAGTCCTGTGACTGGTAACCCTGGAGAACAGTCCTCTGATTGGTAACACTGGAGAACCGTCCAGTGATTGGAAACACTGGGGAACAGTCCTGCCAATGGTAACACTGGAGAACAGTCCTGTGATTGTTAACACTGGGTAACAGTCCTGCTCTTGGTAATACAGGAGAACAGTCCTGTTCTTGGTAACACTGGAGATTAGTCCTGTGATTGGTAGCATTGGAGAACAGTCCTGTCATTGGTAAAACTGGAGAACAGTCCTGTTCTTGGTAGCACTGGAGAACAGTCTTGTGATTGGTAACACTGGACAATAGTCCTGTGATTGGTAACACTGGAGAGCAGTCCTGTGATTGGTAACACTGGAGAACCGTCCTGTGATCTGTTACACTGGAGAACAGTCCTGTGATTGGTAACACTGGAGAACTGTCCTGTGATTGGTAACACTGGGGAACAGTCATGTCCTTGGTAACAATGGGAAACAGTCCTATCCTTGGTAACACTGGGGAAGAGTCCTGTCCTTGGTAACACTGGGGTAAAGTCCAGTGATTGGTAACACTGGAGAACAGTCCTGTCCTTGGTAACACTGGAGAACAGTCCTGTGATTGGTAAAACAGGATAAAATTCCTGTGATTGGTAACACTGGAGAACAGTGCTGTCCTTGGTAACAATGGAGAACAGTCCTCTGATTGGTAACACTGGAGAATAGTCCTGTGATTGGTAACACTGGGGAACAGTCCTGTGATTGGTAACACTGGAGAACCGTCCTGTGATGGGTAACAATGGAGAACAGTCCTGTGCTTGTTAACACTGGTGAGCAGTCCTTCCTTGGTAACACTGTAGAACAGTCCTGTGATTGGTAACACTGGAGAACCGTCCTGTGATTGGTAACACTGGAGAACAGTCCTGTGATTGGTAACACTGGAGAACAATCCTGTGATTGGTAACACTGGGGAAAAGTCCTGCCCTTGGTACCACTGGAGAACAGTCCTGTTACTGGTAACACTGGAGAACAGTCCTCTGATTGGTAACACTGGAGAACAGTCCAGTCCTTGCTAACACTGGAGAACAGTCCTGTGATTGGTAACACTGGAGAACCGTGCTGTGATTTTTAAGACTTGAGAACAGTCCTGTGATTGGTAACACTGGGGTGCAGTCCTGTCCTTGGTAACACTGGGTAACAGTCCTGTCCTTGGTAACACTGGGGACGAGTCCTGTCCTTGGTAACTCTGGGGTACAGTCCAGTGAATGGTAACACTGGAGAACAGTCCTGTCCTTGGTAACACTGGGGAATAGTCCTGTCCTTGGTAACAGTGGGGAACAGTCCTGTCCTTGGTCACACTGGGGAACAGTCCTGAGATTGGTAACACAGGAGAACAGTGCTGTGATTGGTAACACTGGAGAACTTTCCTGTGATTGGTAAAACTGGAGAACAGTCCTGTCCTTGGTAACACGGGGGAACAGGCCAGCCCTTGGTAACAGTGGGGAACAGTCCTGTCCTTAGTAACACTGGAGAACAGTCCTGTGATTGGTAAAACTGGAGAACAGTCCTGTGATTGGTAACACTGGAGAACAGTCCTGTGATTGGTAACACTGGAGAACCTCCAGTGATTGGTAACGCTGGGGAACAGTCCTACCAATGGTAACACTGTAGAACAGTCCTGTGATTGTTCTCAATTGGTAACAGTTCTGCCCTTGGTAACAAAGGAGAACTGTCCTGTTCTTGGTAACACTGGAGATTAGGCCTGTGATTGGTAGCATTGGAGAACAGTCATGTCATTGGTAAAACTGGAGAACAGTCCTGCTCTTAGTAGCACTGGAGAACAGTCTAGTGATTGGTAACACTGGAGAATAGTCCTGTGATTGGTAACAATGGAGAACAGTCCTGTGATAGGTAACACTGGAGAACCGTCCTGTGATCTGTTACACAAGAGAACAGTCCTGTGATTGGTAACACTGGAGAACAGTCCTGCCCTTGGTAACACTGGAGAACAGTCCTGTGATTGGTAACACTGGAGAACTGTCCTGTGATTGGTAACACTGGGGAACAGTCATGTCCTTGGTAACAATGGGAAACAGTGTAATCCTTGGTAACACTGGGGAAGAGTCCTGTCCTTGGTAACACTGGGGTAAAGTCCAGTGATTGGTAACACTGGAGAACAGTCCTGTCCTTGGTAACACTGGAGAACAGTCCTGTGATTGGTAAAACAGGATAAAATTCCTGTGATTGGTAACACTGGAGAACAGTGCTGTGATTGGTAACACTGGAGAACTTTCCTGTGATTGGTAAAACTGGAGAACAGTCCTGTCCTTGGTAACACGGGGGAACAGGCCAGCCCTTGGTAACAGTGGGGAACAGTCCTGTCCTTAGTAACACTGGAGAACAGTCCTGTGATTGGTAAAACTGGAAAACAGTCCTGTGATTGGTAACACTGGAGAACAGTCCTGTGATTGGTAACACTGGAGAACAGTCCTGTGATTGGTAACACTGGAGAACCTCCAGTGATTGGTAACGCTGGGGAACAGTCCTACCAATGGTAACACTGTAGAACAGTCCTGTGATTGTTCTCAATTGGTAACAGTTCTGCCCTTGGTAACAAAGGAGAACTGTCCTGTTCTTGGTAACACTGGAGATTAGGCCTGTGATTGGTAGCATTGGAGAACAGTCATGTCATTGGTAAAACTGGAGAACAGTCCTGCTCTTAGTAGCACTGGAGAACAGTCTAGTGATTGGTAACACTGGAGAATAGTCCTGTGATTGGTAACAATGGAGAACAGTCCTGTCCTTGGTAACACGGGGGAACAGGCCAGCCCTTGGTAACAGTGGGGAACAGTCCTGTCCTTAGCAACACTGGAGAACAGTCCTGTGATTGGTAAAACTGGAAAACAGTCCTGTGATAAGTAACACTGGAGAACAGTCCTGTGACTGGTAACCCTGGAGAACAGTCCTGTGATTGGTAACACTGGAGAACCGTCCAGTGATTGGAAACACTGGGGAACAGTCCTGCCAATGGTAACACTGGAGAACAGTCCTGTGATTGTTAACACTGGGTAACAGTCCTGCTCTTGGTAATACAGGAGAACAGTCCTGTTCTTGGTAACACTGGAGATTAGTCCTGTGATTGGTAGCATTGGAGAACAGTCCTGTCATTGGTAAAACTGGAGAACAGTCCTGTTCTTGGTAGCACTGGAGAACAGTCTTGTGATTGGTAACACTGGACAATAGTCCTGTGATTGGTAACACTGGAGAGCAGTCCTGTGATTGGTAACACTGGAGAACCGTCCTGTGATCTGTTACACTGGAGAACAGTCCTGTGATTGGTAACACTGGAGAACTGTCCTGTGATTGGTAACACTGGGGAACAGTCATGTCCTTGGTAACAATGGGAAACAGTCCTATCCTTGGTAACACTGGGGAAGAGTCCTGTCCTTGGTAACACTGGGGTAAAGTCCAGTGATTGGTAACACTGGAGAACAGTCCTGTCCTTGGTAACACTGGAGAACAGTCCTGTGATTGGTAAAACAGGATAAAATTCCTGTGATTGGTAACACTGGAGAACAGTGCTGTCCTTGGTAACAATGGAGAACAGTCCTCTGATTGGTAACACTGGAGAATAGTCCTGTGATTGGTAACACTGGGGAACAGTCCTGTGATTGGTAACAATGGAGAACCGTCCTGTGATGGGTAACAATGGAGAACAGTCCTGTGCTTGTTAACACTGGTGAGCAGTCCTTCCTTGGTAACACTGTAGAACAGTCCTGTGATTGGTAACACTGGAGAACCGTCCTGTGATTGGTAACACTGGAGAACAGTCCTGTGATTGGTAACACTGGAGAACAATCCTGTGATTGGTAACACTGGGGAAAAGTCCTGCCCTTGGTACCACTGGAGAACAGTCCTGTTACTGGTAACACTGGAGAACAGTCCTCTGATTGGTAACACTGGAGAACAGTCCAGTCCTTGCTAACACTGGAGAACAGTCCTGTGATTGGTAACACTGGAGAACCGTGCTGTGATTTTTAAGACTTGAGAACAGTCCTGTGATTGGTAACACTGGGGTGCAGTCCTGTCCTTGGTAACACTGGGTAACAGTCCTGTCCTTGGTAACACTGGGGACGAGTCCTGTCCTTGGTAACTCTGGGGTACAGTCCAGTGATTGGTAACACTGGAGAACAGTCCTGTCCTTGGTAACACTGGGGAATAGTCCTGTCCTTGGTAACAGTGGGGAACAGTCCTGTCCTTGGTCACACTGGGGAACAGTCCTGAGATTGGTAACACAGGAGAACAGTGCTGTGATTGGTAACACTGGAGAACTTTCCTGTGATTGGTAAAACTGGAGAACAGTCCTGTCCTTGGTAACACGGGGGAACAGGCCAGCCCTTGGTAACAGTGGGGAACAGTCCTGTCCTTAGTAACACTGGAGAACAGTCCTGTGATTGGTAAAACTGGAAAACAGTCCTGTGATTGGTAACACTGGAGAACAGTCCTGTGATTGGTAACACTGGAGAACAGTCCTGTGATTGGTAACACTGGAGAACCTCCAGTGATTGGTAACGCTGGGGAACAGTCCTACCAATGGTAACACTGTAGAACAGTCCTGTGATTGTTCTCAATTGGTAACAGTTCTGCCCTTGGTAACAAAGGAGAACTGTCCTGTTCTTGGCAACACTGGAGATTAGGCCTGTGATTGGTAGCATTGGAGAACAGTCATGTCATTGGTAAAACTGGAGAACAGTCCTGCTCTTAGTAGCACTGGAGAACAGTCTAGTGATTGGTAACACTGGAGAATAGTCCTGTGATTGGTAACAATGGAGAACAGTCCTGTGATAGGTAACACTGGAGAACCGTCCTGTGATCTGTTACACAAGAGAACAGTCCTGTGATTGGTAACACTGGAGAACAGTCCTGCCCTTGGTAACACTGGAGAACAGTCCTGTGATTGGTAACACTGGAGAACTGTCCTGTGATTGGTAACACTGGGGAACAGTCATGTCCTTGGTAACAATGGGAAACAGTCCTATCCTTGGTAACACTGGGGAAGAGTCCTGTCCTTGGTAACACTGGGGTAAAGTCCAGTGATTGGTAACACTGGAGAACAGTCCTGTCCTTGGTAACACTGGAGAACAGTCCTGTGATTGGTAAAACAGGATAAAATTCCTGTGATTGGTAACACTGGAGAACAGTGCTGTGATTGGTAACACTGGAGAACTTTCCTGTGATTGGTAAAACTGGAGAACAGTCCTGTCCTTGGTAACACGGGGGAACAGGCCAGCCCTTGGTAACAGTGGGGAACAGTCCTGTCCTTAGTAACTCTGGAGAACAGTCCTGTGATTGGTAAAACTGGAAAACAGTCCTGTGATTGGTAACACTGGAGAACAGTCCTGTGATTGGTAACACTGGAGAACAGTCCTGTGATTGGTAACACTGGAGAACCTCCAGTGATTGGTAACGCTGGGGAACAGTCCTACCAATGGTAACACTGTAGAACAGTCCTGTGATTGTTCTCAATTGGTAACAGTTCTGCCCTTGGTAACAAAGGAGAACTGTCCTGTTCTTGGTAACACTGGAGATTAGGCCTGTGATTGGTAGCATTGGAGAACAGTCATGTCATTGGTAAAACTGGAGAACAGTCCTGCTCTTAGTAGCACTGGAGAACAGTCTAGTGATTGGTAACACTGGAGAATAGTCCTGTGATTGGTAACAATGGAGAACAGTCCTGTGATAGGTAACACTGGAGAACCGTCCTGTGATCTGTTACACAAGAGAACAGTCCTGTGATTGGTAACACTGGAGAACAGTCCTGCCCTTGGTAACACTGGAGAACAGTCCTGTGATTGGTAACACTGGAGAACTGTCCTGTGATTGGTAACACTGGGGAACAGTCATGTCCTTGGTAACAATGGGAAACAGTCCTATCCTTGGTAACACTGGGGAAGAGTCCTGTCCTTGGTAACACTGGGGTAAAGTCCAGTGATTGGTAACACTGGAGAACAGTCCTGTCCTTGGTAACACTGGAGAACAGTCCTGTGATTGGTAAAACAGGATAAAATTCCTGTGATTGGTAACACTGGAGAACAGTGCTGTGATTGGTAACACTGGAGAACTTTCCTGTGATTGGTAAAACTGGAGAACAGTCCTGTCCTTGGTAACACGGGGGAACAGGCCAGCCCTTGGTAACAGTGGGGAACAGTCCTGTCCTTAGTAACACTGGAGAACAGTCCTGTGATTGGTAAAACTGGAAAACAGTCCTGTGATTGGTAACACTGGAGAACAGTCCTGTGATTGGTAACACTGGAGAACAGTCCTGTGATTGGTAACACTGGAGAACCTCCAGTGATTGGTAACGCTGGGGAACAGTCCTACCAATGGTAACACTGTAGAAAAGTCCTGTGATTGTTCTCAATTGGTAACAGTTCTGCCCTTGGTAACAAAGGAGAACTGTCCTGTTCTTGGTAACACTGGAGATTAGGCCTGTGATTGGTAGCATTGGAGAACAGTCATGTCATTGGTAAAACTGGAGAACAGTCCTGCTCTTAGTAGCACTGGAGAACAGTCTAGTGATTGGTAACACTGGAGAATAGTCCTGTGATTGGTAACAATGGAGAACAGTCCTGTGATAGGTAACACTGGAGAACCGTCCTGTGATCTGTTACACAAGAGAACAGTCCTGTGATTGGTAACACTGGAGAACAGTCCTGTCCTTGGTAACACTGGAGAACAGTCCTGTGATTGGTAACACTGGAGAATTGTCCTGTAATTGGCAACACTGGAGAACTGTCCTGTGATTGGTAACACTGGGGAATAGTCATGTCCTTGGTAACACTGGGAAACGGTCCTGTCCTTGGTAACTCTGGGGAAGAGTCCTGTCCTTGGTAACACTGGGGTAAAGTCCAGTGATTGGTAACACTGGAGAACACTCCTGTGAATGGTAACACTGGAGTAGATTCCTGTGATTGATAAAACTCGAGAACAGTCCTGTCCTTGGTAAAACTGGGGAGCAGTCCAGTCCTTGTTAACAATCGGGAACAGTCCTGTCCTTGGTATCACTGGGGAACAGTCATGTGATTGATAACACCGGAGAACAATCCTGTGATTGGTAACACTGGAGAACAGTCCTGTGATTGCTAACACTGGAGAACAGTCCTGTCCTTGGTAACACTGGGGAACAGGCCAGCCCTTGGTAACCGTGAGGAACAGTCCTGTCCTTGGTAACACTGGAGAACAGTCCTGTGATTGGTAAAACTGGATAAAATTCCTGTGATTGGTAACACTGGAGAACAGTCCTGCCATTGGTAAAACTGGAGAACAGCCCCGCTCTTGGTAGCACTGGAGAACAGTCTTGTGATTGGTAACACTGGAGAATATTCCTGTGATTGGTAACAATGGAGAACAGTCCTGTGATTGGTAACACTGGAGAACCGTCCTGTGATCTGTTACACAAGGGAACAGTACTGTGATTGTTAACACTGGAGAACAGTCCTGTGATTGGTAACACTGGAGAACCGTCCTGTGATTGGTAACATTGGAGAACTGTCCTGTGATTGGTAACACTGGGGAATAGTCAAGTCCTTGGTAACACTGGGAAACAGTCCTGTCCTTGGTAACACTGGGGAAGAGTCCTGTCCTTGGTAACACTGGGTTAAAGTCCAGTGAATAGTAACACTGGAGAACAGTCCTGGGAATGGTAACACTGGAGAACAGTCCTGTGATTGGTCACACTGGAGAACAGTCCTGTCCTTGGTAACACTGGGGAACAGTCCAGTCCTTGTTAACAGTCGGGAACAGTCCTGTCCTTGGTATCACTGGGGAACAGTCCTGTGATTGATAACACCGGAGAACAATCCTGTAATTGGTAACACTGGAGAACAGTCCTGTGATTGCTGACACTGGAGAGCAGTCCTGTCCTTGGTAACACTGGGGAACAGGCCAGTCCTTGGTAACCGTGAGGAACAGTCCTGTCCTTGGTAACACTGGAGAACAGTCCTGTGATTGGTAAAACTGGATAAAATTCCTGTGATTGGTAACACTGGAGTACAGTGCTGTCCTTGGTAACACTGGAAAACAGTCCTGTGATTGGTAACACTGGAGAATAGTCTTGTAATTGGTGACACTGGGGAACAGTCCTGTGATTGGTAACACTGGAGAACCGTCCTGTGATGGGTAACACTGGAGAACAGTCCTGTGCTTGTTATCACTGGAGAGCAGTCCTTCCTTGTTAAAACTGGAGAACCGTCCAGTGGTTAGTATCTCTGGAGAACCTTCCTTTGTTGGGTAGCACTGGAGAACAGTCCTGTGATTGGTAACACTGGAGAACAGTCCTGTGATTGGTAACACTGGGGAAAAGTCCTGCCCTTGGTAACACTGGAGAACAGTCCTGTGATTGGTAACAGTGGGCAGCAGTCCGGCCCTTGGTAACACTGGAGAACAGTCCTGTGATTGGTAATACTGGAGAACAGTCCTGTGTTTGGTAACACTGGGGAACCGTCCTGTGATTGGTAACACTGGAGAATAGTCCTGTGAGTTGTAACACTGGAGAACCGTCCTGTGTTTGGTAACACTGGAGAATAGTCCTGTGATTGGTAACACTGGAGACCTTCCTGTGATTGGTAACACTGGAGAATAATCCTGTGACTGGTAACACTGGAGAACCATGCTGTGATTGCTAACACTGGAGAACCGTCCAGTGATTGGTTACACTGGGGAAGAGTCCTGAACTTGGTAAGCCTGGAGAAAAGTCCTGTCCATGGTAACACTGGAGAAAAGTCCTGTGATTGTTAACACTGGGGAACAGTCCTACGATTGGTAACACTGGAGAATAGTCCTGTGATTGTTAACACTGGGGAACAGTCCTGCCCTTGGTAAGACTGGAGAACAGTCCTGTCCTTGGTAACACTGGAGATTAGTCCTGTGATTAGTAGCACTGGAGAACAGTCCTGTGATTGGTAACACTGGAGAACATTCCTGTGATTGGAAACACTGGAGAGCAGTCCTGTGATTAGTAACACTGGAGAACAATTCTGTGATTGGTAACGCTGGGGAACAGTCCTGTGAATTGTAACACAGGGAAACCGTCCTGTGATTGGTAACACTGGAGAACTGTCCTGTGATTGCTGACACTGGAGAGCAGTCCTGTCCTTGGTAACACTGGGGAACAGGCCAGCCCTTGGTAACCGTGAGGAACAGTCCTGTCCTTGGTAACACTGTAGAACAGTCCTGTGATTGGTAAAACTGGATAAAATTCCTGTGATTGGTAACACTGGAGTACAGTGCTGTCCTTGGTAACACTGGAAAACAGTCCTGTGATTGGTAACACTGGAGAATAGTCTTGTAATTGGTAACACTGGGGAACAGTCCTGACATTGGTAACACTGGAGAATCGTCCTGTGATGGGTAACACTGGAGAACAGTCCTGTGCTTGTTAACACTGGAGAGCAGTCCTTCCTTGGTAACACTGGAGAACCGTCCAGTGGTTAGTAACTCTGGAGAATCTTCCTTTGTTTGGTAGCACTGGAGAACAGTCCTGTGATTGGTAACACCGGAGAACAGTCCTGTGATTGGTAACACTGGGGAAAAGTCCTGCCCTTGGTAACACTGGAGAACAGTCCTGTTACTGGTAACACTGGTGATCAGTCCTGTGATTGGTAACAGACGGGAACAGTCCGGCCCTTGGTAACACTGGAGAACAGTCCTGTGATTGGTAATACTGGAGAACAGTCCTGTGTTTGGTAACACTGGGGAACCGTCCTGCTATTGGTAACACTGGAGAACAGTCCTGTGAGTGGTAACGCCGGAGAACCGTCCTGTTTTTGGTAACACTGGAGAATATACCTGTGATTGGTAACACTGGAGAACCGTCCAGTGATTGGTAACACTGGGGAACAGTCCTGAACTTGGTAAGCCTGGAGAACAGTCCTGTCCTTGGTAACACTGGAGAAAAGTCCTGTGATTGTTAACACTGGGGAACAGTCCTACGTCAGTTAACACTGGAGAACAGTCCTGTGATTGTTAACACTGGGGAACACTCCTGCCCTTGGTAAGACTGGAGAACAGTCCTGTCCTTGGTAACACTGGAGATTAGTCCTGTGATTGGTAGCACTGGAGAACAGTCCTGTGATTGGTAAGACTGGAGAACATTCCTCTGGTTGGAAACACTGGAGAGCAGTCCTGTGATTAGTAACACTGGAGAACAATTCTTTGATTGGTAACGCTGGGGAACAGTCCTGTGACTTGTAACACAGGGCAACCGTCCTGTGATTGGTAACACTGGAGAAACGGCGAGTCTTTGGTGATACTGGGAAACGGTCCTGTGATAGGTAACACTGCAGAACAGTCCTGTCCTTGGTAACACAGGAGAACAGTCCTGTGATTGGTAACACTGGAGAACAGTCCTGTTCTTGGTAGCACTGGAGAACAGTCCTGTGCTTGGTAACACTGGAGAATAGTCCTGTGATTGGTAACACTGTAGAACAGTCCTGTGATTGGTAACACCGGAGAACCTTCCTGTGAACTGTTCAACTGGAGAACAGTCCTCTGATTGGTAACACTGGAGAACAGTCCAGTCCTTGGTAACACTGGAGAACAGTCCTGTCCTTGGTAACATTGGGGAACTGTCCTGTCCTTGGTAACACTGGGGAAGAGTCCTGTCCTTGGTAACACTGGGGTAATGTCCTGTGATTGGTAACACTGGAGAACATTCCTGTCAATGGTAACACTGGAGAACAGTCCTGTGATTGGTAACACTGGAGAACAGTCCTGTCCTTGGTAACACTGGGGAACAGTCCTGTCCTTGGTAACAGTGGGCAACAGTCCTGTCCTTGGTAACACTGGGGAACAGTCCTGAGATTGGTAACACAGGAGAACAGTTTTTTGATTGGAAACACTGGAGAACTTTCCTGTGATGGGTAACACTGGAGAACAGTCCTGTCCTTGGTAACACGGGGGAACAGGCCAGCCCTTGGTAAAAGTGGGGAACAGTCCTGTCCTTGGTAACACTGGAGAACAGTCCTGTGATTGGTAAAACTGGAAAACAGTCCTGTGTTTGGTAACACTGGAGAACAGTCCTGTGATTGGTAACACTGGAGAACAGTCCTGTGATTGGTAACACTGGAGAACCGTCCAGTGATTGGTACCACTGGGGAACAGTCCTGCCAATGGTAACACTGGAGAACAGTCCTGTGATTGTTAACACTGGGTAACAGTCCTGCCCTTGGTAACACAGGAGAACAGTCCTGTTCTTGGTAACACTGGAGATTAGTCCTGTGATTGGTAGCATTGGAGAACAGTCCTGTCATTGGTAAAACTGGAGAACGGTCCTGTTCCTGGTGGCACTGTAGAACAGACTTGTGATTGGTAACACTGGAGAATAGTCCTGTGATTGGTAACACTGGAGAACAGTCCTGTGATTGGTAACACTGGAGAACCGTCCTGTGATCTGTTACACTGGTGAACAGTCCTGTGATTGGTAACACTGGAGAACTGTCCTGTGATTGGTAACACTGGGGAACAGTCATGTCCTTGGTAACACTGAGAAACAGTCCTGTCCTTGGTAACACTGGGGAAGAGACCTGTCCTTGGTAACACTGGGCTAAAGTCCAGTGATTGGTAACAGTGGAGAACATTCCTGTGAATGGTCATACTGGAGAACAGTCCTGTGTTTGGTAAAACTGGAGAACATTCCTATCCTTGGTAACACTGGGGAACAGTCCATTCCTTGTTAACAGTCGGGAACAGTCCTGTCCTTGGTATCACTGGGGAACAGTCCTGTGATTGCTAACACCGGAGAACAATCCTGTGATTGGTAACACTGGAGACCAGACCTTTGTTTGCTAACACTGGAGAACCGTCCTGTCCTTGGTAACACTGGGGAACAGGCCAGCCCTTGGTATCCGTGTGGAACAGTCCTGTCCTTGGTAACACTGGAGAACATTCCTGTGATTGGTAAAAATGGATAAAATTCCTGTGATTGGTAACACTGGAGAACAGTCCTGTGCTTGTTAAAACTGGAGAGCAGTCCTTCCTTGGTAACACTGGGGAACCGTCCAGTGATTGGTAACACTGGAGAACCTTCCTGTGATTGGTAACACTGGAGAACAGTCCTGTGATTGGTAACACTGGAGAACAGTCCTGTAATTGGTAACACTGGGGAAAAGACCTGCCCTTGGTAACACTGGAGAAGAGTCCTGTTACTGGTAACACTGGAGAACAGTCCTGTGATTGGTAACAGTTTGAACAGTCCGGCCATTGGTAACACTGGAAAACAGTCCTGTGATTGGTAATACTGGAGATCAGTCCTGTGATTGGTAACACGGGGGAAACGTCCTGTGATTGGTAACACAGGAGAACAGTCCTGTTCTTGGTAGCACTGGAGAACAGTCCTGTGCTTGGTAACACTGCAGAATAGTCCTGTGATTGGTAACACTGTAGAACAGTCCTGTGATTGGTAACACCGGAGAACCGTCCTGTGAACTGTTCAACTGGAGAACAGTCCTCTGATTGGTAACACTGGAGAACAGTCCAGTCCTTGGTAACACTAGAGAACAGTCCTGTGATTGGTAAAACTTCAGAACAGTCCTGTGATTGGTAACACTGGGGAACATTCCTGTCCTTGGTAACATTGGGGAACTGTCCTGTACTTTGTAACACTGGGGAAGAGTCCTGTCCTTGGTAACACTGGGGTAATGTCCTGTGATTGGTAACACTGGAGAACATTCATGTCAATGGTAACACTGGAGAACAGTCCTGTGATTGGTAACACTGGAGAACAGTCCTGTCCTTGGTAACACTGGGGAACAGTCCTGTCCTTGGTAACAGTGGGCAACAGTCCTGTCCTTGGTAACACTGGAGAACAGTCCTGTGATTGGTAACACCGGAGAACAGTCCTGTGATTGGTAACACTGGGGAAAAGTCCTGCCCTTGGTAATACTGGAGAACAGTCCTGTTACTGGTAACACTGGTGATCAGTCCTGTGATTGGTAACAGAGGGGAACAGTCCGGCCCTTGGTAACACTGGAGAACAGTCCTGTGATTGGTAATACTGGAGAACAGTCCTGTGTTCGGTAACACTGGGGAACCGTCCTGCGATTGGTAACACTGGAGAACAGTCCTGTGAGTGGTAACGCCGGAGAACCGTCCTGTTTTTGGTAACACTGGAGAATAGTCCTGTGATTGGTAACACTGGAGACCTTCTGTGATTGGTAACACTGGAGAATAATCCTGTGACTGGTAACACTGGAGAACCGTGCTGTGATTGCTAACACTGGAGAACCGTCCAGTGATTGGTAACACTGGGGAACAGTCCTGAACTTGGTAAGCCTGGAGAACAGTCCTGTCCTTGGTAACACTGGAGAAAAGTCCTGTGATTGTTAACACTGGGGAACAGTCCTACGTAAGTTAACACTGGAGAACAGTCCTGTGATTGTTAACACTGGGGAACACTCCTGCCCTTGGTAAGACTGGAGAACAGTCCTGTCCTTGGTAACACTGGAGATTATTCCTGTGATTGGTAGCACTGGAGAACAGTCCTGTGATTGGTAAGACTGGAGAACATTCCTCTGGTTGGAAACACTGGAGAGCAGTCCTGTGATTAGTAACACTGGAGAACAATTCTTTGATTGGTAACGCTGGGGAACAGTCCTGTGACTTGTAACACAGGGCAACCGTCCTGTGATTGGTAACACTGGAGAAACGGCGAGTCTTTGGTGATACTGGGAAACGGTCCTGTGATAGGTAACACTGCAGAACAGTCCTGTCCTTGGTAACACAGGAGAACAGTCCTGTGATTGGTAACACTGGAGAACTGTCCTGTGATTGGTAACGCTGGAGAACAGTCCTCTGACTGGTAACACTGGAGAACAGTACAGTCCATGGTAACACCTGGATACCATCCTGTGATTGGTAACACCGGAGAACCTTCCTGTGAACTGTTCAAATGGAGAACAGTCCTCTGATTGGTAACACTGGAGAACACTCCAGTCCTTGGTAACACTGGAGAACAGTCCTGAGATTGGTAACACTGGAGAACAGTCCTGTGATTGGTAACACTTCAGAACAGTCCTGTGATTGATAACACTGGGGAACAGTCCTGTCCTTGGTAACATTGGGGAACTGTCCTGTCCTTGGTAACACTGGGGAAGAGTCCTGTCCTTGGTAACACTGGGGTAATGTCCTGTGATTGGTAACACTGGAGAACATTCCTGTCAATGGTAACACTGGAGAACAGTCCTGTGATTGGTAACACTGGAGAACAGTCCTGTCCTTGGTAACACTGGGGAACAGTCCTGTCCTTGGTAACAGTGGGCAACAGTCCTGTCCTTGGTAACACTGGGGAACAGTCCTGAGATTGGTAACACAGGAGAACAGTTTTTTGATTGGAAACACTGGAGAACTTTCCTGTGATGGGTAACACTGGAGAACAGTCCTGTGAATGGTCACACTGGAGAACAGTCCTGTGATTGGTAAAACTGGAGAACATTCCTGTCCTTGGTAACACTGGGGAACAGTCCATTCCTTGTTAACAGTCGGGAACAGTCCTGTCCTTGGTATCACTGGGGAACAGTCCTGTGATTGCTAACACCGGAGAACAATCCTGTGATTGGTAACACTGGAGACCAGACCTGTGTTTGCTAACACTGGAGAACAGTCCTGTCCTTGGTAACACTGGGGAACAGGCCAGCCCTTGGTATCCGTGTGGAACAGTCCTGTCCTTGGTAACACTGGAGAACATTCCTGTGATTGGTAAAAATGGATAAAATTCCTGTGATTGGTAACACTGGAGAACAGTCCTGTGCTTGTTAAAACTGGAGAGCAGTCCTTCCTTGGTAACACTGGGGAACCGTCCAGTGATTGGTAACACTGGAGAACCTTCCTGTGATTGGTAACACTGGAGAACAGCCTGTGATTGGTAACACTGGAGAACAGTCCTGTAATTGGTAACACTGGGGAAAAGACCTGCCCTTGGTAACACTGGAGAAGAGTCCTGTTACTGGTAACACTGGAGAACAGTCCTGTGATTGGTAACAGTTTGAACAGTCCGGCCATTGGTAACACTGGAAAACAGTCCTGCGATTGGTAATACTGGAGATCAGTCCTGTGATTGGTAACACGGGGGAAACGTCCTGTGATTGGTAACACAGGAGAACAGTCCTGTGAGTGGTAACACTGGAGAACCGTCCTGTGTTTGGTAACACTGGAGAATAATCCTGTGATTGGTAACACTGGAGACCTTCCTGTGATTGGTAACACTGGGGAATAGTCCTGTGACTGTTAACACTAGAGAACCATGCTGTGATTGCTAACACTGGAGAACTGTCCAGTGATTGGTAACACTGGGGAACAGTCCTGACCTTGGTAAGCCTGGAGAGCAGTCCTGTCCTTGGTAACATTGGAGAAAATTCCTGTGATTGTTAACACTGGGGAACTGTCTTACAAAAAGGTAACACTGGAGAACAGTTCTGTGATTGTTAACACTGGGGAACAGTCCGGCCCTTGGTAAGACTGGAGAACAGTCCTGTGATTGGAAACACTGGAGAACCGTCATGTGTTTGGTAACACTGGAGAACTGTCCTGTGATTGGTAATACTGGGGAACAATCATGTCCTTGGTAACACTGGGAAACTGTCCTGTCCTTGGTAACACTGGGGAAGAATCCTGTCCTTGGTAACACTGGGGTAAAGTCCAGTGATAGGTAACATTGGAAAACAGTCCTGTGAATGGTAAAACTGGAGAACAGTCCTGTGATTGGTAACACTGGAGAACAGTCCTGTCCTTGGTAACACTGGGGAACAGTCCAGTCCTTGTTAACAGTCAGGAACAGTCCTGTCCTTGGTATCACTGGAGAACAGTCCTGTGATTGCTAACAATGGAGAACAGTCCTATCCTTGGTCACACTGGGGAACAGGCCAGCCCTTGGTAACACTGGAGAACAGTCCTGTGATTGGTAATACTGGAGAGTAGTTCCGTGATTGCTAACACTGGGAAACCGTCCTGTGATTGGTAACACTGGGGAACAATCCTGTGATTGGTAGCATTGCGAAACCGTACTGTGATTGGAAACACTGGAGAACCGTCCTGTGATTGGTAACACTGGAGAACAGTCCTGTGATTGGTAACACCGGGGAACAGTGCAGGGATTGGTTACACTGGAGAACTGTCCTGTGATTGTTAACACTGGGGAACAGTCCTGTGATTGGTAACCCTGGAGACCCGTCCTGTGAAAGGTAACACTGGAGAACCGACCTGTGATTGGTAACACGGGAGAACAGTCCTGTGATTGGTAACACCGGAGAACCGACCTGTGATTGGTAACACTGGAGAACGGTCCTGTGATTGGTAACGCTGGAGAACAGTCCACTGACTGGTAACACTGGAGAACAGTCCTTTGATTGGTAACACAGGAGAACCGTCCAGTCATTGGAAACACTGGGAAACCGTCCTGTGATTGGGAACACTGGAGAACAGTCCTGTGATTGGTAACACTGGGGAACAGCCCTTTGATTGGTAACACAGGAGAACCGTCCAGTCATTGGAACACTGTGAAACCGTGCTGTGAAAGATAACTCTGGGAAACCGTTCTGTGATTGGTAACACTGGAGAACAATCCTGTGATTGGGAACACTGGAGAGCAGTCCTGTAATTGGTAACACTGGGGAACAGTCCTGTGTTTGTTAAATCTGGAGAACTGTCCTGTGAATGGTAACACTTGGGACCAGTCCTGTGATTGGTAACACTGGAGAACTGTCCTGTGATTGGTAACACTGGAAAACCGACCTGTGATTGGTAACACTGGAGAACAGTCCTGTGATTGTAACTCTGGAGAACAGTCCTGTGATTGGTAACACTGGGAAACCTCCTCTGATTGGTAACACTGGAGAACAGTCATCTGATTGGTAACGCTGGGAAACCATCCTGTGATTGGTAACGCTGGAGAACCGTCCAGTCCTTGGTAACACTGGGAAATCATCCTGTGATTAGTAACACTGGAGAACAGTCCTGTGATTGGTAACAATGGGGCACCGACCTGTGATTGGTAACTCTGGAGAACTGTCCTGTGATTTGTAACGCTGGAGAACAGTCCTGAGAGTGGAAGCACTGGCGACCCGTCCTGTGATTGTTTACACTGGGAAACCGTCCTGTGATTGGAAACACTGGAGAACAGTCCTGTGATTGGTAACACTGGAGAACATTCCTGTTATTGGTTACACATGAGAACAATCCAGTCCTTGGTAACACTGGAGAACAGTCCTGTGATGGGTAACACTGGAGAACAGTCGAGTCCTTGGTAACACTGGAGAACAGTCCTGTGATTGGTAACACTGGAGAACCAACATGTGATTGCTCACACTGTTGAACCGCCATGAGATATTTAACACTGGGGAACAGTCCTGTGATTGGTAAAACTGGAGAGCAGATCTGTGAATGGTAACCCTGGAGACCTGTCCTGTGATTTGTAACACTGGAGAACTGACCTGTGATTGGTAAAACTGGAGAACAGTCCTGTGATTGATAACACTGGAGAACCGACCTGTGATTGGTAACACTGGAGAACAGTCCAGTTATTGGTAACACTGGAGAACTGTCCTGTGATTGGTAACGCTTGAAAACAGTCCTCGGACAGGTAACAATGGAGAACTGTCCAGTCCTTGCTAACACTGGGATACCGTCCTGTGATTGGTAACACTGGCAAACCGTCCTGTGATTGGTAACACTGGAGAACAGTCCTGTGATTTGTAACACTGGGGAACAATCCTTTGATTGGTAACACAGGAGAACCATCCAGTCATTGGTAGCACTGGGAAACCGTCCTGTGATTGGTAACACTGGGAATCCGTCCTGTGATTGGTAACACTGGAGAACTGTCCTGTGATTGGTTACACTAGGGGCCAGTCCTGTGATTGGTAACACTGGAGAACTGTCCTGTGATTGGTAACAATGGAAAACCGACCTGTGATTGGTAACACTGGAGAACTGTCCTGTGATTGGTAACGCTGGAGAACAGTCCTGTGATTGGTAACGCTGGGAAACCGCCCTGTGATTGGTAACGCTGGAGAACCGTCCAGTCCTTTTTAAAACTGGGAAACCATCCTGTGATTGGTAACTCTTGTGAACCGTCCAGTCCTTGGTAACACTGGGAAACCGTCCTGTGATTGGTAATGCTGTAGAACCGAACTGTGTTTGGTAACACTGGGAAACCGCCCTGTGATTTGTAAAACTGGAGAACAGTCCTGTGATTGGTAACCCTGGAGAGGGGTCCCATGATTGGAAACACTGGAGAACCGACCTTTGATTGGTAACACTGGAGAACCGTCCTGTGATTGGTAATACTGGAGAGTAGCCCTGTGATTGGTAACACTGGGAAACCGTCCTGTGATTGGTAACACTGGGGAACAGTCCTGGGATTGGTAACACTGGAGAACTGCTCTGTGATTGTTAACACTGGAGAACAGTCCTGTGATTGGTAACACTGGAGAATCGACCTGTGATTTCAACACTTGAGAACAGTCCTGTGATTGGTCACGCTGGATAAAAGACCTGTGACTGGTAACACTGGTTACCCGTGCTGTGATTGGTAACACTGGGAATCCATCCTGTGATTGGTAACTCTGGGGAATTATCCTGGGATTGGTAACTCTGGAGAACTGTCCTGTGATTCTTAACACCGGAGAACAGTCCTCTGATTGGTAACACTGGAGAACGGACCAGTGATTGGTTACACTGGAGAACAGTCCTGTGATTGGCAACGCTACAGAACAGTCCTTTGATTGGTAACACGGGGAACAGTCCTGGGAATGGTAACACTGGAGAACTGTCCTATGATTGTTAGCAGTTTAGAACAGTCCTGTGATTGGTAACACTGGAGAACCGACCTGTGATTGGTAAGATTGCAGAACAGTCCTGTGATTGGTAACGCTGGAGAACAGTCCTGTGACTGGTAACACTGGCGTCCCGTCCTGTGATTGGTAACACAGGGAAACTGTGCTGTGATTGGTAAAACAGGTGAACAGTCCTGTGATTGGTAACACTGGAGAACATTCCTGTTATTGGTTACACATGAGAACAATCCCGTCCTTGGTAACACTGGAGAACAGTCCTGTGATGGGTAACACTGGAGAACAGTCGAGTCCTTGGTAACACTGGAGAACAGTCCTGTGATTGGTAACACTGGAGAACCAACATGTGATTGCTCACACTGTTGAACCGTCATGAGATATTTAACACTGGGGAACAGTCCTGTGATTGGTAACACTGGAGAGCAGATCTGTGAATGGTAACCCTGGAGACCTGTCCTGTGATTGGTAACACTGGAGAACTGACCTGTGATTGGTAAAACTGGAGAACAGTCCTGTGATTGATAACACTGGAGAACCGACCTGTGATTGGTAACACTGGAGAACAGTCCTGTTATTGGTAACACTGGAGAACTGTCCTGTGATTGGTAAAGCTGGAGAACAGTCCTCGGACAGGTAACAATGGAGAACCGTCCAGTCCTTGCTAACACTGGGATACCGTCCTGTGATTGGTAACACTGGCAAACCGTCCTGTGATTGGTAACACTGGAGAACAGTCCTGTGATTTGTAACACTGGGGAACAGTCCTTTGATTGGTAACACAGGAGAACCATCCAGTCATTGGTAACACTGGGAAACCGTCCTGTGATTGGTAACACTGGGAATCCGTCCTGTGATTGGTAACACTGGAGAACTGTACTGTGATTGGTAACACTGGAGAGCAGTCCTGTGATTGGTAACATTGGGGAACAGTCCTGTGATTGGTAACAAAGGAGAACAGTCCTGTGATTGGTAACACTGGAGAACTGTCCTGTGATTGGTTACACTAGGGACCAGTCCTGTGATTGGTAACACTGGAGAACTGTCCTGTGATTGGTAACAATGGAAAACCGACCTGTGATTGCTAACACTGGAGAACAGTCCTGTGATTGGTAACGCTGGAGAACAGTCCTGTGATTGGTAACGCTGGGAAACCGCCCTGTGATTGGTAACGCTGGAGAACCGTCCAGTCCTTTGTAAAACTGGGAAACCATCCTGTGATTGGTAACTCTTGTGAACCGTCCAGTCCTTGGTAACACTGGGAAACCGTCCTGTGATTGGTAATGCTGTAGAACAGTCCAGTGATTGGTAACACTGGAGGACCGAACTGTGATTGGTAACACTGGGAAACTGCCCTGTGATTTGTAAAACTGGAGAACCGTCCTGTGATTGGTAACACTGGAGAAACGACCTGTGATTGATAACACTGGAGAACCGACCTGTGATTGATAACACTGGAGAACATTCCTGTGATTGGTAACATTGGAGAACAGTCCTGTGATTGGTAACGCTGGAGTACAGTCCTCTGACTGGTAGCACTGGAGAACCGTCCAGTCCATGGTAACACTGGGATACCGCCCTGTGATTGGTAACAATGGGAAACCGTCCAGTGATTGGGAACACTGCAGAACAGTCCTGTGATTGGTAAAACTGGGGAACAGTCCTTTGATTGGTAACACAGGAGAATCGTCCAGTCATTGGTAACACTGGGAAACCATTCTGTGATTGGTAACACTGGGAAACCATCCTGTAATTGGTAACACTGGAAAACTGTCCTGTGATTGATAACACTGGAGAGCAGTCCTGTGATTGGTAACACTGGGGAACAGTCCTGTGATTGGTTGCAATGGAGAAAAGTCCTGTGTTTGGTAACTCTGGAGAATTGTCCTGTGATTGGTAACACTGGGGACCAGTCCTGTGACTGGTAACACTGGAGAACTGTCCTGTGATTTGTTATACTGGAAAACAGACCTGTGATTGGTAACACTGGAGAACAGTCCTGTGATTGGTAACTCAGGAGAGCTGTCCTGTGATTGGTAACACTGGGAAATCGTCCTGTGATTGGTAATGCTGGAGAACAGTCATCTGATTGGTAACACTGGGAAACCATCCTGTGATTGGTAACGCTGCAGAACCGTCCTGTCCTTGAAAACACTGGGAAATAATCCTGTGATCAGTAACACTGGAGAACAGTCCTGTGATTGGTAACAGTGGGGAACCGACCAGTGATTGGTAACACTGGAGAACAGTCTTGTGTTTGGTAACATTGGAGAACAGTCATGTTATTGGTTACACAGGAGAACAGTCCAGTCCTTGGTAACACTGGAGAACAGTCCTGTGATTGGTAACACTGGAGAGCACACCTGTGATTGGTAACCCTGGAGACCTGTCCTGTGATTGGTAACACTGGAGAACCGACCTGTGATTGGTAACACTGGAGAACAGTCCTATGATTGATAACACTGGAGAAACGACCTGTGATTGGTAACACTGGAGAACAGTCCTGTGATTGGTAACACTGGAGAACTGTCCTGTGATTGGTATCGCTGGAGAACAGTCCTCTGACTGGTAACACTGGAGAACCGTCCTGTGATTGGTAACACTGCAGAACAGTCCTGTGATTGGTAACACGGGGGAACAGTCCAGGGATTGGTTATACTGGAGAACTGTCCTGTAATTGTTAACACTGGGGAACAGTCCTGTGATTGGTAAACCTGGAGACCCGTCCTGTGACTGGTAACACTGGAGAACCGACCTGTGATTGGTAACACTGCAGAACAGTCCTGTGATTGGTAACACCGGAGAACCGACCTGTGATTGGTAACACTGGAGAACAGTCCCGTGATTGGTAACACTGGAGAACTGTCCTGTGATTGGTAATGCTGGAGAACAGTCCTCTGACTGGTAACAGTGGAGAACAGTACAGTCATTGGTACCACTGGGATACCGTCCCGTGATTGGTAACACTGGGAAACCGTCCTGTGATTGGGAACACTGGAGAACAGTCCTGTGATTGGTAACACTGGGGAACAGCCCTTTGATTGGTAACACAGGAGAACCGTCCAGTCATTGGAAACAATGTGAAACCCTGCTGTGAAAGATAACACTGGGAAAACGTCCTGTGATTGGTAACACTGGAGAACAGTCCTGTGATTGGTAACACTGGAGAGCAGTCCTGTGGTGGGTAACACTGGGGAACAGTCCTGTGTTTGGTAAATCTGGAGCACTGTCCTGTGAATGGTAACACTGGGGACCAATCCTGTGATTGATAACACTGGAGAACTGTCCTGTGATTGGTAACACTGGAAAACCGACCTGTGATTGGCAACACTGGAGAACAGTCCTGTGATTGGTAACTCTGGAGAACAGTCTTCTGATTGGTAACACTGGGAAACCATCCTGTGATTGGTAATGCTGGAGAACTGTCCAGTCCTTGGCAACACTGGTTAAACATACTGTGATTAGTAACACTGGAGAAATGTCCTGTGATTGGTAACACTGGAAAACCGACCTGTGATTGGTAACACTGGAGAACAGTCCTGTGATTGGTAACTCTGGAGAAAAGTCCTGTGATTGGTAACACTGGGAAACCGTCCTCTGATTGGTAACACTGGAGAACAGTCTTCTGATTGGTAACACTGGGAAACCATCCTGTGATTGGTAATGCTGGAGAACAGTCCAGTCCTTGGTAACACTGGGAAATCATACTGTGATAAGTAACTCTGGAGAACAGTCCTGTGATTGGTAACAATGGGGCACCGACCTGTGATTGGAAACACTGGAGAACAGTCGTGTGGTTTGTAACGCTGGAGAACAGTCCTGAGAGTGGTAAGACTGGCGACCCGTCCTGTGATTGGTTACAATGGGAATCCGTCCTGTGATTGGTAACACTGGAGAACAGTCCTGTGATTGGTAACACTGGAGAACATCCTGTTATTGGTTACACATGAGAACAATCCAGTCCTTGGTAACACTGGAGAAGATTCCTGTGATTGGTAACACTGGAGAACCAACATGTGATTGCTCACACTGTTGAACCGTCATGAGATTTTTAACACTGGGGAACAGTCCTGTGATTGGTAACACTGGAGAGCAGACCTGTGAATGGTAACCCTGGAGACCTGTCCTGTGATTGGTAACACTGGAGAACTGACCTGTGATTGGTAAAACTTGAGAACAGTCCTGTGATTGATAACACTGGAGAAACGACCTGTGATTGGTAACACTGGAGAACAGTCCTGTTATTGGTAACACTGGAGAACTGTCCTGTGATTGGTAAAGCTGGAGAACAGTCATCGGACCGGTAACAATGGAGAACCGTCCAGTCCTTGCTAACACTGGGATACCGTCCTGTGATTGGTAACACTGGCAAACCGTCCTGTGATTGGTAACACTGGAGAACAGTCCTTTGATTGGGAACAAAGGAGAACCATCCAATCATTGGTAACACGGGAAACGGTCCTGTGATTGGTAACACTGGGAATCCGTCCTGTGATTGGTAACACTGGAGGACTGTCCTGTGATTGGTAACACTGTAGAGCAGTCCTGTGATTGGTAACATTGGGGAACAGTCCTGTGATTGGTAACAAAGGATAACAGTCCTGTGATTTTAACATTGGAGAAACTTCCTGTGATTGGTAACACTGGAAAACCGACGTGTGATTGGTAACACTGGAGAACAGTCCTGTGATTGGTAACGCTGGAGAACAGTCCTGTGATTGGTAACACTGGGAAACCGTCCTGTGATTGGTAATGCTGGAGAACCGTCCAATCCTTGGTAAAACTGGGAAACCGTCCTGTGATTGGTAATGCTTGAGAACCGTCCAGTCCTTGTTAACACTGGGAAACCGTCCTTTGATTGGTAACACTGTAGAACAGTCCTGTGATTGGTAACACTGGAGAACCGACCTGTGATTGGTAACACTGGAGAACTGTCCAGTCCTTGGGAACACAGGGATACTGTTCTGTGATTGGTAACACTGGAGAACAGTCCAGTGATTGGTAACACTGGAGAACATCCTGTTATTGGTTACACATGAGAACAATCCAGTCCTTGGTAACACTGGAGAACCGACCTGTGATTGGTAACATTGGAGAACTTCCTGTGATTGTTAACACTGGAGAAACGACCTGTGATAGGTAAAACTGGAGATCAGTCCTGTGATTGGTAACACTGGAGAACTGTCCTGTGATTGGTATCGCTGGAGAACAGACCTCTGTCTGGTAACACTGGAGAACCGTCCTGTGATTGGTAATTCTGGAGAACAGTCCTGTGATTGGTAACACTGGGGAACAGTCCAGGGATTGGTTACACTGGAGAACTGTCCTGTGATTGTTAACACTGGGGAACAGTCTTGTGATTGGTAACCCTGGAGACCCGTCCTGTGATTGGTAACACTGGAGAACAGTCCTGTGATTGGGAACACTGGGAAACCGTCCTGTGATTGGTAACACCGGAGAACCGACCTGCGATTGGTAACACTGGAGAACAGTCCCGTGATTGGTAACATAGGAGAACTGTCCTGTGATTGGTAACGCTGGAGAACAGTCCTCTGACTGGTAACACTGGAGAACAGTACAGTCCATGGTAACACTGGGATACCGTCCTGTGATTGGTAACACTGGGAAACCATCCTGTGATTGGGAACACTGTAGAACAGTCCTGTGATTGGTAACACTGGGGAACAGCCCATTGATTGGTAACACAGGAGAACCGTCCAGTCATTGGAAACACTGTGAAACCGTGCTGTGAAAGATAACACTGGGAAACCGTCCTGTGGTTGGTAACACTTGGGAACAGTCCTGTGTTTGTTAAATCTGGAGAACTGTCCTGTGAATGGTAACACTGGGGAGCAATCCTGTGATTGATAACACTGGAGAACTGACCTGTGATTGGTAACACTGGAAAACCGACCTGTGATTGGTAACACTGGAGAACAGTCCTATGATTGGTAACTCTGGAGAACAGTCCTGTGATTGGTAACACTGGGAAACCGTCCTCTGATTGGTAACACTGGAGAACAGTCTTCTGATTGGTAACACTGGGAAACCATCCTGTGATTGGTAATGCTGGAGAACTGTCCATTCCTTGGTAAAACTGGGAAATCATACTGTGATTAGAAACACTGGAGAACAGTCCTGTGATTGGTAACAATGGGGCACCGACCTGTGATTGGTAACACTGGAGAACAGTCCTGTGATTTGTAACGCTGGAGAACAGTCCTGAGAGTGGTAACACTGGCGACCCGTCCTGTGATTGGTTACACTGGGAAACCGTCCTGTGATTGGCAACACAGGAGAACAGTTCTGTGATTGGTAACACTGGAGAACAGTCCTGTTATTGGTTACACATGAGAACAATCCAGTCCTTGGTAACACTGGAGAACAGTCCTGTGATGGGTAACACTGGAGAACTGTCCAGTCCTTGGTAACACTGGAGAACAGTTCTGTGATTGGTAACACTGGAGAACCAACATGTGATTGCTCACACTGTTGAACCGTCATGAGAATTTTAACACTGGGGAACCGTCCTGTGATTGGTAACACTGGAGAGCAGACCTGTGAATGGTAACCCTGGAGACCTGTCCTGTGATTGGTAACACTGGAGAGCAGACCTGTGAATGGTAACCCTGGAGACCTGTCCTGTGATTGGTAACACTGGAGAACCGACCTGTGATTGGTAACACTGGAGAACAGTACTGTTATTGGTAACACTGGAGAACTGTCCTGTTATTGGTAAAGCTGGAGAACAGTCCTCGGACCGGTAACAATGGAGAACTGTACAGTCCTTGCTAACACTGGGATAGCGTCCTGTGATTTTTAACACTGGCAAACCGTCCTGTGATTGGTAACATTGGAGAACAGTCCTGTGATTTGTAACACTGGGGAACAGTCCTTTGATTGGTAACAAAGGAGAACCATCCAGTCATTGGTAACACTGTGAAACGGTCCTGTGATTGGTAACACTGGGAATCCGTCCTGTGATTGGTAACACTGGAGAACTGTCCTGTGATTGGTAACACTGGAGAGCAGTCCTGTGATTGGTAACATTGGGGAACAGTCCTGTGATTGGTAACACTGGAGAACCGTTCTGTGATTGGTAACACTGGAATACCGACCTGTGATTGGTAACACTGGAGAACAGTCCTGTGATTGGTAACGCTGGAGAACAGTCCTGTGATTGGTAACACTGGGAAACCGTCCTGTGATTGGTAACGCTTGAGAACCGTCCAGTCCTTGGTTACACTGGGAAACCGTCCTGTGATTGGTAACGCTTGAGAACTGTCCAGTCCTTGTTAACACTGGGAAACCGTCCTGTGATTGGTAACGCTGTAGAACAGTCCTGTGATTGGTAACACTGGAGAACCGACCTGTGATTAGTAACACTGGAGAACCGTCCTGTGATTGGTAATACTGGAGAGCAATCCTCTGACTGGTAACACTGGAGAACCGTCCAGTCCTTGGGAACACTGGGTTACTGTCCTGTGATTGGTAACACTGGAGAACAGTCCAGTGATTGGTAACACTGGAGAACCGACCTGTGATTGGTAACACTGGGAAACCGTCCTGTGATTTGTAACACTGGAGAACAGTCCTGTGATTGGTAACCCTGGAGAACCGTCCTGTGATTGGTAATACTGGAGAGTAGCCCTGTGATAGGTAACACTGGGAAACCGTCCTGTGATTGGTAACACTGGGGAACAGTCCAGGGATTGGTTACATTGGAGAACTATCCTGTGATTGTTAACACTGCCGAACAGTCCTGTGATTGGTAACCCTGGAGACCCGTCCTGTGATTGGTAACACTGGAGAACCGACCTCTGATTGGTAACACTGGAGAACAGTCCTGTGATTGGTAACACCGGAGAACCGATCTGTGATTGGTAACACTGGAGAACAGTCCCGTGATTGGTAACACTGGTGCACTGTCCTGTGATTGGTAACGCTGTAGAACAGTCCTCTGACTGGTAACACTGTAGAACAGTACAGTCCATGGTAACACTGGGATACCGTCCTGTGATTGGTAACACTGGCAAACCATCCTGTGATTGGTAACACTGGAGAACAGTCCTGTGATTTGTCACACTGGGGAACAGTCCTTTGATTGGTAACAAAGTAGAACCATCCAGTCCTTGGTAACACTGGGAAACGGTCCTGTGATTGGAAACACTGGGAATCCGTCCTGTGATTGGTAACACTGGAGAACTGTCCTGTGATTGGTAACACTGGAGAGCAGTCCTGTGATTGGTAACATTGGGGAACAGTCCTGTGATTGGTAACAAAGGAGAACAGTCCTGTGATTGGTAACACTGGAGAACCGACCTGTGATTGGTAAAAGTGGAAAACCGACCTGTGATTGGTAACACTGGGAAACTGTCCTGTGATTTGTAACACTGGCGAACAGTCCCGTGATTGGTAACACTGGAGAACCGTCCTGTGATTGGTAACACTGGAGATCCGACCTGTGCTTGGTAACACTGGTGAACCGTCCTGTGATTAGTAATACTGGAGAGTAGATCTGTGATTGGTAACACTGGGAAACCGTCCTGTGATTGGTAACAATGGAGAACAGTCCTGTGTTTGGTAACACTGGAGAACCGACCTGTAATTGGTAACATTGGAGAACTGTCCTGTGATTGTTAACAATGGAGAAACGACCTGTGATTAGTAACACTGGAGAACAGTCCTGTGATTGGTAACACTGGAGAACTGTCCTGTGATTGGTATCACTGGAGGACTGTCCTCTGACTGGTAACACTGGAGAACCGTCCTGTGATTGGTACCACTGGAGAACAGTCCTGTGATTGGTAACACTGGGGCACAGTCCAGGGATTGGTTACACTGGAGAACTGTCCTGTGATTGTTAACACTGGGGAACAGTCCTGTGATTGGTAACGCTGTAGAACAGTCCTGTGATTGGTAACACTGGAGAACCGACCTGTGATTAGTAACACTGGAGAACCGTCCTGTGTTTGGTAATACTGGAGAGCAATCCTCTGACTGGTAACACTGGAGAACCGTCCAGTCCTTGGGAAAACTGGGATACGGACCTGTGATTGGTAACACTGGAGAACAGTCCAGTGATTGGTAACACTGGAGAACCGACCTGTGATTGGTAACATTGGAGAACTGTCCTGTGTTTGTTAACACTGGAGAAACGACCTGTGATTGGTAACACTGGAGAACAGTCCTGTGATTGGTAACACTGGAGAAATGTCCTGTGATTGCTATCGCTGAAGAACAGTACTCTGACTGGTAACACTGGAGAACCGTCCTGTGATTGGTAACACTGGAGAACAGTCCTGTGATTGGTAACACTGGGGAACAGCCCAGGGATTGGTTACACTGGAGAACTGTCCTATGATTGTTAACACTGGGGAACAGTCCTGTGATTGGTAACCCTGGAGACCCGTCCTGTGATTGGAAACACTGGAGAACCGACATGTGATTGGTAACACTGGAGAACAGTCCTGTGATTGGTAACACCGGAGAACCGACCTGTGATTGGTAACACTGGAGAACTGTCCTGTGATTGGTAACGCTGGAGAACAGTCCTCTGACTGGTAACACTGGAGAACAGTACAGTCCATGGTAACACCTGGATACCATCCTGTGATTGGTAACACTGGGAAACCATCCTGTGATTGGTAACACTGGAGAACAGTCCTGTGATTGGTAACACTGGGGAACAGCCCTTTGATTGGTAACACAGGAGAACCGTCCAGTCGTTGGAAACACTGTGAAACCGTGCTGCGAAAGATAACACTGGGAAACCGTCCTGTGATTGGTAACACTGGAGAACAGTCCTGTGATTGGTAACACTGGAGAGCAGTCCTGTGGTTGGTAACACTGGGGAACAGTCCTGTGTTTAGTAAATCTGGAGAACTGTTTGTGAATGGTAACACAGGGGACCAATCCTGTGATTGATACCACTGGAGATCAGTCCTGTGATTGGTAACACTGGAAAACCGACCTGTGATTGGTAACACTGGAGAACAGTCCTGTGATTGGTAACACTGGGAAACCGTCCTCTGATTGGTAACACTGGAGAACAGTCTTCTGATTGGTAACACTGGGAAACCATCCTGTGATTGGTAATGCTGGTGAACTGTCCAGTCCTTCGTAACACTGGGAAATCATACTGTGATTAGTAACACTGGAGAACAGTCCTGTGATTGGTAACAATGGGGCACTGACCTGTGATTGGTAACAGTGGAGAACAGTCCTGTGATTTGCAACGCTGGAGAACAGTCCAGAGAGTGGTAACACTGGTGACCCGTCCTGCGACTGGTTACAGTGGGAAACTGTGCTGTGATTGGTAACACTGGAGAACAGTCCTGTGATTGGTAACACTGGAGAACAGTCCTGTTATTGGTTACACATGAGAACAATCCAGTCCTTGGTAACACTGGAGAACAGTCCTGTGATGGGTAACACTGGAGAACAGTCCAGTCCTTGGTAACACTGGAGAAAGTCCTGTGATGGGTAACACTGGAGAACAGTCCAGTCCTTGGTAACAATGGAGAACAGTCCTGTGATTGGTAACACTGGAGAACCAACATGTGATTGCTCACACTGTTGAACCGTCATGAGATTTTTAACACTGGGAAACCGTCCTCTGATTGGTAACACTGGAGAGCAGTCCTGTGAATGGTAACCCTGGAGATCTGTCCTGTTATTGGTAACACTGGAGAACTGACCTGTGATTGGTAAAACTGGAGAACAGTCCTGTGATTGATAACACTGGAGAACCGACCTGTGATTGGTAACACTGGAGAACAGTCCTGTTATTGGTAACACTGGAGAACTGTCCTGTAATTGGTAAAGCTGGAGAACAGTCCTCGGACCGGTAACAATGGAGAACTTTCCAGTCCTTTCTAACAATGGGATACCGTCCTGTGATTGGTAACACTGGCAAACCGTCCTGTGATTGGTAACACTGGAGAACAGTCCTGTGATTTGTAACACTGGGGAACAGTCCTTTGATTGGTAACACAGGAGAACCATCCAGGCATTGGTAACACTGGGAAACGGACCTGTGATTGGTAACACTGGAGAACAGTCCAGTGATTGGTAACACTGGAGAACCGACCTGTGATTGGTAACATTGGAGAACTGTCCAGTGTTTGTTAACACTGGAGAAACGACCTGTGATTGGTAACACTGGAGAACAGTCCTGTGATTGGTAACACTGGAGAAATGTCCTGTGATTACTATCGCTGAAGAACAGTACTCTGACTGGTAACACTGGAGAACCGTCCTGTGATTGGTAACACTGGAGAACAGTCCTGTGATTGGTAACACTGGGGAACAGCCCAGGGATTGGTTACACTGGAGAACTGTCCTATGATTGTTAACACTGGGGAACTGTCCTGTGATTGTTAACAATGGAGAAACGACCTGTGATTAGTAACAATGGAGAACAGTCCTGTGATTGGTAACACTGGAGAACTGTCCTGTGATTGGTATCACTGGAGGACTGTCCTCTGACTGGTAACACTGGAGAACCGTCCTGTGATTGGTACCACTGGAGAACAGGCCTGTGATTGGTAACACTGGGGCACAGTCCAGGGATTGGTAACTCTGGAGAACTGTCCTGTGATTGTTAACACTGGAGAACAGTCCTGTGATTGGTAACACTGGGGAACAGTCGAGGGATTGGTAACTCTGGAGAACTGTCCTGTGATTGTTAACACTGGGGAACAGTCCTGTGATTGGTAACGCTGTAGAACAGTCCTGTGATTGGTAACACTGGAGAACCGACCTGTGATTAGTAACACTGGAGAACCGTCCTGTGTTTGGTAATACTGGAGAGCAATCCTCTGACTGGTAACACTGGAGAACCGTCCAGTCCTTGGGAAAACTGGGATACGGACCTGTGATTGGTAACACTGGAGAACAGTCCAGTGATTGGTAACACTGGAGAACCGACCTGTGATTGGTAACATTGGAGAACTGTCCTGTGTTTGTTAACACTGGAGAAACGACCTGTGATTGGTAACACTGGAGAACAGTCCTGTGATTGGTAACACTGGAGAAATGTCCTGTGATTGCTATCGCTGAAGAACAGTACTCTGACTGGTAACACTGGAGAACCGTCCTGTGATTGGTAACACTGGAGAACAGTCCTGTGATTGGTAACACTGGGGAACAGCCCAGGGATTGGTTACACTGGAGAACTGTCCTATGATTGTTAACACTGGGGAACAGTCCTGTGATTGGTAACCCTGGAGACCCGTCCTGTGATTGGAAACACTGGAGAACCGACATGTGATTGGTAACACTGGAGAACAGTCCTGTGATTGGTAACACCGGAGAACCGACCTGTGATTGGTAACACTGGAGAACTGTCCTGTGATTGGTAACGCTGGAGAACAGTCCTCTGACTGGTAACACTGGAGAACAGTACAGTCCATGGTAACACCTGGATACCATCCTGTGATTGGTAACAATGGGAAACCATCCTGTGATTGGTAACACTGGAGAACAGTCCTGTGATTGGTAACACTGGGGAACAGCCCTTTGATTGGTAACACAGGAGAACCGTCCAGTCGTTGGAAACACTGTGAAACCGTGCTGTGAAAGATAACACTGGGAAACCGTCCTGTGATTGGTAACACTGGAGAACAGTCCTGTGATTGGTAACACTGGAGAGCAGTCCTGTGGTTGGTAACACTGGGGAACAGTCCTGTGTTTAGTAAATCTGGAGAACTGTTTGTGAATGGTAACACAGGGGACCAATCCTGTGATTGATAACACTGGAGATCAGTCCTGTGATTGGTAACACTGGAAAACCGACCTGTGATTGGTAACACTGGAGAACAGTCCTGTGATTGGTAACACTGGGAAACCGTCCTCTGATTGGTAACACTGGAGAACAGTCTTCTGATTGGTAACACTGGGAAACCATCCTGTGATTAGTAACACTGGAGAACAGTCCTGTGATTGGTAACACTGGGGAACAGCCCAGGGATTGGTTACACTGGAGAACTGTCCTATGATTGTTAACACTGGGGAACAGTCCTGTGATTGGTAACCGTGGAGACCCGTCCTGTGATTGGTAACACTGGAGAACCGACCTGTGATTGGTAACACTGGAGAACAGTCCTGTGATTGGTAACACCGGAGAACCGACCTGTGATTGGTAACACAAGAGAAAAGTCCTCTGACTGGTAACACTGGAGAACAGTACAGTCCATGGTAACACTGGGATACCGTCCTGTGATTGGTAACACTGGGAAACCATCCTGTGATTGGGAACACTGGAGAACAGTCCTGTGATTGGTAACACTGGGGAACAGCCCTTTGATTGGTAACACAGGAGAACCGTCCAGTCGTTGGAAACACTGTGAAACCGTGCTGTGAAAGATAACACTGGGAAACCGTCCTGCGATTGGTAACACTGGAGAACAGTCCTGTGATTGGTAACACTGGAGAGCAGTCCTGTGGTTGGTAACACTGGGGAACAGTCCTGTGTTTAGTAAATCTGGAGAACTGTTTGTGAATTTTAACACAGGGGACCAATCCTGTGATTGATAACACTGGAGATCAGTCCTGTGATTGGTAACACTGGAAAACCGACCTGTGATTGGTAACACTGGAGAACAGTCCTGTGATTGGTAACTCTGGAGAACATTCCTGTGATTGGTAACACTGGGAAACCGTCCTCTGATTGGTAACACTGGAGAACAGTCTTCTGATTGGTAACACTGGGAAACCATCCTGTGATTGGTAATGCTGGAGAACTGTCCAGTCCTTGGTAACACTGGGAAATCATACTGTGATTAGTAACAGTGGAGAACAGTCCTGTGATTTGTAACGCTGGAGAACAGTCCAGAGAGTGGTATCACTGGTGACCCGTCCTGCGACTGGTTACAGTGGGAAACTGTGCTGTGATTGGTAACACTGGAGAACAGTCCTGTGATTGGTAACACTGGAGAACATTCCTGTTATTGGTTACACATGAGAACAGTGCAGTCCTTGGTAACACTGGAGAACAGTCCTGTGATTGGTAACACTGGAGAAACAACATGTGATTGCTCACACTGTTGAACCGTCATGAGATTTTTAACACTGGGGAACCGTCCTCTGATTGGTAACACTGGAGAGCAGTCCTGTGAATGGTAACCCTGGAGATCTGTCCTGTGATTGGTAACACTGGAGAACTGACCTGTGATTGGTAAAACTGGAGAACAGTCCTGTGATTGATAACACTGGAGAAACGACCTGTGATTGGTAACACTGGAGAACAGTCCTGTTATTGGTAACACTGGAGAACTGTCCTGTAATTGGTAAAGCTGGAGAACAGTCCTCGGACCGGTAACAATGGAGAACTTTCCAGTCCTTTCTAACACTGGGATACCGTCCTGTGATTGGTAACACTGGCAAACCGTCCTGTGATTGGTAACACTGGAGAACAGTCCTGTGATTTGTAACACTGGGGAACAGTCCTTTGATTGGTAACATAGGAGAACCATCCAGTCATTGGTAACACTGGGAAACGGTCCTGTGATTGGTAACACTGGGAATCTGTCCTGTGATTGGTAACACTGGAGAACTGTACTGTGATTGGTAACACTGGAGAGCAGTCCTGTGATTGGTAACATTGGGGAACAGTCCTGTGATTGGTAACAAAGGAGAACAGTCCTGTGATTGGTAACACTGGAGAACCGTCCTGTGATTGGTAACGCTTGAGAACCGTCCAGTCCTTGTTAACACTGGGAAACCGTCCTGTGATTGGTAACGCTGCAGAACAGTCCTGTGATTGGTAAAACTGGAGAACCGACCTGTGATTAGGAACACTGGAGAACCGTGCTGTGATTGGTAATACTGGAGAGCAATCCTCTGACTGGTAACACTGGAGAACCGTCCAGTCCTTGGGAACACTGGGATACTGTCCTGTGATTGGTAACACTGGAGAACAGTCCAGTGATTGGTAACACTGGAGAACCGACCTGTGATTGGTAACACTGGGAAACCGTCCTGTGATTTGTAACACTGGAGAACAGTCCTGTGATTGGTAACCCTGGAGAGGGGTCCCGTGATTGGTAACACTGGAGAACCGACTTGTGATTGGTAACACTGGAGAACCGTCCTGTGATTGGTAACAGTGGTGAACAGTCCCGTGATTGGTAACACTGGAGAACCGTCCTGTGATTGGTAACACTGGAGAACCGACCTGTGATTGGTAACACTGGTGAACCGTCCTGTGATTGGTAATACTGGAGAGTAGATCTGTGATTGGTAACACTGGGAAACCGTCCTGTGATTGGTAACACTGGAGAACAGTCCTGTGATTGGTAACACTGGAGAATCGACCTGTGATTGGTAACATTGGAGAACTGTCCTGTGATTGTTAACACTGGAGAAACGAACTGTGATTGGTAACACTGGAGAATGGTCCTGTGATTGGTAACACTGGAGAACTGTCCTGTGATTGGTATCGCTGGAGAACAGCCCTCTGACTGGTAACACTGGAGAACCGTCCTGTGATTGGTAACACTGGAGAACAGTCCGGTGATTGGTAACGCTGGGGAACAGTCCAGGGATTGGTTACACTGGAGAACTGTCCTGTGATTGTTAACACTGGGAAACAGTCCTGTGATTAGTAACCCTGGACAACAGTCCTGTGATTGGTAACACCGGAGAAACAACCTGTGATTGGTAACACTGGAGAACAGTCCCGTGATTGGTAACACTGGAGAACTGTCCTGTGATTGGTAACTCTGGAGAACAGTCCTCTGACTGGTAACACTGGAGAACAGTACAGCCAATGGTAACACTGGGATACCGTCCTGTGATTGGTAACACTGGGAAACCGTCCTGTGACTCGGAACACTGGAGAACAGTCCTGTGATTGGTAACACTGGGGAACAGCCCTTTGATTGGTAACACAGGAGAACCATCCAGTCATTGGAAACACTGTGAAACCGTGCTGTGAAAGATAACTCTGGGAAACCGTCCTGTGATTGGCAACACTGGAGAGCAGTCCTGTGGTTGGTAACACTGGGGAACAGTACTGTTTTTGGTAAATCTAGAGAACTGTCCTGTGAATGGTAACACTGGGGACCAATCCTGTGATGATAACACTGGAGAACTGTCCTGTGATTGGTAACACTGGAAAACCAACCTGTGATTGGTAACACTGGAGAACAGTCCTGTGATTGGTAACTCTGGAGAACAATCCTGTGATTGGTAACCCCTGGAAACAGTCCTCTGATTGGTAACACTGGAGAAAAGTCTTCTGATTGGTAACACTGGGAAACCATCCTGTGATTGGTAATGCTGGAGAACTGTCCAGTCCTTGGTAACACTGGGAAATCATACTGTGATTAGTAACACTGGAGAACAGTCCTGTGATTGGTAACAATGGGGCACCGACCTGTGATTGGTAACACTGGAGAACAGTCCTGTGATTTGTAACGCTGGAGAACAGTCCTGAGAGTGGTAACACTGGCGACCCGTCCTGTGTTTGGTTACACTGGGAGACCGTCCTGTGATTGGTAACACTGGAGAACAGTCCTGTGATTGGTAACACTGGACAACAGTCCTGTTATTGGTTACACATGAGAACAATCCAGTCCTTGGTAACACTGGAGAACAGTCCTGTGATGGGTAAAACTGGAGAACAGTCCAGTCCTTGGTAACACTGGAGAACAGTTCTGTGATTGGTAACACTGGAGAACCAAAATGTGATTGCTCAAACTGTTGCACCGTCATGAGATTTTTAACACTGGGGAACAGTCCTGTGATTGGTAACACTGGAGAGCAGACCTGTGAATGGTAAACCTGGAAACCTGTCCTGTGATAGGTAACACTGGAGAACTGACCTGTGATTGGTAAAACTGGAGAACAGTCCTGTGATTGATAACACTGGAGAACCGACCTGTGATTGGTAACACTGGAGAACAGTCCCGTGATTAGTAACACTGGAGAACTGTCCTGTGATTGGTAACAATGGAGAACAGTCCTCTGACTGGTAACACTGGAGAACAGTACAGTCCATGGTAACACTGGGATACCGTCCTGTGATTAGTAACACTGGAGAACAGTCCTGTGATTCGTAACACTGGAGAACAGTCGTGTGATTTGTCACACTGGGGAACTGTCCTTTGATTGGTAACAAAGTAGAACCATCCAGTCATTGGTAACACTGGGAAACGGTCCTGTGATTGGTAACACTGGGAATCCGTCCTGTGATTGGTAACACTGGAGAACTGTCCTGTGATTTGTAAAACTGGAGAGCATTCTTGTGATTGGTAACATTGGGGAACAGTCCTGTGATTGGTAACAAAGGAGAACAGTCCTGTGATTGGTAACACTGGAGAACCGTCCTGTGATTGGTAACGCTGCAGAACAGTCCTGTGATTGGTAACACTGGAGAACCGAACTGTGATTAGGAACACTGGAGAACCGTCCTGTGATTGGTAATACTGGAGAGCAATCCCCTGACTGGTAACACTGGAGAACCGTCCAGTCCTTGGGAACACTGGGATACTGTCCTGTGATTGGTAAAACTGGAGAACAGTCCAGTGATTGGTAACACTGGAGAACCGACCTGTGATTGTTAACACTGGGAAACCGTCCTGTGATTTGTAACACTGGAGGACAGTCCTGTGATTGGTAATCCTGGAGAGGGGTCCCGTGATTGGTAACACTGGAGAACCGACCTGTGATTGGTAACACTGGAGAACCGTCCTGTGATTGGTAACAGTGGTGAACAGTCCCGTGATTGGTAACACTGGAGAACCGTCCTGTGATTGGTAACACTGGAGAACCGACCTGTGATTGGTAACACTGGAGAACAGTCCTGTGATTGGTAACACTGGAGAATCGACCTGTGATTGGTAACATTGGAGAACTGTCCTGTGATTGTTAACACTGTAGAAAAGACCTGTGATTGGTAACACTGGAGAACAGTCCTGTGATTCGTAACACTGGAGAACTGTCCTGCGATTGGTATCGCTGGAGAACAGTCCTCTGACTGGTAACACTGGAGAACCGTCCTGTGATTGGTAACACTGGAGAACAGTCCGGTGATCGGTAACGCTGGGGAACAGTCCAGGGATTGGTTACACTGGAGAACTGTCCTGTGATTGTTAACACTGGGAAACAGTCCTGTGATTGGTAACCCTGGACAACAGTCCTGTGATTGGTAACACCGGAGAAACAACCTGTGATTGGTAACACTGGAGAACAGTCCCGTGATTGGTAACACTGGAGAACTGTCCTGTGATTGGTAACTCTGGATAACAGTCCTCTGACTGGTAACACTGGAGAACAGTACAGCCAATGGTAACACTGGGATACCGTCCTGTGATTGGTAACACTGGGAAACCGTCCTGTGACTCGGAACACTGGAGAACAGTCCTGTGATTGGTAACACTGGGGAACAGCCCTTTGATTGGTAACACAGGAGAACCGTCCAGTCATTGGAAACACTGTGAAACCGTGCTGTAAAAGATAACTCTGGGAAACCGTCCTGTGATTGGTAACACTGGAGAAGAGTCCTGTGATTGGGAACACTGGAGAGCAGTCCTGTGGTTGGTAACACTGGGGAACAGTACTGTTTTTGGTAAATCTAGAGAACTGTCCTGTAAATGGTAACACTGGGGACCAATCCTGTGATGATAACACTGGAGAACTGTCCTGTGATTGGTAACACTGGAAAACCAACCTGTGATTGGTAACACTGGAGAACAGTCCTGTGATTGGTAACTCTGGAGAACAATCCTGTGATTGGTAACCCCTGGAAACAGTCCTCTGATTGGTAACACTGGAGAACAGTCTTCTGATTGGTAACACTGGGAAACCATCCTGTGATTGGTAATGCTGGAGAACTGTCCAGTCCTTGGTAACACTGGGAAATCATACTGTGATTAGTAACACTGGAGAACAGTCCTGTGATTGGTAACAATGGGGCACCGACCTGTGATTGGTAACAGTGGAGAACAGTCCTGTGATTTGTAACGCTGGAGAACAGTCCTGAGAGTGGTAACACTGGCGACCCGTCCTGTGATTAGTTACACTGGGAAACCGTCCTGTGATTGGTAACACTGGAGAACAGTCCTGTGATTGGTAACACTGGATAACAGTCCTGTTATTGGTTACACATGAGAACAATCCAGTCCTTGGTAACACTGGAGAACAGTCCTGTGATGGGTAACACTGGAGAACAGTCCAGTCCTTGGTAACACTGGAGAACAGTTCTGTGATTGGTAACACTGGAGAACCAAAATGTGATTGCTCAAACTGTTGCACCGTCATGAGATTTTTAACACTGGGGAACAGTCCTGTGATTGGTAACACTGGAGAGCAGACGTGTGAATGGTAAACCTGGAAACCTGTCCTGTGATAGGTAACACTGGAGAACTGACCTGTGATTGGTAAAACTGGAGAACAGTCCTGTGATTGATAACACTGGAGAACTGTCCTGTGATTGGTAAAAATGGAGAACAGTCCTGTGATTGGTTACACTGGAGAGCAGTCCTGTGGTTTGTAACACTGGGGAACAGTCCTGTGCTTGGTAAATCTGGAGAACTGTCCTGTGAATGGTAACACTGGGGACCAATCCTGTGAATGATAACACTGCAGAACTGTCCTGTGATTGGTAACACTAGAAAACCGACCTGTGATTGGTCACACTGGAGAGCAGTCCTGTGGTTGGTAACACTGGGGAACAGTCCTGTGTTTGGTAAATCTGGAGAACTGTCCTGTGAATGGTAACACTGGGGACCAATCCTGTGATTGATAACACTGGAGAACTGTCCTGTGATTGGTAACACTGGAAAACCGACCTGTGATTGGTAACACTGGAGAACAGTCCTCTGATTGGTAACTCTGGAGAAAATTCCTGTGATTGGTAACACTGGGAAACCGTCCTCTGATTGGTAACACTGGAGAACAGTCTTCTGATTGGTAACACTGGGAAACCATCCTGTGATTGGTAATGCTGGAGAACTGTCCAGTCCTTGGTAACACTGGGAAATCATACTGTGATTAGTAACACTGGAGAACAGTCCTGTGATTGGTAACAATGGGGCACCGACCTGTGATTGGTAACACTGGAGAACAGTCCTTTGATTTGTAACGCTGGAGAACTTTCCAGAGAGTGGTAACACTGGCGACCCGTCCTGTGATTGGTTACACTGGGAAACCGTCCTGTGATTGGTAACACTGGAGAACAGTCCTGTGATTGGTAACACTGGACAACAGTCCTGTTATTGGTTACACATGAGAACAATCCAGTCCTTGGTAACACTGGAGAACAGTCCTGTGATGGGTAACACTGGAGAACAGTGCAGTCCTTGGTAACACTGGAGAACAGTCCTGTGATTGGTAACACTGGAGAACCAAAATGTGATTACTCCCACTGTTGAACCGTCATGAGATTTTTAACACTGGGGAACAGTCCTCTGATTGGTAACACTGGAGAGCAGACCTGTGAATGGTAACCCTAGAGTTCTGTCCTCTGATTGGTAACACTGGAGAACTGACCTGTGATTGGTAAAACTGGAGAACAGTCCTGTGATTGATAACACTGGAGAACCGCCCTGTGATTGGTAACACTGGAGAACAGTCCTGTTATTGGTAACACTGGAGAACTGTCCTGTGATTGGTAAAGCTGGACTACAGTCCTCGGACCGGTAACAATGGAGAACTGTCCAGTCCTTGCTAACACTGGGATACCGTCCTGTGATTGGTAACACTGGCAAACCGTCCTGTGATTGGTTACACTGGAGAACAGTCCTGTGATTTGTAACACTGGGGAACAGTCCTTTGATTGGTAACAAAGGAGAACCATCCAATCATTGGTAACACTTTGAAACGGTTCTGTGATTGGTAACACTGGGAATCCGTCCTGTGATTGGTAACACTGGAGAACTGTCCTGTGATTGGTAACACTGGAGAGCAGTCCTGTGATTGGTAACATTGGGGAACAGTCCTGTGATTGGTAACAAAGGAGAACAGTCCTGTGATTGGTAACACTGGAGAACCGTCGTGTGATTGGTAACACTGGAAAACCGACGTGTGATTGGTAACACTGGAGAACAGTCCTGTGATTGGTAACACTGGAGAACAGTCCTCTGAATGGTAACACTGGGAAACCGTCCTGTGATTGGTAACGCTGTAGAACAGTCCTGTGATTGGTAACACTGGAGAACCGACCTGTGATTAGTAACACTGGAGAACCGTCCTGTGATTGGTAATACTGGAGAGCAATCCTCTGACTGGTAACACTGGAGAACCATCCAGTCCTTGGGAACACTGGGATACTGTCCTGTGATTGGTAACACTGGAGAACAGTCCATAGATTGGTAACACTGGAGAACCGACCAGTGATTAGTAACACTGGGAAACCGACCTGTGATTTGTAACACTGGAGAACAGTCCTGTGATTGGTAACCCTGGAGAGGGGTCCCGTGATTGGTAACACTGGAGAACCGACTTGTGATTGGTAACACTGGAGAACCGTCCTGTGATTGGTAATACGGGAGAGAAGCCCTGTGATTGGTAACACTGGGAAACTGTCCTGTGATTGGTAACACTGGGGTACAATCCAGGGATTGGTAACACTGGAGAACTGCCCTGTGATTGTTAACACTGGAGAACAGTCCTGTGATTGGTAACACTGGATAACAGTCCTGTGACAGGTAACACTGGCGACCCATGCTGTGATTTGTAACACTGGGAAACTATTCTGTGATTGGTAACTCTGGAGAGTTATCCTGGGATTGGTAACTCTGGAGAACTGTCGTGTGTTTCTTAACACTGGAGAACAGTCCACTGATTGGTAACACTGGAGAATGGATCGGTGATTGGTAACACTGGAGAACAGTCCTGTGATTGGCAACGCTGGAGAACAGTCCTGTGATTGGTAACACGGGGGAACAGTCCTGGGAATGGTAACACTGGAGAACTGTCCTTTGATTGTTAGCAGTTTAGAACTGTCCTGTGATTGGTAACACTGGAGAACCGACCTGTGATTGGTAACACTGCAGAACTGTCCTGTGATTGCTAATGCTGGAGAACAGTCCTGTGATTGGTAACACGGGGAAACTGTCCTGTGATTGGTAACACTGGTGAACAGTCCCGTGATTGGTATCACTGGAGAACCGTCCTGTGATTGGTAACACTGGAGAACCGACCTGTGATTGGTAACACTGGTGAACCGTCCTGTGATTTGTAATACTGGAGAGTAGATCTGTGATTGGTAACACTGGGAAACCGTCCTGTGATTGGTAACACTGGAGAACAGTCCTGTGATTGGTAACACTGGAGAACCGACCTGTGATTGGTAACATTGGAGAACTGTCCTGTGTTTGTTAACACTGGAGAAACGACCTGTGATTGGTAACACTGGAGAACAGTCCAGTGATTGGTAACACTGGAGAACTGTCCTGTGATTGGTATCGCTGGAGAACAGTCCTCTGACTGGTAACACTGGAGAACCGTCCTGTGATTGGTAACACTGGAGAACAGTCCTGTGATTGGTAACTCTAGAGAACAATCCTGTGATTGGTAACACTGGGAAATCGTCCAGTGATTGGTAATGCTGGAGAACCGTCCAGTCCTTGGTAAAACTATGAAACCGTCCTGTGATTGGTAACGCTTGAGAACCGTCCAGTCCTTGTTAACACTGGGAAACCGTCCTGTGATTGGTAACGCTGTAGAACAGTCCTGTAATTGGTAACACTGGAGAACCGAACTGTGATTAGTAACACTGGAGAACCGTCCTGTGTTTGGTAATACTGGAGAGCAATCCTCTGACTGGCAACACTGGAGAACCGTCCAGTCCTTGGGAACACTGGGATACTGACCTGTGATCGGTAACACTGGAGAACAGTCCAGTGATTGGTAACAATGGAGAACCGACCTGTGATTGGTAACTTTGGAGAACTGTCCTGTGATTGTTAACACTGGAGAAACGACCTGTGATTGGTAACACTGGAGAACAGCCCTGTGATTGGTAACACTGGGGAACAGCCCAGGGATTGGTTACACTGGAGACCCGTCCTGTGATTGGTAACACTGGAGAACCGACCTGTGATTGGTAACACTGGAGAACAGTCCTGTGATTGGTAACACCGGAGAACCGACCTGTGATTGGTAATACTGGAGAACAGTCCCGTGATTGGTAACACTGGAGAACTGTCCTGTGATTGGTAACGCTGGAGAACAGTCCTCTGACTGGTAACACTGGAGAACAGTACAGTCCATGGTAACACTGGGATACCGTCCTGTGATTGGTATCACTCGGAAACCATCCTGTGATTGGGAACAATGGAGAACAGTCCTGTGATTGGTAACACTGGGGAACAGCCCTTTGTTTGGTAACACAGGAGAACCATCCAGTCATTGGAAACACTATGAAACCGTGCTGTGAAAGATAACACTGGGAAACCGTCCTGTGATTGGTAACATTGGAGAACAGTCCTGTGATTGGTTACACTGGAGAGCAGTCCTGTGGTTTGTAACACTGGGGAACAGTCCTGTGCTTGGTAAATCTGGAGAACTGTCCTGTGAATGGTAACACTGGGGACCAATCCTGTGAATGATAACACTGGAGAACTGTCCTGTGATTGGTAACACTGGAAAACCGACCTGTGATTGGTAACACTGGAGAACAGTCCTCTGATTTGTAACTCTGGAGAAAATTCCTGTGATTGGTAACACTTGGAAACCGTCCTCTGATTGGTAACACTGGAGAACAGTCTTCTGCTTGGTAACACTGGGAAACCATCCTGTGATTGGTAATGCTGGAGAACTGTCCAGTCCTTGGTAACACTGGGAAATCATACTGTGATTAGTAACACTGGAGAACAGTCCTGTGATTGGTAACAATGGGGCACCGACCTGTGATTGGTAACACTGGAGAACAGTCCTTTGATTTGTAACGCTGGAGAACTGTCCAGAGAGTGGTAACACTGGCGACCCGTCCTGTGATTGGTTACACTGGGAAACCGTCCTGTGATTGGTAACACTGGAGAACAGTCCTGTGATTGGTAACACTGGACAACAGTCCTGTTATTGGTTACACATGAGAACAATCCAGTCCTTGGTAACACTGGAGAACAGTCCTGTGATGGGTAACACTGGAGAACAGTGCAGTCATTGGTAACACTGGAGAACAGTCCTGTGATTGGTAACACTGGAGAACCAAAATGTGATTACTCCCACTGTTGAACCGTCATGAGATTTTTAACACTGGGGAACAGTCCTCTGATTGGTAACACTGGAGAGCAGACCTGTGAATGGTAACCCTAGAGTTCTGTCCTGTGATTGGTAACACTGGAGAACTGACCTGTGATTGGTAAAACTGGAGAACAGTCCTGTGATTGATAACACTGGAGAACCGACCTGTGATTGGTAACACTGGAGAACAGTCCTGTTATTGGTAACACTGGAGAACTGTCCTGTGATTGGTAAAGCTGGACTACAGTCCTCGGACCGGTAACAATGGAGAACTGTCCAGTCCTTGCTAACACTGGGATACCGTCCTGTGATTGGTAACACTGGCAAACCGTCCTGTGATTGGTTACACTGGAGAACAGTCCTGTGATTTGTAACACTGGGGAACAGTCCTTTGATTGGTAACAAAGGAGAACCATCCAATCATTGGTAACACTTTGAAACGGTTCTGTGATTGGTAACACTGGGAATCCGTCCTGTGATTGGTAACACTGGAGAACTGTCCTGTGATTGGTAACACTGGAGAGCAGTCCTGTGATTGGTAACATTGGGGAACAGTCCTGTGATTGGTAACAAAGGAGAACAGTCCTGTGATTGGTAACACTGGAGAACCGTCGTGTGATTGGTAACACTGGAAAACCGACGTGTGATTGGTAACACTGGAGAACAGTCCTGTGATTGGTAACGCTGGAGAACAGTCCTCTGAATGGTAACACTGGGAAACCGTCCTGTGATTGGTAACGCTGTAGAACAGTCCTGTGATTGGTAACACTGGAGAACCGACCTGTGATTAGTAACACTGGAGAACCGTCCTGTGATCGGTAATACTGGAGAGCAATCCTCTGACTGGTAACACTGGAGAACCGTCCAGTCCTTGGGAACACTGGGATACTGTCCTGTGATTGGTAACACTGGAGAACAGTCCAGTGATTGGTAACACTGGAGAACCGACCAGTGATTAGTAACGCTGGGAAACCGACCTGTGATTTGTAACACTGGAGAACAGTCCTGTGATTGGTAACCCTGGAGAGGGGTCCCGTGATTGGTAACACTGGAGAACCGACTTGTGATTGGTAACACTGGAGAACCGTCCTGTGATTGGTAATACGGGAGAGTAGCCCTGTGATTGGTAACACTGGGAAACTGTCCTGTGATTGGTAACACTGGGGTGCAGTCCAGGGATTGGTAACACTGGAGAACTGCCCTATGATTGTTAACACTGGAGAACAGTCCTGTGATTGGTAACACTGGATAACAGTCCTGTGACAGGTAACACTGGCGACCCATGCTGTGATTTGTAACACTGGGAAACTATTCTGTGATTGGTAACTCTGGAGAGTTATCCTGGGATTGGTAACTCTGGAGAACTGTCATGTGTTTCTTAACACTGGAGAACAGTCCACTGATTGGTAACACTGGAGAATGGATCGGTGATTGGTAACACTGGAGAACAGTCCTGTGATTGGCAACGCTGGAGAACAGTCCTGTGATTGGTAACACGGGGGAACAGTCCTGGGAATGGTAACACTGGAGAACTGTCCTTTGATTGTTAGCAGTTTAGAACTGTCCTGTGATTGGTAACACTGGAGAACCGACCTGTGATTGGTAACACTGCAGAACTGTCCTGTGATTGCTAATGCTGGAGAACAGTCCTGTGATTGGTAACACGGGGAAACTGTCCTGTGATTGGTAACACTGGTGAACAGTCCCGTGATTGGTATCACTGGAGAACCGTCCTGTGATTGGTAACACTGGAGAACCGACCTGTGATTGGTAACACTGGTGAACCGTCCTGTGATTTGTAATACTGGAGAGTAGATCTGTGATTGGTAACACTGGGAAACCGTCCTGTGATTGGTAACACTGGAGAACAGTCCTGTGGTTGGTAACACTGGAGAACCGACCTGTGATTGGTAACATTGGAGAACTGTCCTGTGTTTGTTAACACTGGAGAAACGACCTGTGATTGGTAACACTGGAGAACAGTCCAGTGATTGGTAACACTGGAGAACTGTCCTGTGATTGGTATCGCTGGAGAACAGTCCTCTGACTGGTAACACTGGAGAACCGTCCTGTGATTGGTAACACTGGAGAACAGTCCTGTGATTGGTAACGCTGGGGAACAGTCCAGGGATTGGTTAAACTGGAGAACTGTCCTTTGATTGTTAACAGTGGGAAACAGTCCTGTGATTGGTAACCCTGGAGACCCGTCCTGTGATTGGTAACACTGGAGAACCGACCTGTGATTGGTAACACTGGAGAACAGTCCTGTGATTGGTAACACTGGAGAACCGACCTGTGATTGGTAACACTGGAGAACAGTCCCGGGATTGGTAACACTGGAGAACTGTCCTGTGATTGGTAATGCTGGAGAACAGTCCTGTGATTGGTAACGCTGGGGAACAGGCCAGGGATTGGTTACACTGGAGAACTGTCCTGTGATTGTTAACACTGGGAAACAGTCCTGTGATTGGTAACCCTGGAGACCCGTCCTGTGATTGGTAACACTGGAGAACCGACCTGTGATTGGTAACACTGGAGAACAGTCCTGTGATTGGTAACACTGGAGAACCGACCTGTGATTGGTAACACTGGAGAACAGTCCCGGGATTGGTAACACTGGAGAACTGTCCTGTGATTGGTAACACTGGAGAACAGTCCTCTGACTGGTAACACTGGAGAACAGTACAGTCCATGGTAACACTGGGATACCGTCCTGTGATTGGTATCACTGGGAAACCATCCTGTGATTGGGAACACTGGAGAACAGTCCTGTGATTGGTAACACTGGGGAACAGCCCTTTGATTGGTAACACAGGAGAACCGTCCAATCATTGGAAACACTGTGAAACCGTGCTGTGAAAGATAACACTGGGAAACCGTCCTGTGATTGGTAACATTAGAGAACAGTCCTGTGATTGGTAACACTGGAGAGCAGTCCTGTGGTTGGTAACACTGGGGAACAGTCCTGTGTTTGGTATATCTGGAGAACTGTCCTGTGATTGGTAACACTGGAAAACTGACCTGTGATTGGTAACACTGGAGAACAGTCCTGTGATTGGTAACTCTGGAGAAAAGTCCTGTGATTGGTAACACTGGGAAACCGTCCTCTGATTGGTAACACTGGAGAACAGTCTTCTGATTGGTAACACTGGGAAACCATCCTGTGATTGGTAATGCTGGAGAGCTGTCCAGTCCTTGGTAACACTGGGAAATCATACTGTGATTAGTCACACTGGAGAACAGTCCTGTGATTGGTAACAATGGGGCACCGACCTGTGATTGGTAACACTGGAGAACAGTCCTGTGATTTGTAACGCTGGAGAACAGTCCTGAGAGTGGTAACACTGGCGACCCGTCCTGTGATTGGTTACACTGGGAATCCGTCCTGTGATTGGTAACACTGGAGAACAGTCCTGTGATTGGTAACACTGGAGAACAGTCCTGTTATTGGTTACACATGAGAACAATCCAGTCCTTGGTAACACTGGAGAACAGTCCTGTGATGGGTAACACTGGAGAACAGTCCAGTCCTTGGTAACACTAGAGAACAGTCCTGTGATTGGTAACACTGGAGAACCAAAATGTGATTGCTCAAACTGTTGAACCGTCATGAGATTTTTAACACTGGGGAACAGTCCTGTGATTGGTAACACTGGAGAGCAGACCTGTGAATGGTAAACCTGGAAACCTGTCCTGTGATAGGTAACACTGGAGAACTGACCTGTGATTGGTAAAACTGGAGAACAGTCCTGTGATTGATAACACTGGAGAACCGACCTGTGATTGGTAACACTGGAGAACAGTCCCGTGATTGGTAACACTGGAGAACTGTCCTGTGATTGGTAACGCTGGAGAACAGTCCTCTGACTGGTAACACTGGAGAACAGTACAGTCCATGGTAACACTGGGATACCGTCCTGTGATTAGTAACACTGGCAAACCGTCCTGTGATTGGTTACACTGGAGAACAGTCCTGTGATTTGTCACACTGGGGAACAGTCCTTTGATTGGTAACAAAGTAGAACCATCCAGTCATTGGTAACACTGGGAAACGGTCCTGTGATTGGTAACACTGGGAATCCGTCCTGTGATTGGTAACACTGGAGAACTGTCCTGTGATTGGTAACACTGGAGAGCATTCTTGTGATTGGTAACATTGGGGAACAGTCCTGTGATTGGTAACAAAGGAGAACAGTCCTGTGATTGGTAACTCTAGAGAACCATCCTGTGATTGGTAACACTGGAAAACCGACCTGTGATTGGTAAGACTGGAGAACAGTCCTGTGATTGGTAACTCTGGAGAACAGTCCTGTGATTGGTAGAACTGGGAAACCGTCCAGTGATTGGTAACGCTGGAGTACCGTCCAGTCCTTGGTAAAACTGGGAAACCGTCCTGTGATTGGTAACGGTTGAGAAACGTCCAGTCCTTGTTAACACTGGGAAACCGTCCTGTGATTGGTAACGCTGTAGAACAGTCCTGTGATTGGTAACACTGGAGAACCGACCTGTGATTAGTAATACTGGAGAACCGTCCTGTGTTTGGTAATACTGGAGAGCAATCCTCTGACTGGTAACACTGGAGAACCGTCCAGTCCTTGGGAACACTGGGATACTGACCTGTGATTGGTAACACTGGAGAACAGTCCAGTGATTGGTAACACTGGAGAACCGACCTGTGATTGGTAACTTTGGAGAACTGTCATGTGATTGTTAACACTGGAGAAACGACCTGTGAATGGTAACACTGGAGAACAGTCCAGTGATTGGTAACACTGGAGAACTGTCCTGTGATTGCTATCGCTGAAGAACAGTCCTCTGCCTGGTAACACTGGAGAACCGTCCTGTGATTGGTAACACTGGAGAACAGCCCTGTGATTGGTAACACTGGGGAACAGCCCAGGGATTTGTTACCCTGGAGAACTGTCCTGTGATTGTTAACACTGGGGAACAGTCCTGTGATTGGTAACCCTGGAGACCCGTCCTGTGATTGGTAACTCTGGAGAACCGACCTGTGATTGGTAACACTGGAGAACAGTCCTGTGATTGGTAACACCGGAGAACCGACCTGTGATTGGTTACACTGGAGAACAGTCCAGTGATTGGTAACACTGGAGAACTGTCCTGTGATTGGTGACGCTGGAGAACAGTCCTCTGACTGGTAACACTGGAGAACAGTACAGTCCATGGTAACACTGGGATACCGTCCTGTGATTGGTATCACTGGGAAACCATCCTGTGATTGGGAACACTGGAGAACAGTCCTGTGATTGGTAACACTGGGGAACAGCCCTTTGATTGGTAACACAGGAGAACCGTCCAGTCATTGGAAACACTGTTAAACCGTGCTGTGAAAGATAACACTGGGAAACCGTCCTGTGATTGGTAACATTGGAGAACAGTCCTGTGATTGGTAACACTGGAGAGCAGTCCTGTGGTTGGTAACACTGGGGAACAGTCCTGTGTTTGGTAAATCTGGAGAACTGTCCTGTGAATGGTAACACTGGGGAGCAATCCAGTGATTGATAACACTGGAGAACTGACCTGTGATTGGTAACACTGGAAAACCGACCTGTGATTGGTAACACTGGAAAACAGTCTTCTGATTGGTAACACTGGGAAACCATCCTGTGATTGGTAATGCTGGAGAACTGTCCAGTCCTTGGTAACACTGGGAAATCATACTGTGATTAGTAACACTGGAGAACAGTCCTGTGATTGGTAACAATGGGGCACCGACCTGTGATTGGTAACACTGGAGAACAGTCCTGTGATTTGTAACGCTGGAGAACAGTCCAGAGAGTGGTAACACTGGCGACCCGTCCTGTGATTGGTTACACTGGGAAACCGTCCTGTGATTGGTAACACTGGAGAACAGTCCTGTGATTGGTAACACTGGACAACAGTCCTGTTATTGGTTTCACATGAGAACAATCCAGTCCTTGGTAACACTGGAGAACAGTCCTGTGATGGGTAACACTGGAGAACAGTGCAGTCCTTGGTAACACTGGAGAACAGTCCTGTGATTGGTAACACTGGAGAACCAAAATGTGATTGGTAACACTGGGAATCCATCTTGTGATTGGTAATACTGGAGAACCGTCCTGTGATTGGTAATAGTGGAGAGCAATCCTCTGACTGGTAACACTGGAGAACCGTCCAGTCCTTGGGAACACTGGGATACTGTCCTGCGATTGGTAACATTGGAGAACAGTCCAGTGATTGGTAACACTGGAGAACCGACCTGTGATTGGTAACACTGGGAAACCGTCCTGTGATTTGTAACACTGGAGAACAGTCCTACGATTGGTAACCCTGGAGAGGGGTCCCGTGATTGGTAACACTGGAGAACCGACTTGTGATTGGTAACACTGGAGAACCGTCCTGTGATTGGTAATACTGCAGAGTAGCCCTGTGATTGGTAACACTGGGAAACCGTCCTGTGATTGGTAACACTGGGGGACAGTCCAGGGATTGGTAACACTGGAGAACTGCCCTGTGATTGTTAACACTGGAGAACAGTCCTCTGATTGGTAACACTGGAGAACGGATCGGTGATTGGTAACAATGGAGAACAGTCCTGTGATTAGTAACACTGGAGAACCGACCTGTGATTGGTAACATTGGAGAACTGTCCTGTGTTTGTTAACACTGGAGAAACGACCTGTGATTGGTAACACTGGAGAACAGTCCAGTGATTGGTAACACTGGAGAACTGTCCTGTGATTGGTATCGCTGAAGAACAGTCCTCTGACTGGTAACACTGGAGAACCGTCCTGTGATTGGTAACACTGGAGAACAGTCCTGTGATTGGTAACGCTGGGGAACAGTCCAGGGATTGGTTACACTGGAGAACTGTCCTGTGATTGTTAACACTGGGAAACAGTCCTGTGATTGGTAACCCTGGAGACCCGTCCTGTGATTGGTAACACTTGAGAACCGACCTGTGATTGGTAACACTGGAGAACAGTCCTGTGATTGGTAACACTGGAGAACCGACCTGTGATTTGTAACACTGGAGAACAGTCCCGGGATTGGTAACACTGGAGAACTGTCCTGTGATTGGTAACGCTGGAGAACAGTCCTCTGACTGGTAACACTGGAGAACAGTACAGTCCATGGTAACACTGGGATACCGTCCTGTGATTGGTATCACTGGGAAACCATCCTATGATTGGGAACACTGGAGAACAGTCCTGTGATTGGTAACACTGGGGAACAGTCCTTTGATTGGTAACACAGGAGAACCGTCCATTCATTGGGAACAATGTGAAACCGTGCTGTGAAAGATAACACTGGGAAACCGTCCTGTGATTGGTAACATTGGAGAACAGTCCTGTGATTGGTAACACTGGAGAGCAGTCCTGTGGTTGGTAACACTGGGGAACAGTCCTGTGTTTGGTAAATCTGGAGAACTGTCCTGTGATTGGTAACACTGGAAAACCGACCTGTGATTGGTAACACTGGAGAACAGTCCTGTGATTGGTAACTCTGGAGAAAAGTCCTGTGATTGGTAACACTGGGAAACCGTCCTCTGATTGGTAACACTGGAGAACAGTCTTCTGATTGGTAACACTGGGAAACCATCCTGTGATTGGTAATGCTGGAGAACTGTCCAGTCCTTGGTAACACTGGGAAATCATACTGTGATTAGTCACACTGGAGAACAGTCCAGTGATTGGTAACAATGGGGCACCGACCTGTGATTGGTAACACTGGAGAACAGTCCTGTGATTTGTAACGCTGGAGAACAGTCCAGAGAGTGGTAACACTGGCGACCCGTCCTGTGATTGGTTACACTGGAAAACCGTCCTGTGATTGGTAACACTGGAGAACAGTCCTGTGATTGGTAACACTGGAGAACAGTGCAGTCCTTGGTAACACTGGAGAACAGTCCTGTGATTGGTAACACTGGAGAACAGTGCAGTCCTTGGTAACACTGGAGAACAGTCCTGTGATTGGTAACACTGGAGAACCAACATGTGATTACTCCCACTGTTGAACCGTCATGAGATTTTTAACACTGGGGAACAGTCCTGTGATTGGTAACACTGGAGAGCAGAACTGTGAATGGTAACCCTGGAGATCTGTCCTGTGATTGGTAACACTGGAGAACTGACCTGTGATTGGTAAAACTGGAGAACAGTCCTGTGATTGGTAACACTGGAGAACCGACCTGTGATTGGTAACACTGGAGAACAGTCCTGTTATTGGTAACACTGGAGAACTGTCCTGTGATTGGTAAAGCTGGAGAACAGTCCTCGGACCGGTAACAATGGAGAACTGTCCAGTCCTGGCTAACACTGGGATACCGTCCTGTGATTGGTAACACTGGCAAACCGTCCTGTGATTGGTTACACTGGAGAACAGTCCTGTGATTTGTAACTTTGGGGAACAGTCCTTTGATTGGTAACAAAGGAGAACCATCCAGTCATTGGTAACACTGTGAAACGGTCCTGTGATTGGTAACACTGGGAATCCGTCCTGTGATTGGTAACACTGGAGAACTCTCCTGTGATTGGTAACACTGGAGAGCAGTCCTGTGATTGGTAACATTGGGGAACAGTCCTGTGATTGGTAACAAAGGAGAACAGTCCTGTGATTGGTAACACTGGAGAACCGTCCTGTGATTGGTAACACTGGAAAACCGACGTGTGATTGGTAACACTGGAGAACAGTCCTGTGATTGGTAACGCTGGAGAACAGTCCTCTGATTGGTAACACTGGGAAACCGTCCTGTGATTGGTAATGCTTGAGAACCGTCCAGTCCTTGTAAACACTGGGAAACCGTCCTGTGATTGGTAACGGTGTAGAACAGTCCTGTGATTGGTAACACTGGAGAACCGACCTCTGATTAGTAACACTGGAGAACCGTCCTGTGATTGGTAATACTGGAGAGCAATCCTCTGACTGGTAACACTGGAGAAGCGTCCAGTCCTTGGGAACACTGGGATACTGTCCTGCGATTGGTAACACTGGAGAACAGTCCAGTGATTGGTAACACTGGAGAACCGACCTGTGATTGGTAACACTGGGAAACCGACCTGTGATTTGTAACACTGGAGAACAGTCCTGCGATTGGTAACCCTGGAGAGGGGTCCCGTGATTGGTAACACTGGAGAACTGACTTGTGATTGGTAACACTGGAGAACCGTCCTGTGATTGGTAATACTGGAGAGTAGCCCTGTGATTGGTAACACTGGGAAACCGTCCTGTGATTGGTAACACTGGGGGACAGTCCAGGGATTGGTAACACTGGAGAACTGCCCTGTGATTGTTAACACTGGAGAACAGTCCTCTGATTGGTAACACTGGAGAACAGTCCTGTGATTGTCAACGCTGGAGAACAGTCCTGTGATTGGTAACACGGGGGAACAGTCCTGGGAATGGTAACACTGGAGAACTGTCCTTTGATTGTTAGCTGTTTTGAACAGTCCTGTGATTGGTAACACTGGCGAACCGACCTGTGATTGGTAACACTGCAGAACTGTCCTGTGATTGCTAATGCTGGAGAACAGTCCTGTGATTGGTAACACTGGGAAACTGTCCTGTGATTGGTAACACTGGTGAACAGTCCCGTGATTGGTATCACTGGAGAACCGTCCGGTGATTGGTAACACTGGAGAACCGACCTGTGATTGGTAACACTGGTGAACCGTCCTGTGATTGGTAATACTGGAGAGTAGATCTGTGATTGGTAACACTGGGAAACCGACCTGTGATTGGTAACACTGGAGAACAGTCCCGTTATTGGTAACACTGGAGAACTGTCCTGTGATTGGTAACGCTGGAGAACAGTCCTCTGACTGGTAAGACTGGAGAACAGTACAGTCCATGGTAACACTGGGATACCGTCCTGTGATTGGTAACACTGGGAAACCGTCCTGTGATTGGGAACACTGGAGAACAGTCCTGTGATTGGTAACGCTGGGGAACAGCCCTTTGATTGGTAACACAGGAGAACCGTCCAGTCATTGGAAACACTGTGAAACCGTGCTCTGAAAGATAACACTGGGAAACCGTCCTGTGATTGGTAACACTGGAGAACAGTCCTGTGATTGGTAACACTGGATAGCAGTCCGGTGGTTGGTAACACTGGGGAACAGTCCTGTGTTTGGTAAATCTGGAGAACTATCCTGTGAATGGTAACACTGGGGACCAATCCTGTGATTGATAACACTGGAGAACTGTCCTGTGATTGGTAACACTGGAAAACCGACCTGTGATTGGTAACACTGGAGAACAGTCCTGTGATTGGTAACTCTGGAGAACAGTCCTGTGATGGGTAACACTGGGAAACCGTCCTCTAATTGGTAACACTGGAGAACAGTCTTCTGATTGGTAACACTGGGAAACCATCCTGTGATTGGTAATGCTGGAGAACTGTCCAGTCCTTGGTAACACTGGGAAATCATACTGTGATTAGGAACTTTGGAGAACAGTCCTGTGATTGGTAACAATGGGGCACCGACCTGTGATTGGTAACACTGGAGAACAGTCCTGTGATTTGTAACGCTGGAGAACAGTCCTGAGAGTGGTAACACTGGTGACCCGTCCTGTGTTTGGTTACACTGGGAATCCGTCCTGTGATTGGTAACACTGGAGAACAGTCCTTTTATTGGTTACACATGAGAACAATCCACTCCTTGGTAACACTGGAGAACAGTCCTGTGATGGGTAACGCTGGAGAACAGTCCAGTCCTTGGTAACACTGGAGAACAGTCCTGTGATTGGTAACACTGGAGAATCAAAATGTGATTGCTCAAACTGTTGAACCGTCATGAGATTTTTAACACTGGGGAACAGTCCTGTGATTGGTAACACTGGAGAGCAGACCTGTGAATGGTAAACCTGGAAACCTGTCCTGTGATTGGTAACACTGGAGAACTGACCTGTGATTGGTAACACTGGAGAACAGTCCTGTGATTGTCAACGCTGGAGAACAGTCCTGTGATTGGTAACACGGGGGAACAGTCCTGGGAATGGTAACACTGGAGAACTGTCCTTTGATTGTTAGCTGTTTTGAACAGTCCTGTGATTGGTAACACTGGCGAACCGACCTGTGATTGGTAACACTGCAGAACTGTCCTGTGATTGCTAATGCTGGAGAACAGTCCTGTGATTGGTAACACTGGGAAACTGTCCTGTGATTGGTAACACTGGTGAACAGTCCCGTGATTGGTATCACTGGAGAACCGTCCGGTGATTGGTAACACTGGAGAACCGACCTGTGATTGGTAACACTGGTGAACCGTCCTGTGATTGGTAATACTGGAGAGTAGATCTGTGATTGGTAACACTGGGAAACCGACCTGTGATTGGTAACACTGGAGAACAGTCCCGTTATTGGTAACACTGGAGAACTGTCCTGTGATTGGTAACGCTGGAGAACAGTCCTCTGACTGGTAAGACTGGAGAACAGTACAGTCCATGGTAACACTGGGATACCGTCCTGTGATTGGTAACACTGGGAAACCGTCCTGTGATTGGGAACACTGGAGAACAGTCCTGTGATTGGTAACGCTGGGGAACAGCCCTTTGATTGGTAACACAGGAGAACCGTCCAGTCATTGGAAACACTGTGAAACCGTGCTCTGAAAGATAACACTGGGAAACCGTCCTGTGATTGGTAACACTGGAGAACAGTCCTGTGATTGGTAACACTGGATAGCAGTCCGGTGGTTGGTAACACTGGGGAACAGTCCTGTGTTTGGTAAATCTGGAGAACTGTCCTGTGAATGGTAACACTGGGGACCAATCCTGTGATTGATAACACTGGAGAACTGTCCTGTGATTGGTAACACTGGAAAACCGACCTGTGATTGGTAACACTGGAGAACAGTCCTGTGATTGGTAACTCTGGAGAACAGTCCTGTGATGGGTAACACTGGGAAACCGTCCTCTAATTGGTAACACTGGAGAACAGTCTTCTGATTGGTAACACTGGGAAACCATCCTGTGATTGGTAATGCTGGAGAACTGTCCAGTCCTTGGTAACACTGGGAAATCATACTGTGATTAGGAACTTTGGAGAACAGTCCTGTGATTGGTAACAATGGGGCACCGACCTGTGATTGGTAACACTGGAGAACAGTCCTGTGATTGGTAATACTGGAGAGCAATCCTCTGACTGGTAACACTGGAGAAGCGTCCAGTCCTTGGGAACACTGGGATACTGTCCTGCGATTGGTAACACTGGAGAACAGTCCAGTGATTGGTAACACTGGAGAACCGACCTGTGATTGGTAACACTGGGAAACCGAGCTGTGATTTGTAACACTGGAGAACAGTCCTGCGATTGGTAACCCTGGAGAGGGGTCCCGTGATTGGTAACACTGGAGAACTGACTTGTGATTGGTAACACTGGAGAACCGTCCTGTGATTGGTAATACTGGAGAGTAGCCCTGTGATTGGTAACACTGGGAAACCGTCCTGTGATTGGTAACACTGGGGGACAGTCCAGGGATTGGTAACACTGGAGAACTGCCCTGTGATTGTTAACACTGGAGAACAGTCCTCTGATTGGTAACACTGGAGAACAGTCCTGTGATTGTCAACGCTGGAGAACAGTCCTGTGATTGGTAACACGGGGGAACAGTCCTGGGAATGGTAACACTGGAGAACTGTCCTTTGATTGTTAGCTGTTTTGAACAGTCCTGTGATTGGTAACACTGGCGAACCGACCTGTGATTGGTAACACTGCAGAACTGTCCTGTGATTGCTAATGCTGGAGAACAGTCCTGTGATTGGTAACACTGGGAAACTGTCCTGTGATTGGTAACACTGGTGAACAGTCCCGTGATTGGTATCACTGGAGAACCGTCCGGTGATTGGTAACACTGGAGAACCGACCTGTGATTGGTAACACTGGTGAACCGTCCTGTGATTGGTAATACTGGAGAGTAGATCTGTGATTGGTAACACTGGGAAACCGACCTGTGATTGGTAACACTGGAGAACAGTCCCGTTATTGGTAACACTGGAGAACTGTCCTGTGATTGGTAACGCTGGAGAACAGTCCTCTGACTGGTAAGACTGGAGAACAGTACAGTCCATGGTAACACTGGGATACCGTCCTGTGATTGGTAACACTGGGAAACCGTCCTGTGATTGGGAACACTGGAGAACAGTCCTGTGATTGGTAACGCTGGGGAACAGCCCTTTGATTGGTAACACAGGAGAACCGTCCAGTCATTGGAAACACTGTGAAACCGTGCTCTGAAAGATAACACTGGGAAACCGTCCTGTGATTGGTAACACTGGAGAACAGTCCTGTGATTGGTAACACTGGATAGCAGTCCGGTGGTTGGTAACTCTGGGGAACAGTCCTGTGTTTGGTAAATCTGGAGAACTATCCTGTGAATGGTAACACTGGGGACCAATCCTGTGATTGATAACACTGGAGAACTGTCCTGTGATTGGTAACACTGGAAAACCGACCTGTGATTGGTAACACTGGAGAACAGTCCTGTGATTGGTAACTCTGGAGAACAGTCCTGTGATGGGTAACACTGGGAAACCGTCCTCTAATTGGTAACACTGGAGAACAGTCTTCTGATTGGTAACACTGGGAAACCATCCTGTGATTGGTAATGCTGGAGAACTGTCCAGTCCTTGGTAACACTGGGAAATCATACTGTGATTAGGAACTTTGGAGAACAGTCCTGTGATTGGTAACAATGGGGCACCGACCTGTGATTGGTAACACTGGAGAACAGTCCTGTGATTTGTAACGCTGGAGAACAGTCCTGAGAGTGGTAACACTGGTGACCCGTCCTGTGTTTGGTTACACTGGGAATCCGTCCTGTGATTGGTAACACTGGAGAACAGTCCTTTTATTGGTTACACATGAGAACAATCCAGTCCTTGGTAACACTGGAGAACAGTCCTGTGATGGGTAACGCTGGAGAACAGTCCAGTCCTTGGTAACACTGGAGAACAGTCCTGTGATTGGTAACACTGGAGAATCAAAATGTGATTGCTCAAACTGTTGAACCGTCATGAGATTTTTAACACTGGGGAACAGTCCTGTGATTGGTAACACTGGAGAGCAGACCTGTGAATGGTAAACCTGGAAACCTGTCCTGTGATTGGTAACACTGGAGAACTGACCTGTGATTGGTAACACTGGAGAACAGTCCTGTGATTGTCAACGCTGGAGAACAGTCCTGTGATTGGTAACACGGGGGAACAGTCCTGGGAATGGTAACACTGGAGAACTGTCCTTTGATTGTTAGCTGTTTTGAACAGTCCTGTGATTGGTAACACTGGCGAACCGACCTGTGATTGGTAACACTGCAGAACTGTCCTGTGATTGCTAATGCTGGAGAACAGTCCTGTGATTGGTAACACTGGGAAACTGTCCTGTGATTGGTAACACTGGTGAACAGTCCCGTGATTGGTATCACTGGAGAACCGTCCGGTGATTGGTAACACTGGAGAACCGACCTGTGATTGGTAACACTGGTGAACCGTCCTGTGATTGGTAATACTGGAGAGTAGATCTGTGATTGGTAACACTGGGAAACCGACCTGTGATTGGTAACACTGGAGAACAGTCCCGTTATTGGTAACACTGGAGAACTGTCCTGTGATTGGTAACGCTGGAGAACAGTCCTCTGACTGGTAAGACTGGAGAACAGTACAGTCCATGGTAACACTGGGATACCGTCCTGTGATTGGTAACACTGGGAAACCGTCCTGTGATTGGGAACACTGGAGAACAGTCCTGTGATTGGTAACGCTGGGGAACAGCCCTTTGATTGGTAACACAGGAGAACCGTCCAGTCATTGGAAACACTGTGAAACCGTGCTCTGAAAGATAACACTGGGAAACCGTCCTGTGATTGGTAACACTGGAGAACAGTCCTGTGATTGGTAACACTGGATAGCAGTCCGGTGGTTGGTAACACTGGGGAACAGTCCTGTGTTTGGTAAATCTGGAGAACTGTCCTGTGAATGGTAACACTGGGGACCAATCCTGTGATTGATAACACTGGAGAACTGTCCTGTGATTGGTAACACTGGAAAACCGACCTGTGATTGGTAACACTGGAGAACAGTCCTGTGATTGGTAACTCTGGAGAACAGTCCTGTGATGGGTAACACTGGGAAACCGTCCTCTAATTGGTAACACTGGAGAACAGTCTTCTGATTGGTAACACTGGGAAACCATCCTGTGATTGGTAATGCTGGAGAACTGTCCAGTCCTTGGTAACACTGGGAAATCATACTGTGATTAGGAACTTTGGAGAACAGTCCTGTGATTGGTAACAATGGGGCACCGACCTGTGATTGGTAACACTGGAGAACAGTCCTGTGATTTGTAACGCTGGAGAACAGTCCTGAGAGTGGTAACACTGGTGAACCGTCCTGTGTTTGGTTACACTGGGAATCCGTCCTGTGATTGGTAACACTGGAGAACAGTCCTTTTATTGGTTACACATGAGAACAATCCAGTCCTTGGTAACACTGGAGAACAGTCCTGTGATGGGTAACGCTGGAGAACAGTCCAGTCCTTGGTAACACTGGAGAACAGTCCTGTGATTGGTAACACTGGAGAATCAAAATGTGATTGCTCAAACTGTTGAACCGTCATGAGATTTTTAACACTGGGGAACAGTCCTGTGATTGGTAACACTGGAGAGCAGACCTGTGAATGGTAAACCTGGAAACCTGTCCTGTGATTGGTAACACTGGAGAACTGACCTGTGATTGGTAACACTGGAGAACAGTCCTGTGATTGATAACACTGGAGAACCGACCTGTGATTGGTACCACTGGAGAACAGTCCTGTTATTGGTAACACTGGAGAACTGTCCTGTGATTGGTAAAGCTGGAGAACAGTCCTCGGACCGGTAACAATGGAGAACCGTCCAGTCCTTGCTAACTCTGGGATACCGTCCTGTGATTGGTAACAGTGGCAAACCGTCCTGTGATTGGTAACACTGGAGAACAGTCCTGTGATTTTTAACACTGGGGAACAGTCCTTTGATTGGTAACAAAGGAGAACCATCCAGTCATTGGTAACACTGGGAAACGGTCCTGTGATTGGTAACACTGGGAATCCGTCCTGTGATTGGTAACACAGGAGAACTGTCCTGTGATTGGTAACACTGGAGAGCAGTCCTGTGATTGGTAACATTGGGGAACAGTCCTGTGATTGGTAACAAAGGAGAACAGTCCTGTGATTGGTAACACTGGAGAACAGTCCTGTGATTGGTAACACTGGAGAGCAGTCCTGTGGTTGGTAACACTGGGGAACAGTCCTGTGTTTGGTAAATCTGGAGAATTGTCCTGTCAATGGTAACACTGAGGACCAATCCTGTGATTGATAACACTGGAGAACTGTCCTGTGATTGGTAACACTGGAAAACCGCCCTGTGATTGGTAACAATGGAGAACAGTCCTGTGTTTGGTAACTCTGGAGAACAGTCCTGTGATTGGTAACACTGGAGAACAGTCCTGTTATTGGTTACACATGAGAACAATCCAGTCCTTGGTAACACTGGAGAACAGTCCTGTGATGGGTAACACTGGAGAACAGTCCAGTCCTTGGTAACACTGGAGAACAGTCCTTTGATTGGTAACACTGGAGAACCAACATGTGATTGCTCACACTGTTGAAC